>NC_086081.1:6857184-7194287 GCF_948474715.1 Cydia amplana
TATCTTAGGCGTCAGTTCGGGGAGCGTTAGCATCATTCTACATCAATATCTTGGAGTAAGGAAGCTCTGTTGTCGTTGGATACCACGTTTGCTCTCCGATACTGAGAAACAGGCTCGTGTAGATTGGTGTGGTGAGATGCGTCTACGATTCGACAACGGGACACCGCGGCGTGTATCGGAAATAATTACAGGTTTTACCAATATGACCCGGAAAACAAGCGGCAATCGTCAGTATGGGTCTTCTCAGAGGGAAAGTTACCAACAAAACTACAAAGACCTCGTAACGTCGGCAAAAAAATGGTAGCTATAGTTGGTCAACCAAATCTTGTCAGTAAAAAAAGGCGCGAAATTCAAATTTTCTATGGGACGATATCCCTTCGCGCCTACATTTTTCAAATTTGCCGCCTTTTTCTACTGTCAAGATCTGGTTGACCAAGTATAGTTTCTTTTCACGGGGCGGACATTTATCAACATCAATGCTGGAAAATTATAGCCGCAAGTTTTCAAAGCAGTGAGAGAGAGGAGACCAAAGACTGGACTTCGGGGAATCTTGCTGCATCACGATAACGCCTCTTCACATACGTCCCTCAGAACAAAGGCGTTTATTGAGAAAGCTGGGATAGAAACCTTACCACATCCACCATTTTTTTCAAAATTTTAGACTCGGTAGTTTCAGAGATAAAAGGGGGCATTTTTTTGCTTATTTTCTTGAATAACTGCTAAACTATTTATCTTAAAATTATAAAAAAAATATATTTGAGATTCTCAAAATAAGCTCTTTCATTTGATATGTAACACGATATAGTTTGAAATGCTAATGTTAATTTGCTCTTTTACCCCCCAAAAGTGGCCTCCATATTTAAAATTATTTTTTTACGTTACATGTATTTTTAACAATATGTTTTTTTTTAATGAAAAGTGAGTAAAATGTCTTTAAACAACCCGTAGGGGTCGGATCAAAAACTAAGTACTTAAGTCCGACTCACGCTTGACTGCACATTTCTAATAGGTTTTCCTGTCATCTATAGGTAAAGAACTATTGAGTGTATTTTTTTCAAAATTTTAGACCCAGTAGTTTCAGAGATAAAGGGGGGGAATGGTCATTTTTTGCCTATTTTCTGGAATAACTGCTAAACTATTTATCTTAAAATTATAAATAAAATATATTTGAGATTGTCAAAATGAGCTCTTTCATTTAATATGTAACACGATATAGTTTGAAAAACTTTATTTTTTAATTTGCTCGTTTACCGGGGGGTAATAAAGAGGCCTCCATATTTAAAATTTGTTTACGTTACATGTCCGTCTTTGGGTCACAAACTTACATATGTGTGCCAAATTTCAACTTAATTGGTCCAGTAGTTTCGGAGGAAATAGGCTGTGACAGACGGACGGACGGACAGACAGACAGACAGACGCACGAGTGATCCTATAAGGGTTCCGTTTTTTCCTTTTTAGGTACGGAACCCTAAAAATGTTAAATAAATAATACTAATATCTTCAATAGTTTTTTTTTATCTCAAAATTTATCGAGTGATATAGCGGTTTAGCAAAGTGTAATTAACAAGTTTCATTTTACTGTTAATGATTTGGGAGCTGTAGAAGTTGTACTTGTAGCCATGTATTGACATTCTTTATAAATATGTTGGTTTTACTTTATAACGCTTAATCTAAAAGCGAACGTACCGTTTCATTGTACCTAAAAGCTGACCCTTTGTTAATTCCAACTGTGCCCGAAACTGCGAAACTTGCGATAGTTTGTGCTAAAAACACGCGGTCACGTCCGCTGGACCCGCTGGTAGCTGTCCGGGTACGCGGTACGCTGCTCGTACACGTTATTTGTATTAATTAAAACTTGTGTTTTCTTTTATTTATTTATTGGGCATAAGAAAAGGGGTAATTGTTGTAATTTATGACGTACAATTAGTCTCTCTTTTTGAATGTCAGCGTGTTAGTCACTTGCTTCAGCCTCAGCAAGCTGTATCAAAACCTAGGTTCCGCTTTTGTTGCGACACTTAATATGTAGATGTATTAACAACTGTATAATGTAAAAATTAAGGGTTATATTTTACCGAGTAGCATACGATGTAACTTTCATCCAATTAAAAAATGTTTTACATATCTAAATGTAATTTAAAGCCCAAACCCTTTGCTAAGACTGCTTAATTAAAACAAGGGATGTCCTGAACTGCGAAACATGCAATAGTTTGTGCTGCAAAGTGAAGCTGCATGCGGCAGTATACTCGTAATGTAAAATTGATGTAAAATTAATGCATGCTGTGATTGCCGATCAATAATAAATGTGCCCTCTTTAGTATGCTACTACTTAGGATGTAAATTGTATCTTCTGTTGATGATCCTAATAAACAAATAGGTAAACAAAATTGAAGTGTGTTTTCTAATATAAAGTGTAATATCATTCCAATATAATCCAATTAATCAATCTCTAACTTATTAAAATTTCACACGTTTTTGATTCAAATTAGAAGCCAACCCTTTGCCTAGTCATTGTTTAATTTCAACAACTTGAACAAGGCATGTCCTGAACTGCGAAAC
Organism: Cydia amplana; assembly: GCF_948474715.1. Taxonomy (NCBI): domain Eukaryota; kingdom Metazoa; phylum Arthropoda; class Insecta; order Lepidoptera; family Tortricidae; genus Cydia; species Cydia amplana. The sequence goes on from NC_086081.1 coordinate 6,859,741, forward strand.
TTGCAATAGTTTGTGCTACAAAGTGAAGGTGCACGCGGTCACGTACGCCATTGTTAGCTGTCCGGGTCCGGGTGCTGCGCGGTACGTGTCTGTGCGCGCCTTTATTTCTCCCTGGGAAACCTGTGTCGAATTTGTTATTCGTTGGCTACCATTTTCTACGATTAGAATGGATTGACGGAGATGGGAATAGTTTGAGGGTTTTTTTGAAAAGAGTTTTGGTAGCTCTTGGCCACGGAAGTATTTAGGTTAATGTATTCTATAATAATTTATATTATATTATATTAAATATACGATATTAAACCGCTGTAAAACAATGTTTTTTATTTTTTATTTTTTTTATTTAGGCAACAAACAGTCATTTACAAAAATAATGTAATAATACGCAATGTGTTAATAGACCTTGAGTGCCCTACCTAATAAACTAATTAATTAATGTTATGTTAAATGATCTGATTATGAGTAGGTACCTAAGACTGAAAAACTGTAAAGTCTCACAGGTTTGGAATGTTGAATCGATGATTTATTGTGGCACTCATATACATACCTAGTAGCAGGTAAAATCTCATTTTCTACAAAATTATCAATAACCTGAAAATTACCTACCTAAAATCGGGTATTATATATAGTTTATTAATGTTTTTGATAGCTTAAATAAACAATAATACTGTAATCTCATTTTTACTGAAATATTGACTGTTTTCGAAAAACACGACAAAAACTAAAATTTTTAATATGAGTCTATTTTTTGCTCGTAAGTGTAGTGAGTGCCTGTATTTTCTACTTGTATACAGGATAAATCGAAATATCGAGCTAAAATATAAAGACGTCAACTGAAATGTATCGTACATTAATTGCTCACACTGCAAGTTGAGCGAGGTGGTTGAAAATTCACCCCCCACGGGAGGGGGTGGTCGTTAGTGACGACATTTCGTATTCATGACGTCACTCGGGCCCGATTGTTTGCTATATTACTCAAATTGGAATTGTAATCACTGGCACGTATAGTGCTTGGTTATAGTATAGGTCGCCTTGCTTTTGTGAGCTGACACTAGGATGCTCAATGAGAACCTAGAATATATTTGTTTGCTGAAATTTTTGGGAAAGCATTGCTAACATCACAGAACATATTAAAGAGTTTAGAATGGCTATCACGCACAGTTAGTATTGGAACCGGTGTCGCCGCTCATTCCTCTCCACATTTACTAACACTCGCGCAACGGTAGTAAAAACTAGCTAGCGCCTTGTGTGCGTGGTAAATGGATACGCCTCCTTTAAACAGATTTGACGTCTTGCTTCTTAATCTGAACGTTATTGTGGCGCAAAAAGGCATGTTTACTTCATTTTCGGTCAGCGCGGGCGAGTAGCATGCGAGCGTTTGCTCAAAACCCCGCGGCGACACATTCCCTGCTCGCATCGCCATTCTAACTTGTTCTGTGGTTAACATAGAGTAGGTACATTGAAATGAAAGTTGGTAATATTAGTCTGCTCGAATACGAAACTAAAGGTTGTTTTGTTGCTTGCATGAAATGCTTATTCGTACAATACCTTTCTGAACAAAACTACATACTACAGTCACTTGCAATAATATTATGTTACACAACGAAGGCCGCAAAAATAATGTGACACGAACAGGAACTTATTTGTAGAGCCATAAGAGCGTGTCACATATTTTTGCGGCCTTCAAAGGGTAACATATTATTGCAGGTGACTGTACCATCGAATTCTAGAACAGCTCTATGTATATCAAGGTTTTTGTATAAAGGGAGTGGTGGTTCAAGTGTGTCTTTAACTTTTATTTCAGTTTTAGGACTATGAGGGTCTAGCGCTAACACCGAAATTCGCAAACTGCGGGCATTTTTCTCTTTTACTTCAATCAAGGCGTAAATAGAGTGACAGAGAAAGATGCCCGCAAATGGCGAACTTCGGTGCTCGCGGTAGGCCGTCTGGCAGAGCGAAGAATCGACGGCCGCCGCCATTTTGCCACATTACTATAGTTTGGGCCCGATTCGGATTTTAAACTAGACATTTATTAGATATCTATTAGACATCACCAAGATACGACAACGATATTTTTAAGATCTAGCTAGCCTGTCAAATTTGACATTTCCGCGATTCTGGAAATACTCTTGAACGATTTCCACAATGTCTAAAACGTCTCGTTATGTATTTTTAGATCTCAAAACGATTTTGAAACGATCTTAATACTTACGATAATTTAACGTAAAAGTGACATTGGTTTCCCGAATTGAGCTGTAAAAGATATGTAGTTGAAATCTAAACTACCAGGTATCTAGTACATATCGCATTGTTCTCTTCTCTAGAACGGATCTTGTTTTCCGAATACCGCGGTTTGCTTTTTTAGTATTAGAAAAAACCGGCCAAGTGCGAGTCGGACTCGCGCACGGAGGGTTCCGCACCATCAACAAAAAATAGAGCAAAACAAGCAAAAAAACGGTCACCCATCCAAGTACTGACCCCGCCCGACGTTGCTTAACTTCGGTCAAAAATCACGTTTGTTGTATGGGAGTCCCACTTAAATCTTTTTCTACTCCAGCACTTAAATGTGTCAATTAAATGACTGACAGTGATATCTAAAGCAATGTCATTTGAATGCTTTGTCTATAGGCTCATAAGATGACTGCTAGCAGTCATCTTATGAGTATAATACAACTGCTTTATTTTTTTTAAAGATACAAGTTCCGATCATCTTGATTGAAAGAGGTATGTTTTCATTTACAATAATAACTCTTTTTTTTTTTTAAATAATAACTCAATTTTTTTTAAATAATAACTCTTTTTTTTTAATAATAACTCTTTTTTTTTAATAATAACTCTTTTTTTTTAATAATAACTCTTTTTTTTTAATAATAACTCTTTTTTTAATAATAACTCTCTCTTTTTTTTTTTTTTTTTTTTTTTTTTTTTTTTTTTTTTTTTTTTTTTTTTGCTGCAGCTGTCATAGAAAAAGTAATGTATACAACAGCTCATAATTGGTTCTTAAAATTCTCGGGTCTTTTTTTACAAAACTCGACTTTTTTTTTTTTTCTTTTGCTGCAGCTGTCATAGAAAAAGTAATGTATGCAACAGCTCATAATTGGTTCTTAAAATTCTCGGGTCTTTTTTTACAAAACTCGACTACGTCTCGTTTTGTAACTTCGACCCTTGAATTTTAAGAACCCTTATTATATCACTGTTGCATAAACTACTATTATTTTATTCTGTTTTTAGTATTTGTTGTTATAGCGGCAATAGAAATACATCATCTGTGAAAATTTCAACTGTCTAGCTATCACGGTTCGTGAGATTCAGCCTGGTGACAGACGGACGGACGGACGGACGGACGGACAGCGGAGTCTTAGTAATAGGGTCCCGTTTTTACCCTTTGGGTACGGAATCCTAAAAAATAAACAATCTTGTTTAATACCGGTACAATTAAAATAAATCAAATATACAACATAAAATGGTTTAGATAAAAAAATACAGAAAAGGGGTATTCGCATTTTTTTCATGGAAATTCGTCTTCATGTAACTTAAAGGTGAAAAAAAAATTGTGAATGGAAGTCGAAATTTTGAAGTCTCATTTTACTTTCTTCCAGGATTCCTGTTATTAACCTATTTCGCCTTAACAATATATTTTAAATAATTTTAATACATGAAGCAGATAAACTTTATGTAAGTATTTATGTATAAGTTCGAGCATGATGCACTGCAAGCTTAAATAAAATACCCATTAAATCAAGTTGAGATTTTTAAAGGACGAACGCGGACCTTCTTATTGAAGTCCAATTGGAACTTTAAAAATCTTTTCTTGACCGGATATCACTAACAGTTAATTAAAAAAACCGTTCAAGTGGAAGTTCATTTAACTCGCGCACCGATAGTTCCGTACAAACTTTTAATTATTTTATGTAACTATAAACACGACAGATTTTTGACCAGAAATATACCAAGATTACCAAGTAATTTGTGTACAGCGCCATCTATCGGCAAATCGGTCACAAATTTGCACGACCTATCAGTATATAGGTAAGTAGTAGGTATTACGAATAGATCTCTCAGTAGTTAATAGTTTATAGTAGGTATCTATTATTTGCTTGTACAGTCGCCATCAAATATATCGGAGCGGCGAAAGTGCTCCAAAATATTTGAACACGCATTCTAATGCCCTGAAAATAGATAGAGGCGTGTCCAGATATTTGTGAGCATCTAGGCCGCTCCGATATGTCTGATGGCGACTGTAAAACTGTACAACAATTGACTTCCTTTGTTAGAAGCAGCATATAATTACATTAAATACCTACCTATCTAATATATACTCCAAATTGACGTGCAGGTACCTAGGTACTATCATAGAGAAATATAATAAGACAAGAGTGCTCACTCCATACATCAGTTCAGACTATTAATTTCAGTGTCTACATCTAGCATCGAGTAGCGGAACTATCAGTACTGCTACTTGACAATAGATGTAGCACCGACCGGAAAGTCTTGTCTCAACAGCATAATACTTTCCGGTCGGTGCTACATCTTCATTTTTTTCTCTATGGTACTATATACTAATGGAATCTAAGGTGCTTGAAAAAAGATAAGCTCACTACTGACACAGAGGTAAACACCGCGCTTTTTGTGTCCAATAAAATAACATGTTAAAAAACTCAAAACTGCAATTATAATACGGCTAATTGTCCACCAGAGGTTAGGTAATGAGTAGTGAGATGAAATAAGTCTTTAATAATAAAGGAAATAAACATTACCTTTCGGGTTCCAATTAAATTTCTCCCATTGATGGACAATCATCCTTGATCACGTTAATATAACTAGAAGTGTACACACGTGTATGATCCTGTAGCGAGCGGCTAAGCGGCGGCGCGGGCGGCGTGGCCGCGTGCTCGCCGCCGTACAGCGCGCCGAACTCCTCCGCCGACGAGCTCGACGCGTTGCTGCACTTGCGGCCCTTGTCCGGCGTGTACTTGCTCTCCCCCGGCAGGAACTTGGCGTCCGCCCCGTGCTCATCCAACAACCCCCCGACTCCGAGCAACCCTCCGACCAGGTTCGGCCGCAACTCCTCCATGATCTTCGACCCTTGGCCGCATCCGCCTCCACCAGTAAAGTTGAGCTGCCTGCTGAAGAAGGCGGGGAAGATGTTGAACTGCTGCGGATCCGGCAGCGCTGACAAAGGCGGCGCGGGCGGCTCCCCGGCCGCCGCGCACGCCGCACTCTTGAACTCCACCGTGCTGTGGCCGGCTCGCGGGCTGATCGACCAGCGCTCTCCGAGCGAGCTGCGGGCCTCGTGCTGCGTGCCGTCGCCGTCGGCCCGGCCCCGACGCTCACTGACTAACCACATTATAGTGACGTCGCCGACGCCGCGCACAAGCCGCCCCGCACGTTTTAATTGTTCGCGACTGCGCGAGAGGACCGAACGCCACCGCCCACGGGCCAGAACGAAACGGCCTGCTCCCATACCCCCATAATCGATGTAAAATCTTTATAGGGATGCTGCGTCTCGTTTGCCCCCATTGCGAAAAGCGCCCCTGCATTGGGGGCGGCTGCGGGCGACCAATGGCGGACGAGCGCCAGCTGGGGGCGGAGCCCGCCGCGACAGTGCTCCCGGCCAGATAGGCTTTTGTTTGTTTTATTGTTCCATGGCTTCTCGTCGATCTTGCGTTTAAAGTTTATGCATTGCACCATGTTTTGTTTCACAAAATTCAAACAAAATAGCTCACGGGTCCCAACTTCTCGAGGTAAATAAGACGTGAAACAGAGATGAGGAATCGCTGCGAATATTAAAAGGAGTGTTTTGTGATAGTGCTGTGTTTGATCTAAGCCCGTTTTGTTACACCTACCTTTCCTTGCTGACAAATCGTTAGCTGCGGTTTATCTCACATCTACTTACATTGCATTCATTGCCATCGTGTTATTTAGGCTTGTTAATTGAAATTTACAGTTTTTGTACATATTTTAAAACTGTACAATATGTTATTTTATTCATGAATCATGAATTCAGTAAATAAACATTCATAATGTTTTTACATTATTTTAGCATAAACCTATAGAATTACTACCTACATAGTACACTCAAGAGCAATGAAAGCGAAGCACTTTGTATTGAATTTTCTCTTGAGTGTAACTTGCCTATGGGCATCTTTGGGGGATGCCCAAGTACTTCTATAGGTACGAGTACAGGTATTAAACCCAAATTATACTTATCTTGTTTAGGTATACCTAATAGTATTGTAGAATATAGAGATAAACTTTCTTCAATCGATACCTATTAATATATAGAAAATCGGCCAAGAGCATGTCGGGCCATGCTCAGTGTAGGGTCCCGTAGTTATCCGTCGTATCCTGTACCATAGAGAAAAAATACATAGATTGCTCACTCCATACATTAGTTTTGGTACCAAAAAGACTATTATTTTCTCAGTCGACATCTAGCATCGAGTAGCGGAATTATCAGTACTGCTACTTCACAATGGATGTAGTATCGACCGGAAAGTCTTATGTTGTTGAGCATTAGACTTTCCGGTCGGTGCTACATATATTGTCAAGTAGCAGTACTGATAATTCCGCTACTCGATGCTAGATGTCGACTGAGAAAATAATAGTATTTTTGGTACCAAAACTGATGTATGGCGTGAGCACTCTTGTCTTACTATATTTCTCTATGCCTGTACGTAACAAGCCAAAGGGAGCAGCAGCAGCAGCAGTTTTCTTAAGAATTAGGGTAGACTTTTTACAAAAACTCAAAAATGCCTTAATCGATTATACATCTTTCATAGAAGTCTCTTAGACTATTTAAGCTTTACCTTCACGATTTTATTTCTAATGATAAATTATTTATTTATTTAGGTACTAATAGGTAGTAGTAGTACAGTAGATATTATATGTAGTACAGAAAACAATAACATAATAAAATATCGCATTTCCATTATCAGCATTCTTAAACAATTAATATTAACCAAGCTATCAAATATCAAAGTGTAGCTCGGCGCACCCGCTCGTACCAACCCTTCATTTTGCATACCGAGTTATGAATACCATTAACAGATAGGGTATCAGGTTCGATGTCCGATCTGCAGCTACGATATGTTTAATTTGAGGTTTAGATTGAAGATAAGAATCGTATAATAAATAAGCCATATTGTGTTGAAATGGAGACAACTGCTTGGTTAGTTTGTTTTGTCATGATGCTACTTGTATCGGATCCATTAAAACTAAGATCTTATGCAGGAAACTCATGTCGGTAAAGGTGGGATCAGAGGGTTCACTCGAATGAATGTTCACTTGAGTGAATGTTTCACTTTCGTTTCATTTCACGTTCACACGGCTGCTGGAAATATTATTCATTTTTTATTTTCTTTCACTATGGCGTCGAATGAAGTTGTGCGTCTTGGTTATAAGTTTAATTTGTGATCATTTAATAAAGATTTTAACAAGCAAGAAGCAAATAAAGCGCCGACGGTGGTGGGTACGACCATGGATCGCCCGAAGATATTATTGTAATAGTCGTATTTTGATAAATTCTGTAGTATATATCGGGTCCGTATCGTCTTTATTTTAAGTTTAACATCTTCTTCACTAATCTCTACGTTTAAATCACTAATTAGAGATTTTATAGAATTTGTCCGGATTGATCATGATCAGTCTTTATACCTACTTACTTAATCATCAATGTTGTGGTTCCAGAGGTATTGGTAATTTTTAAAATACTCCAAAAATAATAGAGTATTTTGTTTGTTCCACTTGAACACCATTTTATTGCTTTTACGTTATCTTTGTGTAGGTAGTATACCCACAGGATTCAAGAAAAATATGCAAAATCCGAATAAATGTTCACTCTGTGTTCACACTGTTCATTTTTTGTTCATTCGGAGTGCGAGTGAAAGACGCCGAATGAAAATATCCAACACTGTTGGATTGTTTCGCTAATGAATTCATTTTTCACTTTTGGTTCATTTTGTGTTCAGACGTGTCACTTTGAGTGAAAGATGAATAATGAAACTAGAAAATGAACAAATAATGAACCGTCTGATCCCACCTTAAGATATAGGCATTCATTCTTTAAATTAAAATAAAAACTCCTAAATCGAGAAATTCTATTACGGGGCGAGCCCCTCACTTTGCTTAAACATTACAAACTTACTTTACACCGAACGTCTCTATGAATATTAAAAAAAAAACAGTGGCCTAAGGGCATAGGTAATATACAACGGTAAGAGTATTAGACTATTTCAAATACTTATAAGTAGGTAGATATAACACTGAAATAAAAAAGAGGCATGACGGATACTTCTAATTGCATTCCGAAGGCTTCGATAGAAAAAAAATCTTTCCCAATCATGCTACGACGCCGATGGCGATGTAGTTAGATGTATAAGCTGTAGATCGGGCGGTAGACTCCGTAGCAGAGGTACGTAGCTACGAAGATATCGCATCTTACGAGTAGGTACCTTAGTATCGATACATTTGCTAATACGAGTATTAGGGGTAGCGGTAATGCTCAATATTATTTTAGTTTTCATTGAAAACATTTTCTCACTTTGCACCAAACACAATCGAGGGACTGCTGTACTATTTGGCGTGCAGACTTAGCATAGACGAATTCTACTATCTTAGTAACGATTTAGTTCTCAGGTAAACCATAACATTTAGAAGTTGTATGTGAAGTCCTCAACCCGAATTGACCCGGCGTGGGAGTTATGTAGCATGAGAGGAAGTTTATTTCCAGCGTTGGTAAGTTTTTTTTTATACCACATCGGTGGCAAACAAGCATACGGGCCGCCTGATGGTAAGCAGTCACCGTAGCCTATGGACGCCTGCAACTCCAGAGGTTTTCCCGAGGGTCTACAGTATGGGGGTTTTCAAAGAAGGAGTGTACAGGTTTTTTGAAGAACCCCATACTGTAGACCCTCGGGAAAACCTCAGAAGGGAGCTCATTCCACAGCCGGAGCGTCCGCGGGAGGTAATTCCTCTTAAACCGTACAGTAAGTTTAAGTTGGGCAGCAGCAGCGAAAACGGCGAGGATCGCAAGTATTCATTTGGCGATACAAATAGGCGATATATATGTATAGGTACCTAACTAAGCCATACTTATATAATAGGTATATACTATATACAGACGTAGTGCATAATTGTTTTCCATCTTATTTTCACGTAAACGTAACAAGTTTTTACTAAGAACGTGTCTTGCTATTTCAGTCAGTCTCAGTACAAAAAGTACTGAGGTTGACTGAAATAGCATGACAAATACAAACGTTTCCGAGAAAATATGCACTATTACATCAGGTCAGTGTTCAAAATGACTTTCACACGCTCTTATTCTCTAAACAATAAAGATGTGTTTAGTTAATTTTGGTCACCTCGCCCGCTTAGCAACTTCTGCTGCTGACTGTCCACAGATATTATGGTTCCGTGCATTGATCAACGCAATAGCTCGAACAAACCACGCGTTAAAAATGCTGATTGTCAGTAAAACCAGTTCAAAAAATTATAATGTGCTTTAGCACATGCATACTCTTAGCCCTCGTCAAGGCAGGGCCAAATAGAATTCACTCCAGGTGTAACTACGGCGAAGTTTTCAACTAGACTTCGGAGTGAAATGTCTTAGAACTTTATTAGTAGTTTTAATTGACTCCACGCTTCTTGGAGTGTGACTCCTGTGCTCGGGCACTATTAACGCGATATATGTATTGAGAACAGTAAAATAACTCCACTCATTATATCATGAGTACCACCATCATCAGTAGCGAACCTATTTCACCGTATAAGGAGTGAGTTGAGCCATCGTAGATGTCGCTTTTCGCGGAGGCTCATCTTATGGACGAGAGTAAATGAAATTGAAAAAGTCTAGGTAGGCCTATCACGGAAAGTGAAATATTGTAGGTAAGTACCTACATATTCTAAGATACGATACGAGATTTAAATCAGGGTACTGTAGTACCAACGCATAAATATATTGTACTATTTGAAACAACGTGGGTAAAGTTTAAAGTAAATAAATATACGATTTTAGTTCAGATCTTATTAATGCTTAGTCAGAGTTATAAAGTAGAATGAGTAAATTTACTTACATACCTGTACCACAAGTCACTGACAGTGTCAACACTGACATATACGCTGACGTCTACGTAATTTACTTTCTATACATCTAGCTCGCACTAATATGCCAGTACGAGCGAGATGCATAGAAAGCAAGTAACGTTCACGCTAGCGTTGATGTCAGTGCCAAACTGGTAGTAGTTGTAAAGGTAGGATTGCCCGAATGCCCGTGCCACACACAACATCCTAAAATTTGTATTAAAACACCTCTGCACTTTCATTCACTGATTGATCAATCAGGTCTTACGCTTGTTTTATCACCAACCTATAATATATACTTATATAGGTATGTATTCGTCCTACCAGCGCAGGCTTTCTGTTAAATTGAAAAATTAAAAAAAAAACCAAATGTAAATATTTTCAAAATTGCTGTATAGGGTTAGGGATTTAAGGTATAATTGGAGGTATATTTTTCAAATAAATGTTGAACGGTATTGTATATGGAGAAGCCCAAACTTGGTAGGTTTTAAAATTATTTTTATTATAATTTAAAAAAATTACTGAAGTGTAGGTACCTAATGTGATATATTTTTAGAATTGGCTCAGAAAGCCCTTTCTAATACCACACACGGTAGGTTTCTATACATTTTTTTTTGTCTAGGTATACAAAAAAAGATTACATCATAACACCTTTCTTTTTTTTCAAATTGATTAAAATGGCCTAAAGATCAATCGTACCGATGTTTATAGTAGTTTATACCTTTAACACTCTTTGCAGCGTTTTTTGACGAACCGCTAGCGCTATTAACTGTACCTAGAGATCCGCGCGAACACTAATTGTCCGGGAACAGACTTGCGTTAGCCACTTTATTAGTCATATGTGTGTCAGTTGTGTGACACACTTTCTACATTTAAATATACATATTTCATAGTCCCCTTAACGTCTTTATGAAACTAATTAACGTACTAGTTTCAAATAGGGAAAAAGTTATATGATTAAAATTAAAGTCTGTAAAATGCTGTTCTATGAAGTATATATTCTACATGATATAAACTTACATAAATGATTACTTATATTCGTAGTAGTGACAACAAAAATGAGTTATAGGTAACTTTAAAACATGTAAAATCTTTCTGTATTTATAAAATGTCATTTAATGCTCTTATAGAAACAGACTCTGTTCAGAAACTGGGGAAAAGCCCAACAATTACAAGTGTAGGTACTTTATTTTGACCATGTGTGGCCCCGCCCCGTCGCTTTGTTGCGAGTGTGTCAAAGGAATAATGCGATGTGGTACGACGCTAAATTACAGATCCCTCATCTGCCGCTATTGCACGTGGTATTTTGGGGATCGTATATTTCGTATCGGAGTTGCAAGATTAGCTAATCCGAGATTGTTTTGATTAAACATAGTTTTGTTGATTTTAAAAACAAATGAAACTAAACGTAATGTCTCGTGGGTAACTTATATGTGGGTCTGGTGTTTTGGATATTTTTTAAAGACATATTGCCATGTCGTATTCAGTACCTACCGCAACTTTCAAATCCTTATATTATTCCTCTCTCTCAATCTTATGTAAAATATGACGTTTATAATGATACACCCTCACGAACAATGATACTGCTTATTTAAGGGGCAAAGAAGTGGATACATTCAGGTATCTAGGGAGTCTATTGCGGAATGACAATCGTCTCGAGTCTGAAATTTCATCTAGGATTGCCAAAGCTGCTGCAGCCTATGGCGGTCTGAACCAACGAGTTTGGAAATCGCACGATCTTAGCCTCCACACAAAGCTTGCCGTCTATAGAGCAATTATTCTACCTCTGTTGCTCTATGCTTCGGAGACATGGTGTCTATACAAGGGGGACATAAAACGTTTAGACACATTCCACCTACGATGTCTCCGAGCAATACTGCGGTTGAAGTGGCAGGATCGTGTTCCAAATTCGGAGATTCTTCGTCGAACGGGCATGTATGGTATGGAATGTCTGCTCATAAAAGGTCAATTGCGTTGGTGTGGGCACCCTGTACGTATGGCACCATCGAGACTGCCCAAAGCAGTATTTTACTCTGAGCTAGCCACAGGTAAACGCAAGGCTGGTGGGCAGTACCTACGCTACAGGGATCTCTTGAAACGCCACCTTTTGGCCACCGGCATATCATGCGAGTCGTGGGAGGAGCTTGCAACACGGAGATCGGACTGGCGAACTGCTGTTGATATCTTCGAACACACCCGACTTGAAGATCTTGACGCCAAACGCCAGCTCCGTAAAACTCGGCCCAATTCCTCCTACAATTACACATACAACGTATCTGGCCAGCTCTACTGTGCTTTATGTTGTCGTACTTTCAAAACCAAATTTGGTTTTGCGAGCCACGCTCGCGCTCATGACCCTTTTTTTGTTCTATTTGTCAGGATGTCGCCGTCGACGGATACGTCTGGGAGGACATCATCACAAATTAAACGTAACGCAAAACGTATACTATTATGTTGTTTCCTAAGAAAACTCACGAAGTACAAAAACAGATCTTATTTCCCTTTCACATTACTTGCTACTTGAACAGCCATCAGTTGGAATAAAATGATTAGCAATTTAATTTATCGGCAATAAATCGTGCCGTATTTTATTCAGGGGGAACTAGACGTCGCAGTCGTCGCGGCGCGGCTCGTCGCGGCTGCTTCCTGTGGCCGACCGTTCCGGGGCGCCGGACTCCCGAGATACGTGTTTACATACGTGTACAATATATGTACATACTTAATATAGTAGTTGGTGAACTCGGTTTGTTCAGATTATTAGAACTACGTAACCTACTCGTATGTTGGTAATTTTGACTGTCTTCCTCCAGACCCAGACAAATAGATTTCCAAATGAATTAATAAGCTCATTAGAAGGCCGAAAATGTGGGCAGAAATAATATAAAGAAACACATGATTAAAATTAGAGGGCAAACTACCGGCGTACGTGAATAATTTACTTTACCTTGTAGGTAATCATTTTATAAATATAACTAGGTATTATTTAATGGGAAAGTTTATTATGAACTTACAAAAAATATAAGGCTAATTCAATACATCACAAAATAGCTATATAATGCAAGGTAACCTTTACATTGATTACATTCTTCCTAATATTTGATATTTGCCAACAATACTGTCGCAGTCTTATTACAGTTATTACATAGGCTCTTCGTTGTAGCAGCGAGGTGTCTCCAGTCACCCGGGAGGCAGGAGGGGCAGGGTAATTGCTTGAGATGATGTTTAATAAGTTTTTAATGGCTGCGACGACGCGGACCCACCGTTTATCCGATACCTACACACCTACCACGCTCACAGATCTTCCTTACCCCTCTCTACCCACCAAATTTCAGGGTTATTAATATTATTTACAATTATTACCGGCAGCGTCGTCCCATATGAACCATTGTAAGTCTTATTGCCTATCACGAAATAGTCTTAAACATCGAGGCCAAGTTATGTTAGGCGACGGGACGTGCTCGTAGTAAAGGTAAATTGGTGGTATTGTGAATGAGGTAGTAGGCGTTGAACAACGCTGAAAAACAAAGGAATAACAATTTTAGAATTGTATGCTCAATGTGCAATGATTTAAGGTCGAGAATATATTTGATAATTTTTTCCTTAAGCACGTAAACATGGAAATGACACGGCTCTACGTACAGTGGTGTCGAGATATTTGTCCCGTAGTTCTCCGGAACGTTTCAATTTTACTTTAAAATGCACCCTTTGCCCTTTGATGGTTAACTTTACATTTTACACAAGCCTGACAAACAAGTGTTCAACGGCGTTTATAAAAACAATTCCTTTTATGCAAATGCATGAATACAAAATTACAGGTAATAAAAGAGCGGAGGCCGGTAAAAAGTTAAAAACTAGTATTTGTGGAAATTGAAACAGTTGGAATATGGAAAATTGATAGGCACGAAACCTTTGAAATATCGTATGTAGGTATTTAGGTATATATATTATAATTAGGTTTTGTATAGTCGATAAAATTAATCACTTTAATCAGAAATATTTATTGAAACCATATTTTACAGCTTACTGACACTAATAACGTTTGTGTTATTTCAATTCAGTCAGGATTGATTTAAAAAAGTAACTTTAGATCGTGGTTAACCGTGTTAACCTGACTTCTGTAACTTGCCTTTTTTTAAACTATAAACGCAAGTCAAATATGTCCTCAAAATAGTGCTAAGTAGTCCAGAATGTACCATAAATTAACCAGATTTGTCTGTAAACCGTTTTGATGGTTAGGTTAGGTTAGTCAATGTATGAGGCCAAAATTCGTTGATTTCTCCGAAACAATAAATTTTCGCTGGCCATACATACATGGGGATTAGGAAATGCAAATCGGTTATTTTTTGTATGGAAATAACCGCGGTTTCGGTTAATAACCGTATATCTCCATACAAAAAATAACCGAAAATAACTGATTTGCATTCCCTAATGGGGATCAAATAGAAATATTTATAGGTCCTCGAGTATTCCTTCATCTGATCAGTATGCGACACCCTGTTTGAAATATGGAATCAGTAAAACCAGGAACTTAGAAGGCACGCTGAACGCTGTGACAAAATTAACTTCAACTTGTATTCAATTGTAAAATTGCCATGTCATGGATTTATTATCTCCGCAGGTAGCTGAGTACTGAGTAGTTATATTATGTTGAATGTAATGTACCACTAACTGATTAAACTAATAAAGTATGCTATGGCAGAGGTTTGCTCGAGTCGGGAAGACCTCCGACAGTATCTCGGGACCCTCAGCCGCCTCAAAGGTCCCTCACCTGTCAGGCCCATACGTTAACCCCTTAAAAGCATCCTTAACCCGCCCCACGAATCGTTTGACGACTAATTCCATAATTCATCCTTTTTAGACCATTTTCCGAAATTAATAATTTATATGCTGTCCCCGATTCGTTCAGGTTAAGAGATAATTAATTATTTGCGACGTTAAATTTGCAACGACGTATTTTATTTACCTTGTAAAATTAACAGGCCAATTATGTACTAGGGAGTGACTCCGCCCAGTCATTTGATGCATTGTTGGTGTTACAATAGATGCTACAAGTAACTATTATGCTAATTGTGGTTTTGTTTTGTTGCTTTTGAAGTGGGTGTTAAAAAGTAGGCGATGAAAGCGGGCTTTGATTGTTTGCAATAATATTTTGACAGGCAAATTTTAGTGTCCCACCAGTGAATTATACTCGTTTGAAGTTCCACGACCACTCGAATATAATATTAAGTGAATAGACTTAGGGTCTTTGTCGTGATCTGATATTTGCCGAATATAGAGTTGATTTGACACGCGCCACCTTTTGTGTTTCCAATTCAAACGGTTAACTTTTTTACCCGAGACACGTGGCTGAGACTTTTTTGTTCAGAACAGGCGTGTTTGCATTAGATTTGCGAAACAAATTGTTGACTACAAGTTTATATTGGCGTTTGGTAGCTAACGGAAATAACTTATTAATTAAAACGTGTTAAGTAAATTAAGCTTTTTAGAATTTTTAGTTTTTGATAAATAACTTAAAACCTTCCCACGTTTTATTTTTCTATTTCAGCTATCTCAGGGAAATAGTGAAATTCATCTTATGGAAAAGCAATTTTTAATTTTTGATTTTTAGAGTGAATCAAAATAGGATTTAAGGAATCTTAGCAAAAGTTTTACGGGAGCTTTTATTCTTTTGTTCCGAATGTTTATTTATGCCAATAGCAAGAAATTTGAAGCTTTCCTATCCTTACGCTTCATGAAAGCCACATTTATAAGCTTCATAAAGCTTATAAATGTGTAAAATTTACAAATTGCTCATAAGCAATTCGTAAATTACAGGGTACTTACAAAGCAAAGCTCTGCGCCCAGATTTTCTGACATTTACAAGGTAACAAGCAACAAATACCCGAGACAAACAACCTTTCTTAACCCCGCACATTAACGAGATTATGACTAAGATGTGGTTTCTAGGTATCTGTACCTAAGTACGCGACTAACTCGGTTTGCCATTATACCTCTTAAATCGCGATCCGAATGTTTCGCTGTTTCGTTCCGGTGCTTCATATGACTACAGTCGAGCCGGAAATCGTTATCGCTTTATTTAGATCTAGATATCACTTAAGGTATTTACTTATATTCATATTTAGTATTTAAGGCAAACTGTAGATAACTAGAAGCCGATGTGAAGACGTGATTCTTTAAAATTTGTTTAGTAATTAGTAATTAAGGTACTTAAAAATACTTTTAGAAGGCCGAAAGCGAAAAGTATTTTATTTTTATTTTGTAAATTGTACCTATATCAGATGTTGACTCATAGTTTCAATGATATTGACTAGAAAAGTATAATACTTACGTGCTTTCACAGTTATATAATTTAAAATACAAACCTGGTTAGTTGATTACTATTTTATTTTAGATAAAATGCAAAGTTCTGTATTTACCTATTTCAATGCATTTTTATTAGTGTATTATTAGTTACGTAGGAAAAGGAAACAGTCGTGAAGTCGTGATATGAGTTTTCACGATGTCTTCGACTATTTTATTAAAACCTTCAACAATTTACCTTTCGAGCCATGTAGTAACACCTAGACTAGACCGCATTTGTGTATAATTTTAGGATAATGTCAAATTTATTTTCATCGAAGCAACTACAAGGTTATGGTCAGACAAACTTTTAAAACTGAAAGTTTTAAATGCATACTTTCACTGCACAATTAAATCCTTGCTATCCTTTATCATGAAAAAAAAAACTGTCAAAGCAATTACTATAACAACCTACAGCCTACACGCTCGACAAAGGGACGCAAGCACTTTACTTTTTTCCCAAAAATAGTATTTCGTAAACAAAATGGCCGCTTAACTCGTCGCCAGTACCTCTGCGACGTCAAACGAACGCGCGGCAAACTTAAAAGCTCACCAATTAGGGGCTAAAAGCACCTTCGGGCCCTGCTTGCGCGGTTTCCTTCCTTCATCCATTTTGTACAACGCTCTCTGCTGTTAAAAACTTTCTGCTACAAAAATACGGTAAACTTCGAAGCGGGAGGGCTTATGTTTTATTTTCAAGGTTGGAGTCGATTGAATTAGGAGGGAATAGGCTTTTGTTTCAGTGCAGCTGCCTACCATTCAGGTGACCTGCAACGGTGAATTGTGCGTAGCGTATACAGATTTTCAGGCCATTGAATAATATAATATGTATTTAAAACCTTCGCGTTTTGAACACATATTAACTCACATTTATAGACGGGTCTAACGCGAAATTTATTCAAATTTCGCGTTTCTTCAGGCACTTGTAATAATACTTCGCAGGCGACTGTATAATGGCTGAAAATGTATTTATTCTTTGTGTAAAGGTAATCGTAGTTCAAAATGTTACCACAGCCGTTCCTGAATTTTAGCTGCAGTTTGCGATACGCTATTTTGATACAAAAACTGATTTGTGTATCTAATATCGTTGATTAAAATTATACTTTACATAAACAATGTAAACAATTGTGTCTAAAAGGTTCCGTTTCATAAATATGTATGTACTTGTTTATCTTAATCTTATTCATGTCATAGAATCCTATAATATTAAGTCGATTTCTATAATGAATTACCTAATAACGATATTATTTTCCTTATCCTACACAAAATGATCTATTCTCTCTCTATCTACCTATATATTTTCCATGCGGCGCAAAATACTTTTTTTTAATGACCCGGTTAAGTGGCGTGATGTACTTTCCAGCATTTTCCACGATTAAATGAGAGGAGGAATAGGTTTACAGGATTTTCATTTTCTTACAACGACTTTAAAAAGTGTTCGTAATAGGTGTTTCAACTTGCAGACATTATAAGTAACTGTTGTTTTACTAGGTAGAAATAAAATAATATAAACTCTATATTTATCGGCACACTTTATTTAAGTGTCCTAGAAAAAAAAATGAAATTTCAATGAATTGTAGAATTGAAAAATCTTTTTTTTTTAATTGAGAAGTTGCTCAGATTATCAATATTATCACATTTTGAAGACATTGTAGTTACCTATTATCAATGAGTAAACCTACCTAGAAATATGTAAGTACTTACATACTTTAATGCGTGAAGATTTAATAATATAATAGCCTGATGGCATAAAAATTGAATGTTGAAAACGAATTTTTTTTTTTAATTTACCTAATTTCTATTTCTACAATCTATTTAAACAATTAACTACGTATTAAATATGTCCGTAAAAGCTTTTTATAAGTCTCAATATCTTCAAACTTCACCATTACGAAGCATATTATCTCTTGCACATTTTTCATCCATCACGTTGTTTTCAACTAAAAGAAAGCGAATCTGAGAGCCACAAGCAAACCTTAATAACTTTCCGACATGAAAGTTTAAAAGTGATCCGAGTCCCCACCCTACTCCGTTTCGGGGAGGGGGGTTGCCTGGCAACACCGCCCGCCCGCCCTACGCCGCAAATCTCCGTTTGATACGGAAAACCGAAAATTTATTGTTTCTAACACAGATTTCTGTTGGTCATAAAAGCTAGATCGATTTGTGCCGTCTGACAAAAATAACTGCTTCGTTGAATAATAGGTTACATATTGAAGTATTTGCTGGCATGATTCCGATGTTCCTACCTACTGATTTTTTCCGGGTAGTATTTTTTTGTGGTACAAGGCTAGTACAAGTACAAACTTTATGTTCAAAAGCAGATTAGTCATAAGGTTAATAGCGATACACCAAAAATGTTACTTCATGCATGTAGATACTACTTACATAAAAAAAAAACATTTTGTGATTGTTTTGTTTACAAATAAAACCACGGATTTTGTATAGGTAATGAAATTACTTAAAAAATATGCTTGTTTTATTATTAAAATAAAAGACAAAGGACATGTATACTATAGAGTAGATAGATAAAGCATGTGTAAAATATAAGGTTTTATATTATTAACAAACTGTATCATTCATAATTGTTAGACAGAGTACCTACGTTGACACAATACGATTATCTAACCATTATAAAGTTATTATCTCATCTGTCCTCAGATTATGCTGCGTCGTTCACACACGGAACAAAAAACCTCCATGCCTGAGCGGAGAAGGCAATTAGCATGCAAATGTAAGAAAACGACCATTAGGCAAGCCTCACCACGCAGTACGCAGTCCCGGCCGTATTGATCATGCGAACCCCACACGGTTACATACGCCCGTCTCTTTTTAACTCCCTCACAACAGATCACTATTAAACATAAATATTTTCATCACTAAAATGTCTTGTCTCTTTCTTTTTCCCAAACCAAAACCGACCTTACTACGAGATAACTTACGACTCGATTTCAAAGATTGAAACGCAAAGGCGTTTAGCATTTCAGGTTACGCGGCAAGAACGTTGTTGTGCTAGCAAATTCCGTATTTATTCTTAAAGGAATAAAGATCTATTTCACGAGTGAGTTAATAGAAAATGAATTCTATTACGGAATTCGAGGGATGATTGTCGACAGATAGCGAGATGGCTTGACGAGTGCCGCTTTAAGTTGTTGACAAGTCGGAGATTGTACATAAGGAGGAGGATATGTACAGTCGCCGTCAGATATATCGGAGCAGGCAAGGTACTCAGAAATATCTGAGCACGCCTCTATTCTCAAGGCGTTAGAGTGCTTGTTCAGATATTGTGAACACCTTGGCGGCTCCGATATATTATCTGATAGCGACTGTACCAGGCGATGTAAAATTTTAAAGTTTCCTGCAGATTGCGGTTTCTACTTATGTTTATACTTGTGCAGTATTAGTAGGCATTGCTTGCTCCTTTTGATTGGCTTTAGGAATCAATTGGGAAATTTAAAAAAGTATCAGAAACGATTCAATCAATGACTGGTTACCTAGGTACTTAAACTACCGTCTTTGTGGTGTGGTCATAAACACATAATATTTTACAATTTAATTACAATTACTTCCCTATAGATGACTATAGAGACGTAGATACGTGCCTAGACTCCGACCACGTTAAGTTTGCACCGACTTGACAGTGACAATACATACTTATCCCATGAGATCACCATTCTTGACGTAGCACTTATTTAGCTTCAAAATTGAAGCTGCATTTCCAATAAGACGTATCCAGCGGAGCGGAAAAGAGACGTGGATTACTTTCCTCTCATATCCACCTCAGTGGAAAGGCAGCTTTAGCGTGGCCCGACTCAATGCTTCTTACAATTTTTACCCGATCTGTACACATTATTTTTAACCGACTACAACAAAACGAGAAGGAATTATAATGATCGAACGAAACGACGAGAACGAAATAAAATAAAAAATAAGTACCGTCAACCGGCAAAACTTAAATGTGATTTACTTACCTGACAATTTCTTAAAAAATACCCAATTTCTTAAATAATAAAAAGCGGCCAAGTGCGAGTCGGACTCGCCCATGAAGGGTTCCGTATTTAGGCGATTTATGACGTATAAAAAAAAACTACTTACTAGATCTCGTTCAAACCAATTTTCGGTGGAAGTTTACATGATTACCATGTATTTTTTTCATGTATCATATATTTTTTTTAGTTTTATCATTCTCTTATTTTAGAAGTTACGGGGGGGGGGACACACATTTTACCACTTTGGAAGTGTCTCTCGCGCAAACTATTCAGTTTAGAAAACTACGGAACCCTAAAAATGATATTAGAAACCTCAATATCATTTTTGAAGACCTATCCATAGATACCCCACACGTATGGGTTTGATGAAAAAAAATTTTTTGAGTTTCAGTTCGAAGTATGGGGAACCCCAAAAATTTATTGTTTTTTTTCTATTTTTGTGTGAAAATCTTAATGCGGTTCACAGAATACATCTACTTACCAAGATTCAACAGTATAGTTCTTATAGTTTCGGAGAAAAGTGGCTGTGACATACGGACGGACAGACAGACAGACAGACATGACGAATCTATAAGGGTTCCGTTTTTTGCCATTTGGCTACGGAACCCTAAAAATGGATGCAAAATTGAATGCCATAAGGCAAGGCAAAGTAACAACAACTATTTTCACTGGATACGTGGGTCAGCAACGTGGATCTTTCTAATGTAATCTCGCTGTATATCGAAGGTGTGCATATATCAAAAAAGAGGTTGAACGTTCATACCTTAAAGGAAACTTGTCAAGTATTTTTAAGGAACAAGTACCCTGATTCCTATTTCATCTACACTGATGGATCTAAATGTACAAATGGTGCAGGTGTGGCGATATTTGACCCTCAATTAAACAGTTGTGTAAAACTTCAAATAAATGATAATATTTCTATTATGTACATTGAATTGGTAGCGTTGGCAGAAGCGATTGCATATGTCGAATCATTTAACACCGGAAATTTTGTTATATGTACAGATTCCAGAAGTGCTTTACAATATTTGGCTCGTTGCACCTCGAGCTTTCGAGGAGCACCGATAGCCTATACTATTCTTAAAACTCTAAATAAATTGTCGGGGTCAAGTATCAAAATACATTTGCAATGGGTGCCATCTCACATAGGTCTAACGGGGAACGAATCTGCTGATAGATTTGCCAGGGAAGCTATAACAGAGGGAATTGTATGTACTTGTTTGCCATACCATACTGACTGTCTAAACATGGTACGTTCTAAATGCCGAGACTTATGGAAGGAGCACTTTGACGAGAGGTCTCTGAGCAAAGGAATATGGTACAGAACAATACAACCTAATCTGTGTCAAGTGCCATGGTTTAGAGGATCTGGTATGAGTAGGTTGGATATCATAATAGCCCTCAGACTTCGATCTGGACACATTCCACTTAATAGCTTTGCTTTCTTGATGCGCAAGAGTGATACACAAAACTGTACGGAATGTGGGACAAGAGAAGATGCTACTCACATTATGATGGAATGTATCCGAAACGAAGCAGAGAGGCAAGCCTTTGTAATTAAACATAAAATTAATATATTGAATGTGGGTACATGTAATGATATTCTAGCACACCCTTTGTCAAAAACAGCTAAAGATTTATATCAATTAGTTAATTTAGGAATTAAGCGACGGTAAATTTGTAATTTTGATTTGTAACAATGGTGGTGACATCATCAAATATGATAAAACCCTTTTATTAAATAAAGATTAAAAAAAAAAAAAAAAGTTTTGTCCCTATTCACCCCGTTTGACGGTACCTATTAAAATCTAGTCACTATACTATGTTTCCGATGCGTATTCTTCACACTACCTTCGTATGTGTAATTGTGTATAACGTACATAACCAAGTTAAGACACACAACTAGTAAACATGTTGTTTACATTCAACTTTCATTAAAATGTTCTGGCAAGGAATTATCGACACGTGTCAAACTGAGTAACTACATGCTAATGTAGTTTGCATGTTGAGAGGAATTTAAGCGTAGGTAATGCGTATTTTTACAGCCGTTTCGAGCAATCCCAGCTCGACGAATGGATTACGGTGACGTATTTTAAATTGAGTTACGCTGAAACTACGTAGGTATTTACTTGTAAAGTGTATCTACGCTTTGTGGGTACTTGAAATGGATGGAGTACATTTTTAACAAGCTTTTATTAGGTCGACCTGTATGTAACTATGTAATGAAATCTTGCAAGTTAAATTTGATCCACTTCCCGGTTTCCGATTGAGCTGAAATTTTGCATACACATGTAAGTCCGGTGACAATGCAATATTATGGTACCATCGAGCTGATCTGATGACGGAGACAAGAGGTGGCCATAGGAACTCTGTGATGAAACAACGCAACCTAATTGTGTTAGGGGTTTTTAGAATTGTCTCGATGAGTATTAGTCGTCTGTCGTAAGAAAAGTACAGTCAGCGATAAAAGCTTGTACCAAAAATGAAATTTTTGTCAAAAACTTATTTTGCATGAAGCACATTATTGTCTTGTTAAAGTAATGTAAAGCACAATACTTTATTCACGGTTGTGCTGTGCAGCTATATACACAATAATACTTGATGATTGTAGGTAGCAAGTAGGTAATATAGACTCAATTTACGTTTTTATATACCTACCTATGCATGTTTATTTGTTTCTAAACATCACATCATGCTTATCACTGCAAATCGACGCAAACTTAGCGTGGTTGCAATCTATATACCATTCCAACACCTACTTAAACAACTAGTATATACAACAAGTTGTAAGCTAATTTTTAATTAGGGCGAGCGAAGCGAGCCCTATCACTATTCGACAAACTATGCATTCTTGTGGTACACTTTACGGAAAAACTATCGCACTTATAGGTTTGAAATTTAACATAGTAATTTAAATTCATGTCTAGATGTGTTATCAAACATAAAAATATCATTTTATAAAACTAAAAAATAAAAAATAAAGAAATAACACTTTGTATTACTACTAGCGCCATCTATTAGAAAAAATATGAATTAAAATTCGTGCTAAATGTATTATGTGCTAACAACGATGAATACAAAAAACCGGCCAAGTGCGAGTCGAACTTGCGCACGGAGGGTTCCGCACCATCAACAAAAAATAGAGCAAAAAAATCGTGTTTGTTGTATGGGAGCCCCCCTTAATTATATATTTTATTTTATTTTTAGTATTTGTTGTTATAGCGGCAACAGAGATACATCATTTGTGAAAGTTTCAACTGTCTAGCTATCGCGGTTCATAAGATACAGCCTGGTGACAGACGGACGGACGAACGGACGGACGGACGGACGGACGGACGGACAGCGAAGGCTTAGTAATAGGGTCCCGTTTTTTACCCTATGGGTACGGAACCCTAAAAAAGGGTTAAAATTTTGGATTCTGACCCATCTCGCTTCACTCGGTTTGATTCCCAATTTACCAATTAAGGTTTGTCTGCTTACTGGAACATTCAATATTGCTGTATATATTCACTGCGGGGTCAATTTACTCGTATGTTCTGTTCTGTGACGCCGATGAACTACTGATCAGTCATGTTGCGTTAGCAAACTTAAATCGGGTATTTTCAGTTCGAGAAACAGTTTTAGAGTTACTATTGCTTGGAACTGCCAAAATTATAAATAAAGATAAGTATATTAGGCCGTCTGTATCGGCCCTAACAGTCGCAGTCGAGTTGTAGACGGACTACAACCCGACTGCAACTAGTATGGAAACTGCACGCCGACTGCACGCCAATTGCAACGTCGGCGTGCAGTTCAACAAAATGACCCAGAACCCTGGCAGTTCCTAGTGGAACTCAGGTTTGGTGCAACATAGGCACACGCTGTTTTAGTAATTCGACACGCACTTGGGAGAGCAGTACGATAGAGCTGATGCTGAACCCTGGCTGTACCTAGCGGAACTCAGGTTTGGTGCAACATAGACACACACTGGGTTGGACATCAGACTCGTCATGATGATCACTTGGTAGAGCAGTACCCAAGATAGCTGTTGCTGAACCCTGGCAGTACCTATTGGAACTCAGGTTTGGTGCGTGTGCCTATGCACACGCTGTTTTAGACATTTAACACGTCTTCATGAGCACTTGGGAGAGCAGTACCCAAGATAGAGCGGATTCTGAACCCTGGCTGTACCTAGTGGAACTCAGGTTTGGTGCAACATAGGCACACTCTGTTTTAGTCAT
This sequence comes from Cydia amplana, assembly GCF_948474715.1. NCBI lineage: Eukaryota > Metazoa > Arthropoda > Insecta > Lepidoptera > Tortricidae > Cydia > Cydia amplana. The sequence goes on from NC_086081.1 coordinate 6,884,363, forward strand.
CCGACACGTCTTGATGGGCATTTGGGAGAGCAGTACCCAAAATAGAGCTGATGAGCTGATGCTAAACCCTGGCTGTACCTAGTAGAACTCAGGTTTGGTGCGACACAGATACACGCTGTTTTAGACATCCGACTCGTCAGAATGAGCACTTGGGAGAGCAGTACCCAACATAGAGCTGATGCTGAACCCTGGCAGTACCTATTGGAACTCAGGTTTGGTGCAACATAGGCAAACACTGTTTTGGTCATCCGACTCGTTTTTTTGAGCACTTGGGAGATACCTAAAATAGAGCTGTAGCTGAACCCTGGCAGTATTTAGTGGAACTCAGGTTTGTTGCAATATAGGCACACGATGTTTTGGTGCTCACTCGTCTTAATGAGCACTTAGGAGAGTAGTACCCAAGATAGAGCTGATGCTGAACCCTGGCAGTATCTAGTGGAGCTCGGGTTTGGTGCAACATAGACATACGCTGTTTTGGACATCCGACTCGTCATGATGATCACTTGGTAGAGTAGTACCCAAGGTAGCTGATGCTGAACTCTGGCAGTACCTAGTGGAGCTCGGGTTTTATACAATATAGGCACACTCTGTTTTGGTCATCCGACTCGTCTTTTTGAGCACTTAGGAGATACTCACAATAGAGCTGTAGCTGAACCCTGGCAGTATTTAGTGGAACTCACGTTTGTTGTAACACTTGCTATATAGGCACACGCTGTTTTGGTCATCTCACTCGTCTTGATGAGCACTTAAGAGAGCAAATTATACGTAAGTTTATGTGCGGAGCAGCATGATTACCGCCAGTAGATGTCCAGACGGGATAGTTTTACGCTTAATTGTGTGGTGTGGATGCATAAATAAATTCAAGGACATTGGCTCGCTGACCCAACATTATGTAGGAAAGCCAGTTGGCTTCCTTACAAAAAGTACTGGGCGACCGTGCAGGATGTAATAAGCGCTTATGAAATTGTATATTACGTGTGGATGATATTGGAAATTTGATTTTGTCATCTAGACACGTTTTTAATGGACAAAGTAAAAGTTGTAACAGACATGCGTACCGGACAGCGACTGGGGTCCAATTAGTAGGTATATTTCTTTCTTGCTCTCACTTATAGCTGCGTCCTTAACGGACTTATTACTTACCCACTCGATCGAACATAGAACAAGCCTCGGACTGGATCAAAGTCGCGGTCCGGTACGTTTAGGAAGAAAAACTCCGCGAGCCCTTACAAAGCTCTGCTTTTTGCTAGTTTATAATGATTTCCTAAAAATATTAAGGCATATATGGGATTAATTAATTAATGTAATATCTTTCCACCAGTTCAACTGGTCCAGTTGACTTGAATATACCGACGCTAACTTATTTCGTACTAGTAACGACATCTATGAAGGGGTGCAAAAACTAAATATCACCTTAAGATGCCATGCGCACAATCTCCGTAACCTGCCAAGCGACTCTATTCAATAAAGCTTTATGATAACGTTTGAATTCGCTCGCGGTTTTCACGCGTGCGCCTTACGATTGATTTTCACTGTCGCTGTGAAGTTGACAGATGCTTGTTGTGGAAATATATTTAAGATTATTTAAGGGCGACAAAGAGGCGACAAATAAGTGTCTGATTCAACAATAATGAAGATTGAAGGTAAATGGCTATACTATTAACATTAATAGTTATTAACGGGATCTATGTGGGCTCCCTTTAATGAGTTTTTGTTGCATTATATTTCATCATTATGATCTTAAATATTGGTTAGATAAAAACTGTATTTGTTAATTATTCGCAGAAGTCCTGGTTACTATAAGGCTCAGCGATAAACATTTATATCTTTAAATAGATCGTTGCAAACCGTGGTTCGACAATTCGACATAAATTAGAACACGAATATGGTTATAGGTAAATAATGTAAAACAAGTGCAAAATAAGTACCTACACATACTTTCAGCCTTTCTGGGGAGTGAACTTCACTACTAGGAAACCTTTTCTCTATTTCTATTTGTTTGTAAGATCTACATCGCTACTTTTAACCTTTTAACCGCCAGCAATTTTTGATCGAGCGTGCTCGTGTCGCCACCGACAGTAATTGTACCACGTAGAGTAAGGTTGGCATAGTTACGGGAGTTATAAATGTGCTGTAAAACCAAATCAGATCTTTGTCTTATTTATCAGACTGTGGCGAAATGAGCTGGATATGTAATGTCTTATATATCAAACTCTGGTGGTTAAAGGGTCAATCAGGTGGTTTTGCGGTCGAATAACTTTTTCTAAAAACAACAATATACTATCCTACATTTGATATCAATCAACATGATCATTTTCTTTGACATAAATGTCCACAAAAGTGTATTTGGTGAGCGGATAAAGGAATTTTTGACCCGTAAGGGCATTGTGATCGGCGGGATTAGGGTGTTATCGCCATAACACGGTGGGTCGCTGAGTACCACCAGGGGTCTTATTCGATGAGACACACTGCCAGTAAGGGCGGTAAGCCCTTTTAACCCAACTGGGGGAATAATGTTTTTTGTTTGTATTGAAGTGTGTAAGATATATGGTTAGGTACGCTGAGTACGCTCCTCGAATCCCTACAAGTCATGGCCTAAATGATTATTACAATGGACGCGGTATATAGTACAAATACAAAGACTCTTTATTGCACACTTCATTACAGAAAACAATACAAATAATACAGAAAAGAAGAGGTTAAACATGCTTAAAAAAACATGCTATCTCTAAAAAGCCGTGTGTTCCTACCTACTTAGATAAAAAATCGTCCTATTAATCTCCAAAAAATCATATTCACGAAAATAGCTCATATTTTTATCCTGTTAAACTTTGTGAACATGACATCTATAATTTTTGGCCCAACCAAATTATGGAAGTGCCCTCCGCATGTTGGTATATTCGTAGATGCGGCTATAATAGTATTATGTTTGCTTTCTAGATTCTTCAGTGTGTCAGTCCTCTCTCGCGCCGCTTGTGACAGACACCCCGACATATGGACCGCGCACTTGTCGACGCAAGCGCATAATTTGTCCTCTATTACGCCTACAGGTCCGCAACTTTACAAATCACATGCTTAAACTATTATTCTCATAGACATAAGGTTCCTTTTGATATAAGCAGGAACACAGATAAGTTGGTAGAGCATAAATAAAGAGGGTCCGATTAAAGGCTCGTCTTTCTGCCAACTGTTCGATCTGAGAGAGGGTGGCCACATTTAATTATGCATTCCGACTATTGAAAGTAGTACTTTGTAATGGATTTTATAGTGACACAGTACATACTTATTAATATTATTAATAGCAAAATGATCAAAGAAGTAAAAAAATACTATTAATAATTATCAAATGCGTAAGTAGACTTTTAAATTAAGTAACGTAAAGGTACCTAACTATTATTGCACCTAATAGGATGTCAAAGACTAGGACTATGGCTTCCATTCCGTAATTACGTAATAACGTAATTCCGGATAGCTATTGATCTTTTAATAATTACGTAACTAAAAGGAACAATTCCGTAATTACGGAACTATGAAAAATAAGATAATACGTTACACTCGGCGTCAGGGAAATCGCACACCCACAGATTTTTGTGCCAAGCGAATATAGCTCTTATCATATGTATTATAATACCCTATCAATATTAATATCATTTAAAAGCCAAATTAATAAGCTTTAAACATGAATAAAGCATTTTCGGAAAAAATAATAATAATCACGAAATTATCGCGTTCTGAAAGAACACCTAGAATACGCGTTGTATAGGGTCACTAGTTGCGTTACCTTGGAGAGGTATAAAAGGGGGGGTAAAAGTGTGATATGGGTCATTCGGTATCCAGAGTTCACAGAGGTCATCCCGGAACAGCTGGAGAAAGAAAACACCCCAAGAAAATGGATACCACGGAAGCAGTAGCAACTCAAGCAGTAGCCCTGGTGGATTTAGGAATGACGCAGTCTGTGGTTCCTCGGCAGCTCAACATAAGCCGTTTCCGAGTTCTACGAGCAGTTTATCGATTCCAGAGGACTGGAAACTTCACCAGGAAGCCTGGATCCGGAGGACAACGCTACACTTCCGAGAGATACGATCGCTTTATTGTGTCAACGTCTTTGCGGGACCGTTTCTCCAACGCTGTCCAGCTGCAGCAGGAGCTACGAGCTCCTTATCGGATAAATCGTTGAACGCGTTGTCATTTATGCGGTCATATTTTCAAAATAAAAAATCCAAAAAATGATCATAGTGTGTGTCCCATTCTGTTATTCTGTTCTAATTAAAGATCCCCAATAATTGTACTGTCGTTTTATTTTAGAACACTCAATTACGGAATTACGTAATTACGTAATTATTTTTTTAAATTTCGTAACTAATTACGTAATTAACATTTCCGTAATTTTGGAAGCCCTAACTAGGACGTTTACCTTGTCTTGTTGTGGGTAGGTAAGTACTACTACCCAAGTACTATACTAAATATGCTATGTAGAGTAACGTTCATTGTATATTATTTAAAAAAATCTGCTCAACATAAATATGTATGTACTATAAAAACTTGAAAGCCCATGAAAAAACTGTAATGTTGTCAAATATTTAATAAGAAGCAAGCTGTCTATCGGACGTGAGCTTAAATAATGTAAAATATTTCAGATAAATTAGCTACAACAACTTATAGCTATCAACTTTTTGCAAACGTTAACAATATGTAAAATAAGCTAATTTGACGTTCTAACTAAACATTTAATTTGACGTGCATTTACTGACAAATGAAATGGGCAGGAGTGAAATGAAGTGTGAATATAGCGTCTCCGCGGGGTATTTGGACCGCGGGGCTCGGCCCCATGGGGGGCACCAGCTGCCCTACCCTTTATGTTGCAAGTACAATGGTGTTCAAATTACAGACAGGTACCATTCAGTGTTGATCTTGTTTCATTGTTTAGTTATTTGTCGTGAATATTGACGGCACGTGCGGACTGTGTTGTGAGTTGTGAGTGTTGTGACCGAGTTTCGACTTAAATTGATTTGGCAACTGTTGCGTGATGTTTTGATTCACTATGATCTTATTAGGTACATGATTGGGAAACACATTTTCTTTTGGGATTTCGGCAGAATATTGGTCTAGTATTTGTGACCTACACTTTTATAGCTGACTCTACTTCTAATAATTTGCATGTCTTTCAAGTACTTCTTGAGAACTTTCTAATTAGACTAAACTCGATTTGTCTGTATTTTTTCATCAAGGAATTCCCTTGGCTACCTTCCGACTGTATCTGTAGAGTGTTAGCATATTATTGCATTGTCATCGGAATTACGAAAGTATTCCAAAATTCAACTATACATAAATCAGACATCGAAAAAATATTTGAAAATGAACACACTGTTTCAGGGTCCAAAAAATTGGATTTCATTGTTTCTTATTTTGAGAGAATTCCTACATGTTTAGAAAGAAAAGTAATGACGAACTTCGGTTTATAATTCACGCATAATGCACCAGAAAATAATTATAGCCAACTACCTGCGGGCTACCCACGGACGGAGCGTGTGATACTTTCTGCTAACGAAAGAAAAATTATAGTATGTAGTTCAGATTTCAGAGAGCATTACGGATTTAGTGTCTTGTTCTTAGTACAAAAACCTGCATTTCTAGGATCTAAAACATTGTCATTGTGTTAATTTGCAGCATCCATGGTGCTGCTCCTATCCTCGCTGGTGTCCGCGCTGCGCCGCGGTCCGCACCATCCCCACGGGCAGTCTCCAGTGGACCAGAAACACCATCACTACAGACCGCCGCGTAGTGCGGAGTCTCTCACGGCAGACGCTCAACTGCTTCACGATGTACAGTGAGTGCTATATTTTTGTTCATAGCGTGCTTGATAGAACGACGTGACGCTATAATATTATGTCGTGCTAAGATTGCTTAATGGAAATTTCTATTCTATTCTAATCTATCGGAATCAATTTAATCAACATTTTACCTATCTTCTTCCAGGCACATAGAAGAAGACTCCAAAGTATTGACTCCTGAAGCGCTTGCGAAGATGACGCCTGAAGAGCTGGAGTTCCACTATTTTTCCGCACACGATTTTGACAGAAACTCTAAATTAGATGGACTAGAACTACTAAAGGTAAAACGAAACTAACTATAAAAAGAAATTAATTGAGTACTATTAGACTTTCACTCCCAACCAACTTAACTTCAAATTAAAGTAAACTTATAACTAAAGACATAGGTAGTGTAGAAAGCCCTTAACCACTCATTTGTTTTGGTAGCTCTGTTTGCCAGCCGTACTGATCGCTTGTTCATGTTCATACATTAAATACTCTTACAATGTAATGTTATACTGGTACCTGTAATAATACATAACATTTTCTTTTATTTCAGGCGGTGTATCACACAATAGAACACGAGGCTCATGATCCCGACAACGATTCCTCTATAGAACCTGAAGCAAACGAGCTTGATGCCTACATTGGTATGCAATTTTCTGTGATGTTTTAATGTTAGATACCTAGTGTTTTTTTTTTCAATTACAATTTAAAGATGGTAGTACAATAAGTCCGTTATAATTCTAATATTTGTTAACGCACGGATCGCGGGTCACTTGTTCAGATTCTATTGGTTGAGTTATTCAATGATTAACTACTATTACTAATTTTCATGAAGTAACTGTAAATTAGTGTATTTTTATTATTTACATAAAGCAAAGACGCTGATTAATGTTTATTTTGCTTGGCCCAAGACGCACAGTTTGAAATTAACTACAAATGATTGCCCCTATGTTCCTATTATCCTCGCTTAACCTTAGGTCGATGACGGGAAGTACATAAATTAAAGATATTCCATGATCGACACAGCTAAAACGATAGAATTCATTAAATATTAATTATAGGAATGTAGTGAGGTTGACTGCGACACTTTCCAATTCAAATCTGAATGACGGTTCCACTCAGGATGCCATCTCATTTCGGGCTGTCTTCAGAATTGGCCAGGAACCAATCCATTAAAGAAGCTTTTCGGGTCATTCAAATAAAAGTCACTGTATCGTAGTCAAACACACTCAAGCATAGACTATTTTAATACTTGACATTCCATCAAACGCAGCCGTCATAAATTCATAATAGATGGTCTGCTTACAGCGCTAGTGGACCGCACGCTGCAATCGGACGACACGGATGGCGACGGCTACGTGTCGTACGCGGAGTACCGCGCTGCTCGCGCCAACAACCCCAGCGAGCGGACGCCGAGGGTGCTCGCTGATAATTCTCCGCCTTAGCACTAGTTATTGGAATTACTAAAGACAGGTTGTAAAAATCTTAGGTCACGTGTTGAACTGTGTTGTGTCAACTTTGATGCCAGATTTAACAGTGTCTAGTCCGTTTAACAGCAATGCAACCCACCTGCCCTAGCTCTAAAGTATAAGTTTCATGGCTAAAAGTTGGTTCAAAAGGGCTACCTATTGCAATAAAACCTTATTTTCTATCAATCTGATGAAAAGTAGTACATTTCAAGAATCAATCAAAATAAAATAAATATCTAAATGGATTTATGAGAATTGTTATAGATAAGTGTACCAATTCTAGTAAGGAAGACTTTCGAGTGTTCATCACTGTCCTAGTATATTAATGTCACATTTAAACTTAAGACATTATGAATACAGGTTACAGCCGGCTGTCATCTAAGTATTGGGCATTAACATGTCGATTACTAGGACGTTAATTTCAAACGTCAAAATTTTGGTATGACAATAAATTAGATACAATTTTAAGAACGGAATTGGTTGAGTGAGCCTAGGAATGGTCTAAAGTTAATTTATAGTGTTTATAGTATAAAATAAATGTGGGTACTTACCTAATAAGAAAGTGACCAAGACTTGCTTAGTTATGAGTTGTGATACTCGTGATCAATGTCCTTGTCTTTTATATCCCATACCACATGTTTGAAATATGATTTAATTTTTGTCTTATTCCCTAAAGCTAACATTAAAATATACTTAACACGAATATGGTAAATAAAATACTTTTATTAAAAGTAATTTTTCTAATATTAATTTTATCATAGCTTCTTCCATAATATGTATTATTATTTACATGACTAAACAGTTACTGGAATATTAACTGAGCAAATAGTTTATACTGCCTACACAAATATTGTAATTACAGATAGGATTTGAACAGTAAGTAGGTACTACACTCATTCACATGAAGGTAACTAAAACTAAACTTTAGTTCAAAATACACATATCATTATTTTGGTGGTACTCTGTTTGACTTTGCACTCCCACTGAACTGCTACGTGAATAGTTCAAAATTTAACTTTTATATAGAAATATTTAATGTAAGGTATCGTTAATTCTGACGAAAGTTCAATATGATTATAATATTCAATAAAATTTACGCGGATTACCATGACTTACAAGTTACAAGTATGTTTAGGGAGCGCGTCGACAAATCTCGGTGAATGTTTATTAGTTTCCATCTGACAGATTCATATTACAAATGCAGCCCCAATCGTTAGAGCCCTTCTCGAGAACTCATTTACTATGAATAGAACATACATTTATTTATTTACAAAAATCATTCGTTTAATACTGAATTATAATATATGTGGCATGATATTCTCTTCCATCTGATCACCTTCAATAAACACGGTGAATTACTATTTCAGTGTAGTTTTGTCAGACTCGCAGGAGGAATCTTCCGGAAGAAGGTATCAAGTCGTGAAGGGGTCAAAAGTAGCTCGAAATGGTTCGTGTAATATTACACACGGTTGCTGCGTCGCCAGTTCCTTTTTCATTGAACTTGGTTGGACACGCTACCGCGTGTCTAGATCATGTATCTACTTATTTAAATAATTATAATTTTAAAGGTTATTCTTCACACTGGTAGTGAGTGTCGCAGTTCATGCCTTCCTCGCCCCAGGCAGACGCTTGCTTGATGCCTTTTGACACCTCTTCGTATGGCTCCAGTTCGATGCTGTTCCTGTTAAAAAAACAGTCGAAGGTCTAAATTTGTCCATAGAAAGCGGGTAAATTCTGATTTATATAAGTGATAACCTCTCGGCAGGCAAAGAGACAAAACATGGTTTCGGTAACTTAAAGTTGCGTGGTTTCATTGGAAAGCTAATTTATGGTATTTGCCTACCTACTTACCTACCAGCAGGTGCTTGCTGCTCAAGGATTCAAGTTTAACGACACCCCAGTTCTGTTACAAGAGCTACTCCACGCTAAGTTTCCATGCCAAGTGCTATGTACTCGTAAATTATGGAGATAGATGCGGCATATTTGACATAGCACTTGGTATGATACTGTAATCGTAGCCACTGCTAAGTCAGTGCAAACTTAGCGTGGTCGCAATCTAAAGCAAGCAAGCGGGTACAGGTTGCGTGTGCTTACCCTTGCAACAACCTCGCTCCCTGCAGCAGAATCTCCGCCCCCGATGAATAAAGTGCAGCTTGCTGGGGCTTCTTGCACGAGAGGCGGTACAGGCAGCCGTAGTCTCGGCTCTGTTGCCCCGCCAGGTAGCTCAGGTACAGCAGGATCTCGTCCTCCGTGATGTATGACGCGTTGGTGTTGTCTGGGAAGTTTAGGTTGTGAATTAAACAGAGTTCAGAAATGATGTCACGAATGTGTATTGGGTAATAAGTTTTTGGCAAAAATTTCATTTTTGGTACAAGCTTTTATCGCTGACTGTACTTTTCTTACGACAGACAACTAATACTCATCGAGAGAATTCTAAAAAACCCCTAACACAATTAGGTTGCGTTGTTTCATCACAGAGTTCCTATGGCCACCTCCTGTCTCCATCATCAGATCAGCTCGATGGTACCATAATATTGCATTTTCACCCGACTTACATGTGTATGCAAAATTTCAGCTTAATCGGAAACCGGGAAGTGGATCAAATTTAACTTGCAAGATTCCATTACATAGTTATGTACATACAGGCCGACCGACCTAATAAAAGCGTGTTAAAAATTGCATTACTTATTAGACTCCTGTCGAAATGGAAATGTTTAGGTATTAAGTACTTATTGATTTCAAATTTCTCTGGTTCTTTTAGATTGTAAGTAATTTTATAATTAACTTTGATGCTTCACACCGACGTAGACACCTGAACATCACGATCACGACAAAGCGCCAAAATAAGTAACGATTTTATTTTCAGAGCAAAATAAAAGCAGAATATTCGTGAACTTATTTCCAAATGCGTACTACGTTGAATGAATTCTACGAGTATGTAACAATGAACATTAAATAACACTCGGTCCGAGTCGGTCAGCCTCCAGACGTGTCGGATAATCTCTACAATGGGATTAAGTCCGGGACACGGCAATCGCATCAGAGGGTGGACGGTGGACTCATCCTCTCGTTCATGTAGAACGAAGTATTTATCATCTTCCTCGCCTTTTCCCGGCATTTTGCCACGGCTCATGGGAGCCTGGGGTCCGCTTGACAACTAATCCCAGGAATTGGCGTAGGCACTAGTTTTTACGAAAGCGATTGCCATCTGACCTTCCAACCCAGACCGTAAACTAGGCCTTATCCCGCTAAATACTTCGTTCTATATCTCTTATAGAACGATGTATTTAGCGAGGTGAAAAATATACCTAGAACATAAAATGTGCTGAAAATGTAGATGTAATTAGTAGTTTTTACAATGTAATGTTCAATGTTATTTGGAACAATATTTTAGATAAAGGAACATTGTAAGAATATAATACGAATATTTTACTTCTACTTGGAATTACAATAAATTGGTTAATTTTAGTAAGTATCGTATTCTAACATTTATTGTCCTTTAACAATAACATGTTCATAGGTGAGCAACGCGTGGGAGTAACGGTCTGGTGGAGGCAGATGGTCATTACAGAGATTAATGTATTGATGGTCAAACGGTCATTGTGATGGCCATTTGACGGAAGAGTGCGACGGATTTTAGTAAATGGATTTAAACCGAATTGCCGGAAGCTGTTTTTATTACGTTGTGGACTGACCTACACTAGAACTCACGTTGTCAAAAGTCTTGTTATGCATGTTTGAGTAAACACCTTTTGATATCATCGAGTAAATAAATAGGTACAGTCAGCAGCAGAAGTTGCTAAGCGGGCGATGTGTTATGATCTTGACGCGACTTTATTCTTAAGGGAATAAGAGCGTGTCAAGGTAATTGTGAACACCTCGCCCGCTTAGCAACTTCTGCTGCTGACTGTAGGTAGTAGATATTTTATTTTGTTACTCAGATAATAAGTAGTAGATTGTTAGTACTGGTGTTGGAGTAGTTGATTGTAGTTTTATAAAAGGGGAACAGTTTTTGGTCTGACACAATTAAGGACTTTACAGGCTTCGTCACACAGGCGCTATTTCCTTCCGGGGCGTGAGCGGGGCGCGCCCCTTTTACATATAAAACGCAAACCATGTCTGTGTGACGAAGCCTTTATATAGCAATATCGATATTTGCACGAAGTATTTCGAAACATCCATCCTAGCATTATCAAACATGATTCAACACTTTACCATCAAGACTCCTGGCGTAGTGATGACCGCCTTTCCAAGCTCCAGCTCCGAAGAAACCAGCAGCCAGGATTAACGCCTTCAGCACGATCAGGATCACCAAATTTGTGAGATTCAAGCTTAGGACCTGAGAAAGAGAGGCATGTAAATAATTAATTAAATCCCAGTAATGATAGAAAAATTGTGCTAAAAGGAAACTCGTCATTACCTTATACAGTGTGGAGATTAGACCTAAAGTCTATTTTTTTATTCGGTAGACTGAAATGACATTTCATAGTATGAAATGATATTTTATGTTCATACTATGAACTGTCATTTCAGTCTACCGAATAAAAAATAGACTTTAGTGAGCTAATGACACAAAATGGAAAAGGTGTCTTCCTAACTACATACTACATATGTATATCTACATTAAACATAACCGAAGCCCTGTGTTAGTCACATTAGCTTAAACCAGGAAAAAATATTTTGTGATTCATTTGTGTGATAAAGAGGAAAGGAAAAGGTTGCTTCACATTGAAATAAAATATCTAAAACAAAATTGTGTACATACAACTTGTGCAAATGGTGCGAAATATATGTTCTGTATTAGCGTGATACTTATTAGTATAATCCAAATGTTAACACAGTTGTATACACCACGAGCGAGACAAAACAGCGAAGATAAGTTAAAATTATATTACGTATACGCAATTACGCATACTTACGATTATTATTTTGTTAAGAATATGATTATTCTTAAATGATGCGAGACTTCTTTTATCTGTCCATATAAGAAGTACTATTTGACATTGTTTTGACAGCCCTTGACGTTTTGTATCATGACCACATTTTGATCGCAATGTCACGAGTTAAGAAAAAAAATGTCGAAGATCACTCCAAGGAATATTTACCGCTAAAGATAATACACGGTTTATTGGGAAACAATGGCGTGTTCCGTAACAGTTATCTTTAAGGGATGCTTTAAGTGTTTGCACAAATGGAACTGGATGAATCATAGCTATTGTATGTGGGAAACCTTTTAAATATCACGTTATCTGTCTGACAAAATTGTTATTATAAGATGACTCAGTAACAGTACATCTTTAGACATCTTATCTAAGGAATAACTTTGCAAAATAAATCGCAGACAGGGAACGAGTTAGAGTAAGGCCTGAGTGGACGCTCGAAGCGGAGCGTTCGGCGGGGCGTGCAGCGTGGCGTCATCGGGCTCACAAGTAATTTGAGCAGCGTGCACTAAGGCCGCTCCTATACGCTTGCATTTGTTTAAACATGCACGCCGCACGCCCCGCCCCGCTGCACGCCCAACTCGAGCGTCCACTCAGGCCTTACACTTAAAGTATGCGTGCAAAATAGAAAAAGGTGCGATACGAACCTGCGAGACGCAGTCAAAACCAACCTGGCTGCTACCAGTCGAACGCCCAACAAATTCCTTCGCCAAGTTCGTCAACACCTGTCCACCGGCGCCGCTCAGGAAGCTACCCGCCGACTTCAACAACGACGACCTCCCGTACTGCGTCGTATCGTTCCCATCACTATCATATCTGTCGATCTGCCTCTTGAACGGTAACGGAGGCTTCTCGTCAGGTAAAAGCGCGTTAGTATCAAACTTCGGATACAACTTCTTCGCATACTGAGGCGAGGAGTACGCTCCAGAATGTTCCGAAGCTACCAGGATCACAGGAACGAACAAGAGAACGTAAATAGCGACCATTTTGGGCGAGGGTGGGTTCGCGACTGGAGGAACAGGTAGTGCTGATATGATTGAGACGGCTCGGACATGCCTGGCTGTTTTATCTCTTCCTTCGCTTTTGTTTGTCGCACGCACGATGACATCTGCTAATGGTGCTATTGTTGTTGCTTTGTAGTGGCCGCGTGGTTATTTCTGTGTAGAATGGTGATGTTTTGCTATAAATCTTTATTTTAATTATTTAATTCATAAGTAATAATGCAATGATAAATATAAATAAGTACGTTAAGTACGTACTGTGTAATGTATTTATGACTCAAGCAGAATTTTCGGTTAAACATTGGCGCGTGTTTTAGAGATGAATGCAATTCATTCATAAAGCGGTCGTGCACTTTTGCAGCTCGCTATACCAGTAAAGTGATAAATATTATAATACATAGCGCGCCGGCCCCGTAGACAACATGCCAATCGCTAGCGCTATTACGTAGCGATCGAAATGCCTGTTACTACTTATCGCACTAATATGGAAGAGTGTTAGAGAGACACATAGCGATTTGATGGTGAAGCGCAAGCGATCGTCACCTTGGCTAGGCCGCCAGAGTAGAAAGGCGACGGTCGCAATCTTCGCAGGGTGACGACGCCAAACATGGCGGAACATCTTTGTTTACCCCGCGCGTCGATTGTTTCCGCAATGCACGGGAATGTGGGCCACGCTGCATTTCGGTAACTCTGACATAACGGCCCAGCACCGTGGCGACACCATTTTAGAACTGACCTAATTAATTTCTTTATTTATTTAACCTTTTAACCTGCGGTGTTACTCCAATTTGTTTCTTTAATCTGATCCTGTGATTCCTGTGTTAATTATAGTTGGCCAATTACCAATTTGTCAGTAAATAGAAACAAATAAACTATACTCATCCTTCTCTTTTGTGTGCTAATACTAGTGTAAGACAAAGATAGTATGATTCTCTCTGTTTATCTTTGAAATGACACAGTCCTGTGACACACTATAGGTATTAACGACAACCGGACCATGGCTTCCGACGGTCCTTCGAGCTTCTGTCTTACCTAATGTAGGTACTATGTAGGTACCTAGATACTAGTCACCCTCATGTTTCAGCCAATTTATACAACATGTGAAATATACTAAGGTATTTCACATCTAAACCTTCCCCTTGAATTACTTTATCTACTGATGAAAACCGCATTAAAATCCGTTGCATAGTTCAAAAGATTGAAGCGTAAGTATAAGACAGGCGAAGCAACTTTTCTACGTATTATACTGAGTAGAAATACTTATTATTTTTCCGCCTAATCGATTTTGTATCCTTTCATATCCTTTAATAAGATCAAATCCTAGGGATCAGAATGGAATTATTTAGACTTCAAGTATACATTATAAAACTGAGAAGTAGGTATTAGGGCTAGTAATAGCTCTAGTTCAGTCTTAGTTTAGCAATTAAAAAACAAGTGCTTGCTAGGTTTCTTTTTCTTATTCACTTATTGTAGGTATTTTTTGACCGAAGCGTAGCGAAGGTCTACGTTTTGACTCGGGCATTTTGCTTTTGTATGTCCGGATGTTCTCCTCTACAGGTCACAATTCTCAACCGATTCTTGTGAAATTTTGTGACCAGATTCTATGAGTAAATAATTTTTTTTTGTCGATCCCGTTTTTGGAAATTTTCAAAAATGGAGGAGTCGTGATACCTCGCGCTTAAACAAATAGTCGTATCGATATCATAAGAGTATTTTCTTTTTGAGACATATTTACATAGTAAATGGCAAAAAATGCAGAAAAATTGTATTGCTGGTTTAGGCGGTATTTAGATATTTAGTTTGTACTCGAGAATGAGTAGCCGAATTTCGTTAGCTTAGCTAAGAACTATCATGGCGCGTTTTGTAAACAATCGCTTTTTTTGTTTGCACACAGAAAGTCTGGGTTCGATCCCCAGTAAGACATAACTTTTTGTAGTTTTTTTTCACTTAATCTACGTATTTTTTTTAATAAATTAAAATCTTTGTATTGTTGATTGATCAAACCGCTGTGTGGCGCTGTCATCGTGCACGGTGCCAATAAGCTATGCTCGCGAGGTCTACAGCTCACAGAGCCACTAGTTTATTTAAGATACAATAAAAGTATTTCCAGACTTTGGTAAACCGGGGTTACTTTTATGGTATCTTACGTTAATCAGTATTTATTCGTGAGTTTGAAAAAAAAAATAAGTATTCAATATTCGACAATCTATACATGCGCGCGTAGTCGAGGAATCCAGGGCTCGGGGTGTCTTTATATGTGGTGAAATTGATAAAAAAAAACTACTCAATGATGCACTCGCAGATATAATGGTGAGCACAAAATCTATTCCTGTTGCATCGCAAGCATATAAGCTTCCTTATAGAACATTATACAATAAGTATAAAGTAAAGGGCCACATAATATATCAAAAACCCGTGCACGGACCAAATTTACTGAAACTGAAAAGCTTGCAATTCGAAAGTCAAGTTCTTACGTTATAATAAGTAAATAATCTAATAAAGCGCTTAAAATTATTAATTTGTAGCATTTGTATATGATCAAAGTAGCCCCTTAAAAAGACATATAACTTAAAAAGTACTAATACGATTTTTATTTTTTTATTTTTACGGCCTTTTTAGCGGGCTTACTTTAGATTGTCAGTGAAAAAAGTACAGTGGTTTCAAAGTAACCCCAAGTTGTTTGTATTTATTTTTGATAAAACTATAAGTCCTCATTATGTTTTATTTGGCAGGCTGAGAGAAGAGATAAAACCGATTATTATATATTGTTTTCATATTTTTACGCATATTAGGATCGTCAAAAAATGATGCCAAACTCAAAAATTGATCATATAGTAACCCCGGTTTACGGTGCGTCATAAAAGAAAGTGTAGTTCCACGATGCGTTCTGCAAGTAAAAGTCAATTTTCCCCGCGGGTGCTCCGCGAACAACGGAATGCATGTGCATGTGCAACAGTGCAATATCGATTGTGTCTCAGCTGTAATAGTTCGTTAAATTATGCGGATATGGATGGGTTTGTTCAGGGATCCTTCATTAATGGGGAAAAACCATTTTTAGGGTTCCGTACCTCAAAAGGAAAAAACGGCACTGTTATAGGATCACTCGTACATTTGTCTGTCTGTCCACCCCCCCCCCCCTTTTTCTTTGAAACTACTGGGTCTAAAATTTTGAAATAAATACACAAAATAGTTCTTTACCTATAGATGACAGGAAAAATCTATTAGAAATGTGTAGTCAAGCGTGAGTCTGACTTAATTACTTCGTTTTTGATTCGAACCCTATGGGTTTTTTAAAGAAATTTCATTCACGATCCACATAAAAAAACATTATAAAAAATTGGGTAATGTACGGAACCTTGGAACGCGAGTCCGACTCGCACTTGACGGGTTTAACAAACTCTTCTGACGAAAATCCTAGCATTTTTTATTTCCTAAGTGATGCACTAATGGTTTGAGAGCATTGAAACTATTTTGTAATTTTTTTGTTTAAGTATCATTATTTGAATTAAGCTATTCCATTCGGTCACTCATGTCCACTGTAACTAATCTAATCACAAAATACAATGAAAGTGATATCAATTTTATGTAAATTAGAGTTAAATTTTGTGTTCGTTTTATTTCAGTAATTTGTAATCATTAAATATACATTAAACTATACTATTAAAATGTACACTGCGCACGACAAATAATGTTATTACTTTTATATTTGACGAGCCAGAATGAAGTTGACAAGCACCAAATCCTTTATTTTGTTTCTTTTCTATTCTATTGAGTGGACCTGGGTAAGTACTAGTGTCATTTAAATCTGTGTTAACGACAAAGAAAAGACTGATAATGTTTTGTTCATATATTTCAGGATTCCATGCAGTAGTCCAAAAGACACGTTATCTCCCTAGTCTGAAATAGGGTCCAGATTTCTCATGAGTAGGATTTTAGAGTAGCATTAAGGATGACTCACGCCAGACCTGGCCGGGGCCGGGCTGGAGCTTCCGGCGCTTCGTTTTCTATGGATATTATCACGTGATCAATGATCAGCCGTCATAGAAAATAACACGTCGGATGCCTCGGCCCGATCTAGCGTGAGTCATCCTATATTGTTGTTCCTTAATAAATAACCATTTCCTGTTTCCATCAGCTCTTAGTTTGGATACCCTAAACATTATATTATGACGGGTATATATAGCTGGTCAACCAAATCTTGTCAGTAAAAAAAGGCGCGAAATTCAAATTTTCTATGGGAAGATATCCCTTCGCGCCTACATTTTTCTTTTGGCCATGGCAGGATAAGCTAAGTGAATCTGCCCCCAGCGAGTTTTGACTTGTAAATTTTTTTCGATGATGTGGCTTTGTAGTGGTAACAAGTATGCAAAATTGTAGCCCCCAAAAGTGTATAGTTTTAAAATAAAAAAAAAAAACGAAATATGATCTTTTTTCAATATTTTTTTTCTAGCCAGCCGATTTTGACGTGCGTCACGTATAATGTGCATATAATAAAGACAATTATATGACATTAATTATAGGATATATTGCCATACAAAAAAGAAAAAAAAATACAATTACTTTAAAAAAAAAAAATTTTTTATTACATTCACGTCAGCGACACCTCCAAATTTTTCACCAAAGCTAGCCTCTTTAATAAGTTACAAAATAAATGCATTTACTTAATTTTATCTGTGGTAGAACAAGGTGTTTTTTAAATTGAAAATACACTATACATTTTCTATACCCGCTCGTCAAAACTACTCGATTTAAAAATTTCTATAAAGATTTTTTAATCTTAAAATCTTTACTTATTTATTCTCTTGCACCTATAGGGTGTGTACTACCTTCCGCAGCGGGGCAATGTGACATACGTTAACGAAAAGTATGCATACAACACCACGTCATTCATAAAGCGGTACGGGAGGAAGAGCCCGTACTACTACAATATCGAATCAGGAATCAAGCATTCTTGGGGAAATAATATCACGGTAATGTCAAGTTTATTTAGTCCAAAGTTATGTGTTGTTATTCATGCGTACAGCACAGAGAGCCTACCGCGAACCACGTTCGACGTGTTGTCTCTCTGTCGCACTTGTAAATTCGTATGTAAGTGTGACACGTCGAACGTGGTTCGCGGTAGGCCCTCAGCTTCAGTAGCATTACCATGACTGCCTTAGCAGTGTCATAGGTAGTGATGGGTAGGACATCAATTTAAAATGAGTTTGTATGAGTACCTCATTTTCTAAAATGAGGTGTTACAATGTCTTACTTCAAATGAGGTGAGGTACTAGCATATTTTCAGCGTCGACTATTCCATTAATTCCAACAGCGACAATTTTTTTTTATGTATATACATATTTATGTATTCATTTACGCACGCGAGCACCTAGCGCCTCGCGCGATCTAGTGACTCTCTTGCGAGTTGTGAGGAAGTGTATGAGTTTTGAGGGTCGCGAGACTCGCGAGTGAATTTGAACGGATAAGAGTTTTTTTGAAATTTGACGTGTGTGAATGAATAGAGGAGTGAAGTAAGACATTTTTGCGGTACGAATTACTGCGACAAATTAACAAAATGAGTGGTACAAATGAGGTGCCTCACGAGTGAGCGACTCAACACTAGTCATAGGTACCCTAAAATGGGGTGAGTAGGCGCAAAACTGAAATTGAAACCTCGATAACATTTTATTTTTGCATATGCAAACTGAATGGTGTATATAATAAGTGTTCCGGACGTTTGTATTTTAGCTTTTATTTTATTTTGGGTAGTTCCATTTCATAACTTTGACGATAAACAGGAAATCCCACCTGACCCCGTAGTCCCTCGTAATTGGGGTGAGATGGATTTTCATAGAAAGGTGATTTTGAAAGATTGTTGGATCGATTTTTTTTATTATGAGTATTACTATAGCTCCATTTTAAATTGTAATGCATTATTGTTACCAGTAGTCTTAAAATTCCATCTCACCCCCCTTTCATCCCTTCTCTCCCCATTAATAACCCAACTCTCCCCGCGAACCCTATTAACCCCATTTTACGGTACTGACATAATCGCTAACGTTTGTGTAACTTACTTTCAGTTATATTATAACAGTAGTATAACCACAGAATAAATAATAGTACTAAGTACAGAAGACTCACTGCCGTATTCGAACTTCAAGATATTCACAAGAGACGACACGTACTAGATCCATTCTAGATACGTTATAGTTTAGATTTCAACTAGTTCTCTTTTGCAGCGCAATTCGGGCAACCAATGTCACTTATAAGAATAAGAATAAGAATAAGAATGATTTATTGCGGTACTGTGTACATTTGTAGATGGTAATCATGGTATACAATTTGTTTCAACAGTTACCCATTTCGGGTATGCAATACTTAATTAACTTATGAACTAGACTCAAATAACATGCAAAGATTTACATAGGTTGGTACCTATGTAAATCTAAGAATATTTTGAACATTAATTGGTATTAATGTTCAAAATATTCTTTCAGACTATAAAATGTTTTATCTAGTAACCAGTTTTTCAACCTTACCCTGAATCGGTTACCTTCAAGTGCCTTAATATCAGCTGGAAGGTGATTAAATACTCGAATAGCTGTTACAAATGTGCTCTTTTTGTATATAGATGTGTTTGTTTTTGGTAGTACAATGTTATATTTATACTGAGTCCTAGCATTGCACTTAGTTGAAGAGTGAGCTGTAAAATAATTAGGCTGTTTTTTTACAAATAAGCTTACTTCTAGAATGTAGATTCCGGCCAGTGTAAGGAAGCGTTTTTCCCGAAAAACTTCTCGAAGTGAGTCTCTAAAATTCATGCGATAAATTATTTTTAGACATCTTTTTTGCAGTATGAATGTTTTATTCACATCCACAGAATTACCCCAGAAAATAACTCCGTAGGTTAATAGAGGATACACGTTTCCATAGTAGGCACTAATTACTATGTTTTCAGAGCAATTCTCTGATAGTATGGATAATGCGTAACAGTTTTTAGATATTTTTTTGTTTATTTGTTCGATGTGAGTCTTCCAATTTAAATGAGAATCAACGTGTACACCTAGAAATTTTATACTGTCTATTTCCTCTATAGTGGTTCCTGATTCCGATATACTTAGAGAGGCAGGAGAGGTCCCATAGTTCCTAAACTGAATAAGCTTGGTCTTATTTAGATTTAATTTGAGATTTAATTGGTTGAGCCAATTTATAATTTTCGTAAGAGCTGCATTTATATCCCTTTGAAAAGTAATATTCGAACGATCACAAGAGAAAAATATGGTGGCGTCGTCGGCAAACAGGACACACTCTTGGTTCGCTATAGTGGGAAAGTCATTTAAATATATAAGGAATAAAAGCGGCCCAAGTACACTTCCTTGCGGTACGCCGACAACTACTTCCTCGTAGCATGACAACAATTGCTCTATAGTTTTATTTTGCTTGTTGTATCTATCCAATTGTAGAGCCTGCTTTCTACCACATAAGTAACTCCGGAGCAATTTTAGGGCATTTCCCCTAATGCCAATATGTTCTAGCTGTTGTAGCATTATGTCATGTACAACACAATCGAACGCTTTTGACATATCAAGCATTAAAGCAACGCAGGCGTTACCAGAATTAATTTGCTCCCATATATTTTTAAATATTGAAAAGATGGCTAATGTTGTTGATTTGCCTTTTTGAAAACCGAACTGTGATTGGTTTAGTATATCATTCTTTAATAGAAACCGTGTCAGACGTTCATGTATGACCTTTTCAAATATCTTACTGAACGTTGGTAATAAAGCTATTGGCCTAAAATTTCCCATTTCAGTTTTTGCGCCCTGCTTATGTAATGGTTTTATAATAGCTTGTTTTAAGTCATCCGGGTAACATCCAGTCTCAAGCGTTAAATTTATTATGTACACGAGAGGTTCAACTATATAATGTATACATGCTTTTACAATTTGTGTTGGTATTTCATCGTATCCTGAACTTTTTTTATTCTTTAAGCTGTTTACAACCTTTTTAATTTCAAGACAATCAACAGGAGTCAAGAAGATACTGTTACAAATCCGTTTGGACGCAGATTTGTAGTTATTTAATTGAGAAGTATCGATCTTATTTAGATTTATGTAGTATTTATTAAAAACATCTAGTATTTCGTTTGAATTTGTATAGGTTGTCCCGTTTTGAACTATCCTGTCAATCGAATCTGGAATAGAATTATATGAACTTGTCGTCTGTTTAATTAACTCTGTCTGTTTAACTTTTACGATAGATCGTGTTAGATATCTATTAGATGTGAATTCGATCTCTAAGTAATATCTTGTGGAAATCGTTCAAGAGTATCTCCAGCAGAATCGCGGAAATGTCAAATTTGACAGGTTAGATCTTAAACATATCGTTATCGTATCTTGGCGATGTCTAAAAGATATCTAATAGATGTCTATTACAAAATCCGAATCGGGCCCTTAATCTCTAACAAAACGCGTCTGTTACGATCAGCACAGATATGGCCGCTAGGTGGCGACAGCGCCACGCGCGGCTTAAGGCTTTCCCCAAAATAGGGGCCGAACGGATGCACTTTTAGCTACCTGTAGCAAAGCGACGAAATCGCGGAGTGAGACACGCCTGGTATACCTGATATTGAATAAGCGAATAATATACAACATATATTGTTGCACCATGCAAACGTTCCTCAAAGCTTCCATAAGACGGCATGTTCTATACCATTCTATCTATCAAGATGCTAACAAGTTTACTATTCCACAGATCCATCTGGTGTTCTTCGAGAGCGTACAACTTAACCAGTACAAGCGGAATTTCTTCGAGATTCACCTAAAGCTGTGTGACATGCTTGAACGTGATCCCTATGTGGGAAAAGCCGTGAACTTAATGCTATCTATTCGTGGAATTTCTTGCCCTATCGAACCGGTAAGAATGTTACCATCACATCAGCACTTAGGCTACTTTCAGAGTGATACACCGATAACTCCAGCGGTTCCACACAGGAATCATGCCATTCATGCCACACATGGCATCAACAACACCACGGGTGTCATCATCCCTAACACAATGTATCGTCACCTGTTGTGGTCGCCGCGCAGCCTCCTTTAACAAATAAATAATATACATACTTTAAATATAAGTTTCTGTGCTCTCAAAAAGCTTGTTTGGGGTAAATAAACTAGAAAGACCAAACAATAATGTTATAACTAGGTAAGTACCTGTTTTGTCAAGTCCATTATTTTTGTTATTTGTTTTTTGTTGTTTTTTCAGGGCATATACAAACTTTATAACCTGACGCTGCCTAATATGCCCAATATATTAGCCATTCAGAAGGGTAAACTAGAAGTCACTATCTTTCAGCTGCCCACAAATGATGTCATCACACGTTTTTACATTACTTTTATCACTAATGAAAATAAATTAGTATAATAATATGTAAAAAAATTTGATAACAGGGGCCATTTTTACTTAAGCACTACATACTTACATATCTACTAGTTTCTTTTCAATGGTATAGTAATAGAATATAATCTCATTTAATCAAGTAGAAAGTCTAGTAAAGAAAGTTTATTTTATTTTCTAATTATTACTCTCTGTTTTATGTACTAATTAAAACATATTGTTTTTGGTAAGATTTGCACGTACTGTAACCTATCTATATTGATTGTAATACCTGTAAATTCACTGAAAGGTAATATTATTTAAGTAATAACGAGTAATTTTCCCCCAGATTCGTTTTTCTATGTACCTCAACTTTTGTCTCTCAACTGTTTTATTATACAGTGTGTGTGTGGCCTACAACACGGGCGAAAAATTAAAACGTAGATTCTACTCCTCAAACTAGACAATGTTTGTTCAGCGACTTTTAAAAATAACTTGTGGTTTGTATTTTAAAACACTTTAAAATTTATTCGAACACGCAATGTATTACGAAATTGATTATGCCTGTACGGTGACAAGACTGACGGGCAATGTCAATTAGACGGAATTTAAAGTACATTGAAAATATTATTTAGTTTGTTTAAAAAAGGGACAATTTTAAGACTACATAATTTCAAAAAGTTGTTGAACAAAAGTTTTATTGTTTGAGGAGTAGAATCTACGTTTTAATTATTCGCCCGTGTTGTAGGCACACTGTATTCATAGAACAGATCTATATCATTTCTACGCGTCCGGTCGACAAATACATGCAATTGCTAGCAAGCCTCATTAAATGATTATTGTATTGTTCATGTGATGTTTTCGCATACACCAATGTTTATCTACATGTTATTCGAAAAAATGAAATTATGTTATATTTGAAGCATCATGAGGCATGCCAACATTGTTTTGCTTGTTATTGTTCTTGCCACATTTTATTCGGAATGGATCTTGGTGAGTTGATATTTATTATATCCCTATATTACTATAACTCCTATCACTACATATCACTTCTCACCTAAGACAAGATTGATTATATCTCCTTAGACAAAATTGTTTTGTTATTCTTGTTCATTTATTTCTAAATAGGTATGGTCATTGTATATGACACTTATAAGATAGGTAGGTATACTATCATAAAAACTAAATATCGGAAGGAAGTCACTAGCGTTGTTGCCTCGTTCGTGGTAGAAAAATCTCTAGGTATGTCTAAGCCAGTACCGACCGTATCGGTCATGTCAACGAGGGACTAATTTCAAAAGTTACGCAATCTTTCGTCCTTTTATTAATGTAAATGATTGATTATATTAAAAAAAAATTTTTGCATCTTTTTTGGCACGTTTGTGGTATTTATACAAGCATTTATTTAACTTGCCCTGTTAGTATGTAGGTATGTTATTTTGTTTACGTCGCCCGTAAATAAGTGGGATTTTCTCCTCGCGTAGCGGGGAGAAAATCCTTTTTCACTTCTCACTTCCTGGCCAAGGCAAGACGTAAAACTTTAGACAAACCATGGGCGGTAATTCGTAAAGCCCCAGATCGCATATTTATTGTGATCACATCTGCGATCTGGAGCATTCACGAATTCACCTCCCTAGGTATGTAATGTATTATAGTGTGGGTCAAATCTTGGAAGTTAAATTTGACCCGCTAAATCGGATGACAATGGAATATTATAATGACATGGAGCTGATTTGATAAAGGAGACAGGAAGTGGCCAGATATCTGTGATAAAGCAACGCAAACGAATTGTGTTTGGGGTTGTTAGAATTATCTCGAATCGAGATTCTCGATGAGTAATAGTTGCCTCTGGAAAGAAAAGTAGGTACAGACAGCGATAAAAACTTGTACCAAATTCTTTTTTTTTCAATAAACTTATTTCTTGTGTACGTTGGTGATATTCTGATATTCGATGACTTTCAACGTCTGTTGTCAAAGAGCTTCCTTGCCAGTACCTACAATAAATTATTACTACTGAAAATCCGCAACATGGCCAGGGGGGTGTCACTCCGTAGTTTAGGTACATTTGGCCGGCGCGCCCATCGGACAGGCGTATGGCAGTGGGCTGCCGCTCGGCGTGCACGATAGTCGTGTCACGTGGCGCTCGCGCAAAATTGAAAATACACAATGGCTTCGAAACTTACTTCCGTGAGAATCAGACATACTATCTCCGGATAAAAAAATGTATGTTTACATAATCAACGTTTGTAATTCCTACATATTTATCTTAAAAATAATAAATCAGTGGGTATAAAGTCTATTTTTTTATTCGGTAAACTAAAATGACATTTCATAGTATGAAATCATGAAATGACACATGATGTTCATACTATGAAATGTAATTTTAGTCTACCGAATATAGACTAGGTATAAAAACTTGTCAAGTGATAACCCCGTGCCGACACTCACAGCTCGGTCACAAAACTGCGGCGCGCAAAGGAGATTCACGGTTCGTGCGCGGTTTTAAGTTATAATTTTGCTTGCAGGCGGCGATATAGGTGTAATTTTATACCTAAATCTGACTTTTGTGAAGGAGTGAATTTTCTGTACGGTAGTACTATAAGTTATTCTGTGACATGGCGAAGCGTAAATAAAATCGTGTCATTAAATCAAATGTTTTGTACCTATTGATTGATTTTAAAATATCTTAGAAATCGCGTGTCCGATGTTAGTTTTTTTGTGTTATCTGACTACTAGAGTCTGTGCGGAAAGAGAAGAGTCGTGAAATGTATGGGGCCCAATACAATCTACGAGTCTTCTCTTTCCGCACAGACTCTACATGTAGAGTGTGTACACAGCGAGTTTCCCAAATGTGTCAGACGTAGGTTCTAATGTTTTTGTTTATTTTAGAGTATTGAAATCATTCCCGAACGCACAGAAGTGACCTACGTCAACGAGAAATACTTGTATAATGTGTCTGCACGCGTCATACGGTACGGCAGAAAAAGTGATTACCTCTACAACCTCGAGGGAGGGATCAAGCATACTTGGGGAAATAATATCACGGTGAGCATTTTTTTCTTAATAGGGTAATTCGCCAGTAAGTGGCCACCGGCCAATAACTGGCCACCCTAAACTAAAAATAAATTATATTCACCTATTAACATAATTTTAGGGTGGCCATGCAGTTACTAACAGGTGGCCAGTTACTGGCGAATTACCCTAATTAACAACAAGACATAATTTTCTTTCTATGTAACCATTTATGGAAAAAAGGAATTATTTTTTTCCTATTAAATATCTAAACATATAACAAACATAACACACATAACAAACACAAGCAGATCTTGTCAGTAGGAAAAGACGGCAAATTTGAAAATGTAGGCGCGAAGGAATATCGTCCCATAGAAAATTTGAATTTCGCGCCTTTTTTTACTGACAAGATTTGCTTGACCAGCTTTATAACTTGAATTATATTTTAAAATGGATTACTAGCTGTTTTTGTAAGATGAATCGAACCAGTGTCTTTAGTTGTTTTTACTTGTTCATCTGATAAGTCATAAGTCATAACATAAATAATAGGTAACCTAAATAGGTTAGGTTACCTACCTATTATGACTAACTGAAATATTTGACAGATTCATTTCGTTTTCTTTGAAGCCCAAAACAACCAATACAAGCGGAGTCTATTGGAGATAAAACTGAAGTATTGCGACCTATTCCAGCGAGATCAATACCTCGGAAAGATGCTTAGTGCGATTTTAGACAAATATGGAGTATCCTGCCCTTTTGCGCCGGTACGTTATTATGATCGATATTTTTTTTTGCCACAGGTTCAAAACTTTTACCTACATAAACCGTTATTATGATAGTATAGGTAATATATATACGTATTCCACAGGCACAAATGGCCATATAGGTATAATGACCATGGCATTTTTACGCAGTACAGGAATTTATTTTATCCTTTTAGAAGAGTAGAGTACTTATAAGAGCCCATCAACGTGCACACTAGCGCCACTGCTAAATAATCGTGATTATTTAAATTTAACGAAATATATTTAAAAAAGGGGGCCGCTACGTACTGTACCTTGTATTAAAGTACCTTTTGAATACATCAAACTAGTTTCTATGTTGCTGGATTCGTCAATCTATGCGTCCAAAGTTAAAACGGCCGTTTTTGTTTTGAGTT
The DNA here is from genome assembly GCF_948474715.1 of Cydia amplana. Lineage (NCBI taxonomy): Eukaryota > Metazoa > Arthropoda > Insecta > Lepidoptera > Tortricidae > Cydia > Cydia amplana. Next base: position 6,911,111 of record NC_086081.1, read on the forward strand.
TATAGATTGACGAATCCAGCAACATAGAAACTAGTTTGATGTATTCCAAAGGTACTTTAATACAAGATACAGTACGTAGCGGCCCCCTTTTTCTAAATATCTTTTGTTAAAATGAAATAATCACGATTATTTATCAGTGGCGCTAGGGTGTGCTACGTTGATGGTCTCTTAAAACACTTGTCATAACTTTCAGGGAATGTACCGTTTCTTGAACGTCACGCTGCCCGGAGAGAACATTCCCAACTTCATGCCATTCCGGAAGGGCAAGGTCGAGGCCACGTTCAACCAATTGCAGACGCAGGATTTAGTTGCAAGGATTTTTGCCATATTTACCGTTAAATCGTAGGTTTACAGAAAAAAAAACATAGACTTACGTACCTACACCAACAGATACCTACAACAATATTTTTATTATACCTTGCATCTTTGTGACCTTTATATGACCTCCACCGATGAATAGCTGCCAGGCTCCCGCATCTAATATTAAAGTTAGTACAGTAAACATACTAAATAGTTTTCATTGCTCTCAAAATCTTTAACTTTTGCACTAGGTACCGGTCTTACGAGTTCTCTCTATTTTTTTTTTAAGTATTGAATCTGTTTGTGTAAACTGTGTTTTATGTTTCTTTCTTTTTTCTTTTATGTTTCTTTATTTTTGTCTGTTATACTGGGTCAACCAAATCTTGTCAGTAGAAAAAGGCGGCAAATTTGAAAAATCGCGGGTTAGCAACACTACGTTTGAATTATTCAAGAATCGTGTGTCATTTATATCTTATCTGTGGAACTGTTTTGTTTACATTTCATCGTTGTTCGATGTACATTGCTGCTTTTTGTTCGTTTCCTAGAGATACCATACTTTAGTTTGCTTTAAGTACATTGCTACTGACATATCCGGCTTGACAGACTATACCTTCCGTGATTATTTCTCACTCGATGCTCTCATCGGAAGATCAGCGCTGGAAGTCGCCAGCAACATGCTGAGATGGGGCCATTTCGTGACATTTTATTTTCATTATGTTTTTTTTGTGTAATTATGTGTATAGTCTGTGTGTTAACGAATAAAAAAAACTATTCTATTCTATTCATTTCCTGCTTCCCCACAGGTTGTCTGGGAGAGATCGCTTCTTAGCGATAAGACTGCCTGCTGTTACCTAATTAAATGCTAGTTGTTCTGATTAATCCTTTTGCAACTTTATTAATTTACTTTTAGTGCAATGAAGAGATGCTTACATTTTCCGAAGCTATCTCTCACAGCAATATTCGAACTTTAAGATACGTCAAATACAAGATATTGAAACGATATGGATTGGATATGTCAGTGTCAAACAAGTGTCAATAGTGACGTTTCTTCAAACAAACACGTCACTTTTGACACTTGTTTGACACTGACATATCTAGGTGATGTCTAATAGATATCTAGTTCAAAATCGGAATCGGGCCCTCAGTTTGCTCTCAGTGTATACTTCTAATATAGTGGCAACAAACGAAGTAAGCCTTAATTGTTTCTAATACCGACCTACAGAAAGTATGGCTCCCTTTGTGTATATCTCCCACGTGTACATATTCGTAATGTATAATATATCCCTAGGCCACAGAATAAATAATAGTTACTAAGTACAGAAGACTCACTCTCTAACAAAACGCGTCTGTTACGATCAGCACTGATATGACCGCTAGGTGGCGACAGCGCCACGCGCGGCTTATGGCTTTCCCCATAATTGGGGCCGAACGGATGCACTTTTACACACACACACTAGGGCTAGACACGCCTGCCTAGGCCTAGGCCCTAGGCTCCCTAGCTAGGTATGGAGTGAGGTTGTCAAACTTACGTATACTTATGTATATTTACTAACAAGCCTTTGGTAATCCGCGTAGTTGATATTCGGCGGTATGTTTTCTTAAAATCATTATTTATTTTGATACGCTTCTGTTGTTTACAGCCGAGTAAGTACAGTTAAGTGTAAAAATATGTCATGAGTGTAATACAACTCACTCAAAAATACTACCCATAGTTATTAATTCGCTGACTTAAGAGCTATGGCCATTTTTGAGTATGATGAGTGCACGTATATTTTTATTTTACACTTGACTGTACCAGGCGTGTCTCACTCCGCGATTTCGTCGCTTTGCTACAGGTAGCTAAAAGTACATCCGTTCCGGCCCCAATTTTGGGGAAAGCCATAAGCCGCGCGTGGCGCTGTCGCCACCTAGCGGCCATATCTGTGCTGATCGTAACAGATGCGTTTTGTTAGAGAGTGAGTCTTCTGTACTTAGTACTATTATTTATTCTGTGACTGTACCTACATGGATTATCTTTATCTTATAAATCTGGTACTTGACTAGGACTGCTAAAACACAAGCGCTATCTAGCGTTATTACCATGAAGCTCGAAGTCGAACTACCAGGAATAGTTGCAATAACTAAACATAGATGTCACCACGACACTTGTCATTCGGTCGCAACAAAGAAGAGTGTTAACTAGTTGCCGCCGTTGTTTGCTAGATGGCATTTTTAGCAATTTGTGTTTATACGTAGTATACTAAAGGCTTTTTTTTACGGTTAGAAATCGCAGGATTTGTTAACTTGCTGATGTGACATGGATTTCAATATGCCTTTACCTAAGCCATATATGGCAAATATGATATTCAACTCTATTGACAGCGATTAAAGTTCAAATTTAAACAAGTATTAAATAACTAGTTAAGTTTCATAAATGCAACGAGTATGGGAATTTGATTACACTTTTAATTATCATCATCTATCGTGTAATATGTCACTCTCGCGCTTAAGTACATTACATACATACATACATACAAATTTGTAAGAAAGTGACGGTCACGTAGACAAATAATATAAATGCGATTTTACCCGCAAATTTTTTCCATTGGTCACCAATAGGTAGGTACTTACTGTACCTACTTGTTTTATACCTACCTACCTGTGCAATTTCTTTGTCCAATGTGAATTTTGCTTAGTGAGAAAGTGAGACGCAATGCACATTGGACCAAGAAATTGGACAGGTGGAATACTAACCTTAGGGGTGCATTGGGGTAAATGCGAAGGCGGGGTAAATTTCGAAACTGGCAAATATCTACTAAACTAGAAACACTTTCTACTGTAGCAAAAGTACGCAAGATGCCATGTAAGCGTTGAAGCGGCGTAAGTGTTGCTAAAGTATGAAATGTTTCTAGTTTAGTAGATATTTGCCAGTTTCGAAATTTACCCCGCCTTCGCATTTACCCCAATGCACCCTACCTACTAATTTACTAATGGATTATTATAAAAAAATATTATTGCCACACCTTATTTCTGACTGTAGTTCCTCTTCTTTGCATTTCTATATAGTATTCGTGGTCACCATTTAAAGGAGCGCAAACTGTTTGTGTTTTTTTTGCCATTGTATACCTAGTTCCTTTGGCTACATTCTGACGGCATCATCAGATTAGTTTATACCATAGACTAGGAATCCTCTAGACTGAGCATAGTAACGCTACCCCCTCTGCCACTTATACGGTAGTTTTACTCCATCTTCGAGTCAATCCCGTGCCGTGATTGGTCCGTGTCTTTGAACGGACCAATCACGGCACGGGATTCGCTCACCTCGCCCTCCCGCACCCCCGTATTTTTGGCAGCATCGGTTTCATGAAATAATTGCTCTAAACTCAGACTAGAGGATTCCTAGTCTATGGTTTATACACATACATTGCCATCGGATTGACGGAAGTATGCCAAATTTCAATCACAGACCGGTAAGTGGTTCAAATTAGTTACAAGATTTGAATCACATAAATACCTATAGGTAAATACGAGTACATATACTCTACTTAAGTCTTATTGTGAAGCAAAGTAAAAGTGTGTAAGTAATAAAAAAAAAAACTCATATAACATTTTTATCGTACAATGTCCAAAACAAACCTCTTTCCGGCTATTTACCTAGTTAAATAAAACACATTAGCACGTAAAACAATCTGTTATCTCAAATTTAAAGTAACTAAAAAGCGTATCTTTAGTAGCTAATTCTGGCGACTTACGTCTTTTCAGAATGGTTACATAAATTAATTCTTTAAAAGAGCATTTGTTGTTTATCAGATCTGGTCTCTTACGTCATTTTAAAACGGGAGAGGAATAAGCATCGCCATTTGCGCATTTCTCTGAGCTTTGCGCGTGAGAGCGGTGAAAATGGTGCAAGAAAGTGAAACCCGCAGGCCTTGACCGCCGTCGCCGTCTGTGGAGACGCCCGTAAACAATTAATTTTACATCGTGACCGATACTTTGCTTACTATTTCCTTTGCTTTATTCATCTCATGCAAACGTCTTCGTAAGGACAAAAAATGAACTGTGAGTTTTTTTTTACCGGAGCTTAGATTTAGATTTATTTATTTCATATTGATGAAATTACAGTATAAATTACTTTATACTAATCTAATACTAAAAACCCATTTGAAAATCATAGAAAGCCGGTTTTAGGTCAGACATACATATGAGCATTGGGTTCAACCCGAAAGCGGGGGTAATTTTGAAAACGGCAATTGCTACTAAACTAGAAACACTTCATACTTTTGCAACACTTACGCCAACGCCTACATGGCATCTTACGTACTGTTGCTACAGTAGAAAGTGTTTCTAGTTTAGTAGATATTTGCCATTTTCAAAATTACCCCGCGTCACCTTCAATTCGATTTGCTCGGAGAAGGGTATTATTAATGGTCATCGGTTTGCGGCTATTCATAAATAAAATTGATGTCCCGGGTCACGAAGTAGCTGTTATACTAGTTTGGATGACAAGTTCTATAAAAGTGTTGAGAATAGTCGTGACGAAATCGAATTAAGGGTCAATTTTCGTTGATTATTGAAACGGAAAGGAAAATAATAACAAAAGAAAGTAATTGTAATTGAAAAATTATGAGAAGACTTTCGAGAAGTGTATCCAATCACAATTAAAGTACCTAAGTAAGTAAACAAAACAATCTAAGAATATAAAAATGTATAAGGAACAAGAACAAACATTACTCGAAAGTATTTTTATTGATAGTGATTGCCGATGTCAAGCAGTCGCAGAGTTAAGCGGAGTCCAGATGAGATGAACAAATCGACCGATTTGATCAGAAAATAAATTGGCGTCGATCTCCAATTTAATCACCAATTTCAGTTTTATGGCGATATTGGTGCGTTCTAAATTAAAATAGTGCCCCCAAATGCGAATACTGGAGGCACAAATTGGTATTCTTGCGTTCGCACCTATATTTTATGGGTTATATTGGTCATAATCGGCGACTGAAATCAACGAGCCAAATTGACGTTTGTGTCCGCACGTCCTGATTTGATCGGACAATTTCATTAGATTGGCGAAAAATCGCCCTCGTCTGGACACGTCCTTAATAATGCAAACTGAGATGAATTCAATGATTTCCCTATGATTAGGCTCGGTCGAGTGGCGTCGACAGACAATGTAAACAATTTCGCATTATATCTACATGTGCTTCCTACAAATTCAGGGGATTCTTGGAGTCGACATTTATAAGCTTGCGATAATTATATGATTAAATTTCTTGGAAAGGAATGTGTAAAGTACTAAGTAGTTCTATTGCCTATTCGTGAAATAATTACATAATATTATATCATACAATATTTACCATGTTTTAAATCAGTAGGAGACAGGGGTAGTTTATATCAGCTATTCCTTTTCATGGCCATGTCATATTCTAGTAGGTAGGTCTCGAAGAACACAAATACCTAAATACCTATGTAAATATTGACACTGCTATAAAGTGGTGAGGTATTTGTTAATTTAAACAACCCTTACTGTACTGATGAATAGTGGAGTTCTATGAGGATTGAGGATTGACATCTAAGCTAAGTTTTTTCAGCTGCCATGAAACAAGTATGTTAGTAAAAAAGTAGGTATATACTCTACTTGGAAGCAAAAATACTAATTAAATTAACAATTTAAATGTATGCACAGGTCACTATCATATTATTAGCAAAAAATCTTTAACATTTTTAAATAAACATACGCGACTCCATGGTTTCGTTTTTCGTCCAAATTCGGCGTTTAGCCGTTGCCATAGCGCTTGGAAAGTGCTTTGTTTTGGTTGTACGTCGTGGCGCTAAATTACGCTTTCAAACTTATACTGTGACGCAATTATGCTCGGGGACTGTAACCGTCACGTAAGATATTACCGGCAACTTTTTACACAGATAGTAATTGGAGTAACTGCGTCAGATCGGAATCGGAACAACTAAAACACCGATGGACGGGAAACGATTTGCGATGGGTGCGTTAATTATGATTATTAGCTATACGTTAAGCATGAGAATGCAAATGGATGGATATGTAGGTATGTACATTAACACTTTTCCTCCTTTCTAATATAATCTTATCTTATACCTTTAAACGAGCAATTCTTGTTTATTTATTTATTTATATGTATATATATTTCGGGGATCTCGGAAACGGCTCTAACGATTTTGATGAAATTTGCTATATGGGGGTTTTGGGGGGCGAAAAATCGATCTAGCTAGGTCTTATCTCTGGGAAAACGCGCATTTTTGAGTTTTTGTATGATTTCCGAGCATAGCTCGGTCGCCCAGATATTCACAATTATTACAAATATACTTTCAATTGTAAATACCTGTTATATTTTACTCATGTTAACGCACAGACAATCAGTGTGTTAACGTGTAACTGAAATATAGTTAAACCAGAAGGCAGTTCAGAACCGAAAGCAAATCGACCCTAAATAAGTACCTACATAATTATATGAATCTCTTTCTGATCCCCTAATGTGAACAGTTTAGAGTTTCTCACTTCATTTAACTCCTAACCCCCGACCATGTTTTACTAGGTTTGTTGTACACGGATGTGCACAGTGCCGGCCCGAGCCCTTGATCAGGGTAGAGCGAAATCGGCTTTTGGCGCCCTTCGTTGAAGTTTTCAAGCGTATTCTCCACCCGCCCTCCCCCCTCGCCAACTCGCGTTTTTAAAAACTTTCTTTTCTCATTTGCCATTTTGGCGCCCCCCTTGCCATCCGGCGCCTAGAGCGGCCGCTCCACTCGATCTACCCTAGATCCGGCCCTGGATGTGCATTCCTTACTATTATTATTTAGGAACCCACTTTTTAACATACTTATACCTACATACCTAAATATCTCATAGTTAAGTAATTGCTTCTAACTGACATTCATTGATTATTGTACAATATTTTTGACGATATTGATAAAAACGTAGATTGGCACACCTGCAATTTATATTGTAATCTGTTTTATAAAACAAATAAATCTAAATCTACATGTCTGGGCAATACATTCTGTATTCATGAATACCACCTCTTTTGTGATGTATACGCTCCTCCCCTCCGTGTCTAACGCAGTCTCACTTACGGCGCTTAATCTGGTTTAGGTACCTATGTAATATGTATGTAGGTAAATAGGCTGCATTTTTTTCAGACCATAGTGCACAAGGCGTTCGATAGAATTAGGTAGACAATAATTACAATAATAATAATAATAATTGGAGCCTATATACGTCCCACTGCTGGGCACAGGCCTCCTCACATGCGTGAGAGGGCTTGGACCACGCTTGGGCTATAGTCCTCACACTAGCCCAATGCTGTTTGGGGACTTCACATACACCCTTGAATTTCTTCGCAGATGTATGCAGGTTTCCTGACGATGTTTTCCTTCACCGAAAAGCCAGTGGTAAATATCAAATTATATTTCGTACATAAGTCCCGAAATTGGTTACGAGCCAGGATTTGAAATTTTGAACCCGCGACCTCCGGATTGAAATTCGGACGTCATATCCACTCGGCCACCACGGCTTTTTTAATAATTACAATAATTATAAAATACCTACTGTAATTCAGAATATTAAGTATATGTATTTATTTGCGTTCTCTCGTTAGTTGTCTATTAAAATCATCTAAAAATATAATTTTATGAAGCTTAATTATACGATGCTAAATTACGAAAATAACAAAAGTTATCAACGCTCGAAGCGTCAAGCGTCAAATCAAAAACTCGTCAACAAGTCAATTAAACTGTAACAATCGATCCGAGCCTCAAACTTCGTGATCAAGAGTTGAACGAACTTGAATAAATCATATTTTCATTTCACGAGAAACGACATTATTTAGAAATCTGTCAACACCATTTTGCGGGCTGTAGAAAGCATAAAGGAGTCTGGCGTTAAATGAGAGACACAGAGCGGGGAAAGGGGGATTGTTGTGTTGATTTTATTGACACTGAGACGTGAAAACCCTCGAGTATTGGGTTTACTGAGAGCATCTTAGGCAAATAAGGCGAAATTGAACTAAGCCGATTAGACTTTAATTGACCACGTAAAGTAATTTTGAAGAAAATAAGACTTTGAGATCCTCTAAGAATACCTACGTATTGGTATTTTTTTTATCGGAGAACTCATTCGAATGTATTTTACACGTGTGGTCGGTTAACACGTTCCCTGTCCGGGTGCGCCGAATGTGGTCATGAAGTTTGTTTTCAGGAGTCCGTGCTTCCCCCAAAGGGTCACAACTTCAAAGTGAAAGCATACTTGGACGTGTGATTTTGTCATATCATTTTGTATGGGTACAGTGAACGTTAAGTTTTATCAGGATTTTAATGCGCATAATATGCTATGGTACGTCACATTCTGACATTAGTAACAGTTGAGAGCGTTGTATGATGTTCATACATAGGTAACAAATACTCGCCCGATTGATGTTGATGTATTAGTAGCCGCCAAATCTATAAATTCAATACCTAGTTCTTATTTTTTACACTAAGTTTAAGACATAACTTACACTAAATATACACGATTTCAGTTCTACGAGTATATAGCTAATAAACCCACACCAAGTGCATATTCTAATTGATGTCACTAGTAATTTCGTCCGAGCTAGCTAAACTGCTCAATTCCGGCTGCCAATAACTGCACAAATTCAGCAATACCGTAAAATGGGGTGAGTAGGGTTCGCGGGGAGAGTTGGGTTATGAATGGGGAGAGAAGGGATGAAAGGGGGAGTGAAATGGGATTTTAAGGCTACTGCTACAAAAATAATGTAAGGTAAGGTGGGGGAAGATTGAATGGTTTTTTGATGAGATAGACAGTGTTCTGTTAAAACCCTTGTTAAATAAAAACTATTTACTTAATTTCAATTGTATAAATTGGAAGGTTTGGCCAAGGACTATATTTTTGTAATCTATCGATAAAACTCGGCTACGCCTATTCTAATATATAAAAATAATAAAATAAAATACATTTTTGTCTAAAATATACACGGGTTAAGATGGAATGGTCGAGGGGTAAGATTGACATAGTGTCTAAATTCTTTTAAATGAATGTAAACGGTTACTGTTGCTCGTTATCCTATAGAACTCCTTATACTTACCAGATAGAGATGATTTTTGCGTAAATATTCCTATTAGGTAGCAAGAAAACTGCAGTTGAAAAAAAAAGTATTTTACTCTTACCCCATTTTACAGGGAAAAGGACAGTGATACTCAAACTTTTGTATTGTATAATTCTTTGTATAAAAAAACTACACATTTTTGTTATGTTAGGAAGATCAGCTTGGAATTAAAATAACAGTTGCATGATAACAATTATTTATTTTATAAAATTAATGAATACAAAAAGTAAGGGTTTTCTTGCAGCATGATTAATGTTGTTACAAATTAAGTCAGATATGTAAAATATTAGAAAATCAAATATGAATCTGTGTAACAAATTAAGTCACATACATTTAAAATCCAAAAAAATACCAGATACTTAGTAATTTGTGTAGCAAATTAAGTGACAGGCTTACTAAGATTTAAAATATTAGAAACACAAATAAGTACTGTAGTGTACTGTGTGTAAGAGATGTTTTTTTCCCTCCGAACAAAGTAATTCCGAATAAGTTATTGATTATCCAGGATCACGACTCAACAAAAGTATTTGTATGAGCAAGCTTTAATTGTTGAAAGTTAAACTTAACACACAGAACAAGTAGGTGGGTAGGCCAATTTAACTAAATAAATCAACAGATAGCTAAAAATAATTTCTCAAAGGAAAAGTAGTGTTCCCAAACGGGAGCTTCATAAAATTATATCAATCTTTAAAATATGATAATAAACAACAAATTATAAATTACGTTCTATTTAGGCATTTAGGAACATAAAGTTTTCTTAAAATTTTAGTAATATAGTTATTATCACAATAATATTTCACTTACTTACATTACAAATTACGATAGTAAGTATTTCAAATATAGTAAAATCAACAAAACAATTATAAATTAAGTAAGTACCTATTTTTGGCATAGGTTTAGGACCATTACGTTTTCTTACAATCTTAACAATATGTATGTGCTAAAATCAGTCAATCTTGAGATCAATATTACTTATATTAGGCAGCTGAGATCAATATTAGTGCAGGCGTGCTAAAAAAATTAATGCCTCACTGAATATTATATTTATGGAAATCAACTTCGAATTTAATTTGACCACGACGAGATATAGTAGGCTGAGGTAATACACAAAGAATATCTTCTTTGCTTTTTAGGGCACCTATATCTTCTACTATTGGGTAGGTAAATGATGTCACCGTGTCAGATTTTGATTGCTTAACTTTTCTGACATATTTGACAACAGGCAGTTTGTGTGCAAATGACATTATAGTTCCAACAAAATGTTTGACACTCTTTTTTGTTGTAAACTTTACTATGAGCCAATCACCTTGTTTTAAATCGTTGTCGTCACTATAAAATGTTATGTCACTCAAACCCAGTGGTATGATTGCATACGGATCTATGTTTTCTTGGTCTTCATCTTGCTCCTTCAAACATTTATCTATAAACTCAGCCATATTTTCGTAATCAGAGACATCAGTGTCCATAGTAATGATTTCCGTTTCTTTTTCAGAGCTGTCTGTATCACTAGACGATTTGTATTTTCTAAGTTTCATTTTTCTGCAGCCCTCTTTTTTTATTTCACATTTAGTTTTGTATTTATTTTCATTTGTTTGACTACTTTCACCAATCTCTTGAAATTTTGTATCATTCCCAATGCTTTCCGTTTTTCTTTTCTTTTGTATATTTTTATTTTTTTCCTCTTTATGGTGACCTTCTTGTTTTATCTTACATTTACTAACGTATTTATTTTTTACTTGACTAGTTTTACCAATCATTTGATATTTTTCTTCATTTTCTGTGGAATCTTCGTCACTATGTAATGAAAGTTTTCGTTTTCTTTGAATAACATTTTCTTTCAAAGCCTTATTTTTCTTCGTGGCATTCGTTTTCTTCTTTGGTATTATTATTTTGGTTTGAAGTATACTTTGTGTTTTCTTTTCTTCTAGTTGGTTTTTCATAGTCTCTGTGATCACTTCAGCTCCTTTCGACACTCGTTTTTTTTTCATGTTATGATCATGTCGAGGGCTTTGTTTTACTGTATTAAGCAGAAGGTCTTCAAAACTTATTAACGTATTACTAATTATATTGACATTTGAGTTAGGTTTCGTTGTTGAATCTTTAGTTATTCTTTTTGGTTGCAGGCATATCGGTAAATTTTCTTTTTTGTTTGTTATGAATGTTTGTGCTTGTTCTTGACATTTTAGTGCATCTGTCAACATATGCACATTTTCTGGTTCTTTAGTTGAATTATCGTCTCTCAACATTTGGGACGTAATTATGTCTATGCAAAGTTGGTTTAAAGATACTGGCGTTTTAGTATATTTAGTAAACTGAACCTCTACTTTGCGATCTTGCTGCGAAAGATGGGCATTTTCGTGGAGTGGCGGTGAATGTTGTGGTCGATCGTCTGGTAGAGGACACGAAGACTGTTCCTCTAGAGGACAAGGTTTATTTTTTTGAACTTCTTGCCAGCGTTTGTATGCTCCTGGATCATACTTATCAGTAGGGATCACGTTAGAGTTAAAGGGATATATACCCGCTTTTCTAAATCCGTTCATTATTACTCGGGGTTCGGTATCGTTCCAAATTTCAGCAACTAGTTCGGAAAATATCTTTTTTGGCAGTTTCACTCCCGTGTTTTTTCTTTGCCATTCTACCAATTTAGCATCCCATCTACTTTTAAAAGATTTAAACACAGCAACATCCAACGGTTGCAGAAGATGGGACGTGTGTGGTGGTAGTTTCAATATTGTGATATTGTTTTTAAGGGCCAATTCCACAACATTTAAGTTGACGTGGGAATTGTGTCCGTCATATATAAGCAAGACAGGTCGGTCTTTCCCAAGTGCTGGAATAAATACTTTTTCTAAATAATTCAGAAATATATTCGAGTCTATCCATCCGTTTGGACTTGCAGCATAGGACAATTCAAAATTATATTTTTTGTCAGTATTAGCCATCCATGAATCCCACACAAATTTCCCTTTAAATATAATTAAAGGACTAATTTTCACTCCATCCGCATTAACGGCCGTTAACACGGTTGTGTTGTCTTTACCAGTCCCATGTGTGGTTCTGGAGGACGGAACTCCCTTCTTTCCTACTACTTTTGTCTTCGAGGGGTCAAAGCTTACTGATGTTTCATCCAAATTCCAGATTTGTGAAGGCATTTGCTCCAAATTTAATTTTTTTAAAGTTGCCTGTAAAAGTTCAAAGTACTCATTTATGCTAAATGGATCAGTGTTCACTTTTCTGGCGTGTTCAACAGGTTGAGCTTTCTTGAGAGAAAGGCCATGGCGGTTACGAAAACTTGTAAACCAATCTGGTCCAGGAACACCGTCTTTAAATGGGGTTGATATATTATTAAGGCGAATATACTTTGACACAAGTGTAATAACTTCGTTTCTGGATAGGCCAAACCCCCATTTTTCCAAAGTCTTTAGGCCGTTTGCTAATTGCTCTTCAATTTCATAGGAAAGGATAGGAGCCCGACCCAACGTTTTGCTTTTATTGCCCGTTTTCTTATACAACTTATTGTGTAGAGTTGAAAGCGGTATATTATATGTCTTAGCTGCTCCAAATAGAGTTAACTCCTTCCTTTCAATTTTCTCAATAGCTCGAAGCACATCATCAGCAGTGTAACAGGTTGCACGTAGAGATTTTCTAACATAATTTCGGGGCATTTTGGATCTGCATTAACAAATAACAATGATTATTATATGTTCCCATTACTACTAAAACTCTAAATGATTAAAAATCTATAGACAGTGTAATATCCATAGACACATGATAATCTCGTCTATTCTCAAAGCCGGTAGGTGAAAGTTATTGATAGTACGTATTAAGTGCCACATCTATTTTAAATAATTTAAAAGATAATATACTGAAATATTTTTCAGTAAAAATTAAACATTTATACGCTTACCTTTAAACATAATCGTCTATCCTATATTTTTGCAGCGGATACTGGTATAATTAGTATTGGTTTTTATGGCTGAAAAAGAACAACATTCCTTAGTTTATATTTTATAGCACATTAATTAAAATAAAAAGTTATACCTCATCGTGGTGTACAGTTGACCACAAAGAGATATACCCAACGAATATTCAAAAATATGTATCCACAACCTTAATCCAAAGACAATAGAGTCGTGGATACATAATTTTTGAACATTGAGTGGGTATATCTCTGTGTAGTCGACTGTACATCTGACCACGTTTTTTTTAATATTTGGGGACGATTTCACTCAAATCGACTTAGTCCCAAACTAAGAAAAGCTTGTTTTATGAGTATAAGTTTAAGACTTATACGAGTACCTAAATAAACAAATACATACTTATATAACTACGTCCCTATTAAAAAAATACAAGTTTACGAGTTTTACGAATTATATGAGTACCTAAATAAACAGATATATACTTTATATTTACGTGCCTACTCATAAATTGTACAAGTTTGGACTTATATGAGTACCTAAACAAACGTATATACAGCGTGTATTTTTAATATTACCTCAAATTCTAACCAGTCGTAGGCATTAGTGCTATGAACCGAAAAAACTCAGCCCATTCCTTTTTTTTTCCTATAAAATAATTCAGCACGCAATGTAGCACTACTTTGTCTTACGGCGATGGCGTGACGTCACAACTGTCACTTCACTAGACTCTTTTCTTCCATGTGTCAAATAAGTGTACGCAATACATTACTGCTCGAAAAAAATAAATATATTAATAGTTTAAGAAATACTAGAAAAACACGCTTTTATAAATGGATGTAAAAACAAAAAATAAATTATGGATCGTTCAAGTTGTCTCTATTTCTGGGCTGAAGTGTAAACTATGTGCTTTTAATTATAATATTTTGACGACCGGTCTGGCCTAGTGGGTGGGTAGTGACCCTGCCTGCTAAGCCGATGATCCTGGGTTCGAATCCCAGTAAGGGCATTTATGTGTGTGATGAGCACAGATATTTGTTCCTGAGTCATGGGTGTTTTCTATGTATTTAAGTAAGTATTTGTATATTATATATATATATAATATCGATATATTGTTGGCTGAGTATCTACAATACAAGCCTTCTTGAGCTTACCGTGGGGCTCAGTCAATTTGTGTAAGGTTGCCCTGTAATATTTATTTATTAATTATTATAACAAAAATATATATATATATGAGACAACTTGAACGATCCATAATTATTTTTTTGATTTTACGTGCATTTATAAAAGCGTGTTTTTCTAGTGTTTTAATAAACTATAACTTATTTTATACTTTTTGGTCTTTGATAACGAAATATTTTTAACAACGTATACAAATACTAATACTTATACACTAATTATACTACTCAATATATAATAGGTTTGCTATAACCTTGAAACTTGATCGTGTTGGTTATGTACTCTATCTACGGTTGGTTATGGTTTGAGGTAATATTTTTTTACGTTACGTTAATTATTTGCAAAGTTTGAGAATCTGCCTGTTTCTCTATGACTTGCAAAAACGGGTGAAGATTGAAACATTACTATTTCAATCTTAACCCATCGAAATTGGCTGGGTAAAGATGGAAACTCTCGTAATTCTGAATATATGATTAATAGCTACACCTAGCACTAGTAAATAAATATGAAATCTCAAATAACACATAAATAGTCAGTCAGAACGTTTATACTCACCTTATTAATCAACTTATGGAACATGGGGTAAGATTGAAAATCGACGAGTTCACCAGGAAATGCTGACCTTCACAAAAGAGCACATGACACGCGTCTACTCACTCCGAGCGGTCACTGACGACTGAGCGGCGAATCGTGACAAAATGGCGGCTTAAAGAATGATACCAGCAGTAAAAAATTGAAACCAAATAGGGAGTTATGTGAGACTTTTTATCTTTCCCCTTTTTTCACCTTCCCCCACCTTACCTTATTCCAATTTAAAATGGAGCTCATAATATAAAAAAACGATCCAACAATCTTCCAAAATCACCTTTGTATGAAATTCCATCTCACCCCAATTACGAGGGACTACGCGGTGAGGTGGGATTGCCAGTTTATCGTCAAAGTTATGAAATGGAACTACCCAAAATAAAATAAAAACTAAAATACAAACGTCCGGAACACTTATTATATACACCATTCTGTTTGCATAATATGTAAAAATAAAATGTTATCGAGGTTTGAATGTCAGTTTTGCCCCTACTCACCCCATTTTACGGTACTTCATTCTCCTCTGAATGCAACTTGCATTAAATGCAACCCCACCCGCCAAGAGCCCGTTAAATAGAAAACTTTCTTGTTACTTACATCTGTATCAAGTATCTTCAACAACCTCTGTTAGAAATATTATGTTAGCTTGGAATTTGGACTTAAAATCCAAGGAACTAAGGTTAGTTGTGGAATGTAAACAGCGTGTAATATGTGATGTTGGGTTAGTAATAGTGTAAGAGCTAGTTTACGTAAGTGTAAGTTTGTCAAAGGGGAAGTTTTAGTTACATGTAGACGGTTAGTTATGGTTACTGGAATGTTGTATTTCTTTACAACATAAAATATTTTTTAGTAAAGAAAATGTTATGTTATGTTCGACGGTTTCGATATATATAGCAATTATAACCAATTACATTAGATGTAAGTAATTCACGTGCATTTTGAATATCATTATGATACGTCAAGTATTAGGTAAGTTCTTATCCCATCAAAAACATTACATGTAAAAAGGTGCAAGTCTCGCAACGCTTTTACTACAAAAAAGTTTTGAGATGTAATGTGAAACCAAGTCGGTTATTTTAATCAGTGCCAGGGGGTGTTAAAACCGTATCAATAAGATATCTTTAATTTGTAATACGTATAATGACTTGGCCATCGCACGGCTGCATAATGACAAAAGGATCATCGTCACCTATTAAAAATAATTCTAATTGAACATAACGCTAGCGCTAATTTCAGTTTGAGCATTACACATATTTACGAGTACGGTACGAGTAAAGCATTATGTGCGATTGCCAAGTCATTATATGTATTACAAATTAAAGATATCTTATTGATACGGTTTTAACACCCCCTGGCACTGATTAAAATAACCGACTTGGTTTCACATTACATCTCAAAACTTTTTTGTAGTAAAAGCGTTGCGAGACTTGCACCTTTTTACATGTAATGTTTTTGATGGGATCTCATCTCTTTTTGTAGGCATTCCTTCTTTTCGGGTACTCATACCCATACTATGTATACACATATCTTAACTAAACATATCTTCATTCATACTCACATCGTACATCGTAGTGTACCTTTACTTTACCTACTATTTGTAGGAACTGCAACAGTAACTTTGTAATATCATATATTTATATGGGATTACAAACTTACTTATGCAGTTCTTAGATCTTTAAAACGTGACTGATATTTCAATATTTTTAGGTTTACCCTTTATGTGGCCATTAAACCCTAACTCTGTACCAAATTTCAGCTCTCTGAGTTTATGGGAAGTACTAATTCTATTCTGATGATCATGAGTGAATGAATGAGTGTCATAAATGCGAAACTTTGCTTTCGCTTAACTTCGGAACTAAATGACCTACAGACTTGAAATTTTGGATTTTAAGTATGTGATTATAGCTTACTGGATGACGAAAATTTCTGCGTTCTGGTTTTATCCAGAGGTTCTCAAATAGGGGCCTGAAAATGCGGCGAAATGGTTCCAGTAAAGGATGGTACGGCAGTGTTTGCTTCGCGCTCGACTTGGCGGGGGCACTGCCGTGCCCCCAGATTAATGGGGACAATCTTACATCAAGCAAACTATGGGTACTAGGCGACAATGTACATACTAATCTGATAGACCACGTACATATTTTTTACATAGTCCACTCCAGTATACATTCATCCACGTATAGGTGTATATAATTACTAATTACACATCACTAATTACCTTGATTTCATCTGGCAATTACATGAAGTCACTTCAAGCGTTCCCAGACTAATGAAGCTATAATTTACAGTACATTCACCCCAGACGCTAAGTAATCTAGGTATAAACATAAATGCAAAAAGTAGTTTAAAATTGATACTACTTTGTATAAAAATGGACAAAAAAAAATATTAAGTGTAGGTACCGTGAAAAATATTTGCAATTTAAATGCATGTGATCCGGGCACCTGGCAGCTGTCAATCGGCGGAGGTCAGAGTGGCAGGCCAGGTAAAAGCTAGATTTTGTGTACCTACTTATGTGTAGCGCTCTTGGTTGATGGTTAGGTATTACCGCCATCGCCTGAAAAGCGTCATCGTCATCGCTTGAATTACGAGTATGACACCAAACGCCACGCCATACCTATACTTATATTACTTATACATGTACATCGACGAAATACTTGAAATAATGGCTTTATACATTTAGTAAAATGTGATATGAAATTTCCGTAGAGATATGACTTTTTGAGAAATAGTGTTAGACTGATTATGCTTGAATGTGGTTCAAATTTTTGTGTAAATTATTGTTCAACAAAAATACATAGGGTCACTTGTCGAACATTGAAACAATCGTACACAGTGAAACTTTGCGATATCTCGGAAACTAGGTGTTATCAGCTAGTGCCATCTGTCAAGCAAGGGCAGGCTCAGGGACCCCCAGCACCTCCCCAATACGCGAGCGCGCCTCGGAGAAGGAGCACGTTGCTACGAGCGTTATTGTGAATTCGTGCGACAGAAGTAATATTTTTCATTTATGTTTCGCAACTTTTTACCAAGATATAGAGTCTAGTTTGGCGTTATTTCATTTTTTGTTGTGTTCTATGTGTATTAAAGATACTTTGGAGCTAAATATTTTTAAATTTCGTTCACTCTTTGGTGCAGTTTTTTTAATTGTTTCAAAAAACACCCCCTAGTCTCACAATGAAACATTTTTATGTAGTAAACAATGAAACATGATGTTCACTGAACACCAGTATCAGTAGGGGAGAGGGGGGCAGCTATCACTGGAGGCAGCTTAGAACAACTGCGATTAAACATTTATTTTTGATGCGATAATGATCGAAATCCATATTTAGGGCTTGCAACATAGACCCACACAACTGTCACCTGACAGATTTGACGTTTGACAGAAGATGAACGAACAAGTAGCTTAGTTTGTTTTCGATGCTACCCGTTAGCGATATTTGTGCAGATTTGTAAGGTTTCTCAGGCTGTATTTGAAGGAAGTGGTAAGTGAAACTTAATTTATTCGATAGAACAATCTATTCTGTTTAGTGACGAAGGATGAATAATCAGAATTTGTAATGTTTCTGGAAAATAACGACGTTTATTTTTTTAAATAGGGGTTGGGGTAGTTTTGAAAAAAAATAGGAGGCAGTTTTGATTAGTTCAAAACTACCCCAGCCATAAGAAATGTTCATATCTGCCCCGATATTAACTGACATGTAGGTACTTAAATATTATAATAATAATAAAGCTTTTTTATTTGTCCATGCGAAAAATAAATACATTGCAATATGATATAGATAAATAATTACGTAACATTCAATGTTACGAATGTTACTTAAATATAAACAGTACCTAATAATATTTTAGTTATTTTAGAAAATGCTAATAATGCATTTACCAAAATTCCATGAACTACCTAAGTGCAGTGCTTATTACGTTTAGTCTATGTTTAGTATAATATTTATTAGAATTCTGTATATTTACAATATTACAAAATATAAAATTAGTGTAATATAATTCATAATAAAATTGCAATTTATTGATTTAACCAAAAAATATAATAAATACTCATATAATCCGCTGTTAAAACATTATTGTGGTAGTTTTGAACAATGGTGTGTGCAAAACTGCCTCAAGGGGGTAGCTTTAGTAAGATTTCAATACTTTTCAAAGGTACCCCCACTAAGGCACCTTTGAACACTCCAAAAAACATGAATGTACAAAACTACCCCAACTTTGTTTTGACTGCAAATTATACGATTAAAATGTTAACACGATTATTTTTAGTGACAAACTGTACTAAGTACAGATAAAATAAACACGGATATCTCGATATTGTTGCCTTTACAGCCCATATTTCAAATCTGCCCCACGTAAGTTCAAAGCCACCCCCTCTTGGGGCAGTATCGAACATTATTCCTTGAGTTGCAAAAATCTAATTTGTACTTTTATCTTTAGCTTTATATATGTGGGAATGCAGTAATTACATAGGATAATAACGTAGGTTGTTGTGTAGAGACTTAAAACTGGTTTCTGTAGGTAATATTTTGAACTATGACCATTAACCTCTCAGTTCCCAGGACCTCTCAAATCCATACAATTCCGACTCATATTGGAGCCACTGGGAACTGAGAGGTTAATGTAAAAAGTGTACTAGGCTGCCCCCCTCTCCCCTACACAATGAAACAAACTCATTATTTTTTTAATTAATTAAAGACAATGTGCGAATTTTGGGAAACTAAAATACCATGAAAATTGATAATAATTTGTCTATCATATGACAAAATATAAGATACTTAACTTTAGAAATGGCTGAGATAGGATAGTTTATATGTTGAATGTTTCATTGATGGCAAGGTTAAGGTCACATGTCTTACATTGAAACAATCGTTTATAAACACTATGTTGCAAGAAAGTGTATAATATCAAGCATGGAGATGCTTAAAACCCTCCCGCGTCCACCTAGTTGGCAATCATGCTCCGTGGACATAAAAGGCGCCTTTCTCGCAGCATGCCGTAAGTGCCGACCAGATTTTCGATTCACAATGAAACTTAGGTGCGCGTACAATGAAACAAGTTTTTCGTTTTTAGATATTTCAGCAATCTTATAACGGTTCCATATTTCGGAAACCTTTTAAATAACAAATTTCAGCCTACCACTATTTTCTCCTTTCCTTTCTCATTAATTGATTGAAAAGATCTATGTATTAATGTAACTTATTTATTACAACGTTTCAATGTTTATTAAGGATGTTTCATGGTAGACTATATATATTACATCTGTTTCATTGTAAAAATTAGAGTGTTTCATTGAAAACATGCACAAGTACACAATGAAACAAAACTCATTTTTCAAAAAAAGCTTTATAATACAGAAACTGTTAAAAATAAGTAGAAACTAAGAACGCCATATGATAGCCAAATAAATTGTTTATCTTCGTACGAAATATCACACTCATAACTTTAAAAACACCAGAGATAGGAAGGCTTGAACTTTTAGTGTTTCATTGATCAACAACTAACCCTACATAAATTATGATTAATAAATAAAATACGGTAAAATGTGTATTTAAGTTATAACCATTACTTCGTTCCGTACAGAAAAAAAAAACATTTTTTATAGATTACCGTCCGATTGTATCACTACACCTTATAAACGCGTCTGTCTGTTTGTGTGTAGGTACTTATGTATCTTCACGATCAACTCAAAAACTACTGAACGGATTTACATGCGGTTTTCACCTATCAATAAAGTGATTCTTGAGGAAGGTTTAAGTGTATAATTTGTTAAGGTTTTGTGTAACCCGTGCGAAGCCGGGGCAGGTCGCTAGTATATGTATATACGAGTAGGTACTTATATTATAAAGCACTCTGCATGGTTGCACTTTTATCGTCTTTCACGGTGTTCGTCACAATAATGTGAGTGCGTGAGTGACGTACATAGACACTATAGACGACAAAAGACCTGCCATCAGCCCATCATATCAACTCCGTATACAAATAGGATTCGGGGAAGTTGGTTATCTTACTTGTTTTATATTTATTACTTTATTGAATCACCTTTCTCTCCGCATTTTGAATTCGCAACGCAACTCAATAACAAATGAACGGATGTTGTTTCTTTTTTTAGCAGTTACGTTTATTACGTGACAGGGGCGTGCCTTAAACGTTTACTGTGTTCATTGATGGGATAATAATAGCCGCTGTTATGTGCTTAAATGCAATTTCACTAACGATTATTTTCCGTGCGCACGTCAAGTATGTTCGTAACAATCGTAACAGATGTTTAATACAGGAGAGGATTCTGGAGTAGTGTTAGACTTATGAGATTAATATGGTGTACGTAATTGAATATAAATGTGTATAACAGTCATTAATGATTTTATGTAAAGTATGCACATGATCGGTGGAGTCTGTGCGGAACTAGTTACACTTTAACCCCCTTATTCATAAACGAGATACAATAAGCACACTTGTGTATGTTTTATCCCTTTCATACAATTACATTTACACTAGGAGGGCAGTGTAGGTATTTTATCAAATTCTTAAGCTTCGTCTCTATTAATTTAAGTGATTTCTCGATATTATTATGTTTTTAATAGGACTTAAATAGCATTTTCAATATAATTACTGATTTCCTCTCCAGTTTGGCTCCAAAGAGCGAGTTGAACTTCTTTTATTTATTCTACTAAATATCGAGTAAAAGTACATCGTGCAATTACCACGGAGCGGAGTCGATCGTGATAGGGATAATAGTAAGTGTGCTAGCGATTATGGAGAGAGTGGCCACGAACTAGAGCACGGGGTGATATAGTGGATGGTTTGAGAAATCACCTTATTTAAGTCTATCAAAGTCTGGTGCGATATTTCACAAGATAGGTACTGATACGTGGAAGAAAGAGTATAAAAGGGAGAGGCCTTTGCCCCACAGTCGGACTTTACTAAGGGCTCCGAAAAAATGTGTTTAGGTAGGACGTAAGTTATCCGTAGGTGGGATTGTTTGTTTGTAAAACAATATACTGTATGTACAGTCAGCTGCAGAAAAAGGTACCCTTCTGCATAGAAGTTTGTTTGCAGGGAGGGTACCTTTTCCCTGAAGCTGACAGTACCTTTAAAAAAGAGTTAAAAAGAGAACAGAGAACACTAAAATAAATGACCAGTCAAAATTACGCTCTCGTTATATAAAAAAAGAAAACAAAAACACATTATTTTCATTTTGAAATCTGTATAGTAAGCTGTATAGCACACTATCTTTTGTGAAAACGTACATAATGAAAAACGGTTTCACCTGAGCGCAGGTCACGGGCATGAGAAAGATGCGATAGTCCATTAAGATAGTCGCCAACGACAATCACCGCAATTATCCAGCGCATTCGTCGTGACCGAACTGGAATTACCATTGCATTAGAGCGCAAGGGAGGGCGTTTAATGTGCATCCACTATCAGAACTATATCAGTGCGAGCCAACCACCGCCGCAGCTCAGTCCTCGCGCGCCCGCCGCGCTACCGCGATTCGAAAGTGAACACAATGAAAACGACAGTGAGAATAATCGTATTTTGCGTGGCCCTTGCCGCTGCGGCATCAAAAGATCCGACGCGAATTGAAAATGAAGAAATCAAGTACCAGTTGGATGTGCCAGGAAAAGAACCTATCACAGTTATAGAAACGGCGCCAAGCAATGTGAGACAACACTGGCAGGATTACACCCGGGACTTCAAGGATCATGACGACAGTGAAATGAAACATGTAATGACTGATATTATACACGACCCTGATGGCTATCCAAGATGTTTTGGACCATCCTGTCGAGAAGGATTTTCGGATGACGGGCCACAGAGGGATTTGAATGACTATTACGCAGATGCGGAGAAACTAAAGGACTACCCTGACTTCCAAACAAGCATGCAAGCTTTAGCCGCTAAACTCAAGAAAGACAAGTACAAGACTAACCCATATAATGCTGATCCTTACAATACTGATCCTTTAGAACTAAGTCATTCTGATGAAGAAGACAATGCTAAGGTATATACTTCTTGGAATCGTCTCAAAGTCAAGAAGCATAAGCACCCTTATGATGACAAAGAGGGCTGGGTGACGTTAGAACCAGTTGCATGGTCTACCAGTAAGATCTCAAAGTGGAAACCGAATGTAAAGAAACCCAACCAATGGATCGAGGACGATGACAGACCAGACAGCGACCGATACAATCCATACCAAGGAATAGATTATAATAATAACTATCCTCAGGTGCAGAAGAAACCGACTAAGACTCGTCCCACGTACATAAATAATAAATTACACACACCATCAGAATATGATTCTGAAATGCCTTCGAAACCTACATGGAATAAACCAACCGTACACCAACAAAGTACGTTCAACTATCCTAGTTCATGGTCTCCAGACGATAGTCGGCGTCCACATAAACCAAATTGCGATTCGGAGGAGCAGTACAATGACAGTGGTGCAAATGACGATACTGTTTTTTATGGTATGTCGGATTCAGTAGTGACGGATCATCGACCAAGTAAGTTTCCAATTGAATACGAAGCGCTTCACCAGGCTCCTTATCAGAGGCGCCCCATCAGGAGACCAACACAAGTGATCTACGCGGGATCTCCTGAACTGGACAGCGATCGGTCTTCGAGGCCCCCATATGGCGACGGGCAGTGGGTGTTGCTCTCTACGACAAAGGGTTACCGGAACAAAAAACGACAGAGATCTTTAAGCCCTACACCTACAGCAGATGATCGCTCGGACGGAGCAACAATGACTTCTCACCAAGCAGTAGCGCTAACAGTTTTGCCTATTGACAATGCTCATACCAACATGACCACATCACACGGAGGATTATTAGAAGTTGAAAAAAGTTTCAAAACAGTAGAGGAATCAAAGCGAGATATGGATAAGAAGTACGATTTAGCTTTCGCGTCGAGTCTGCAAAAGCCGTCGACTAACCGGGTGGTGAAGAGGAAAATTGTGTCGAATGTAGCACCCGACAGCTCGACCGTGTTTGCGGCCGTTGGAGCGGGTATGCTCCCAGCGACCATGGCCATGGTCGTTCCCATGATGCTGGGGCGAAGGCGAAGAAGAAGGGACCTTGATACTGCACCAGAAGATTCAAATTTCAATAACATATTTTACAAAAATCAATGATACTTTTAGTTAATTTATTTTTAGGATAAGTGATCACTGTGATTATTAATTTATTGTATTTAATGTTACTTAATACTTCAGGGGCTGTACGTTATTTAAATTACCAGTCTGTTAAAATACGTTCAATTGCTAAGACTACACATTTGTTATGTAGTAGCATAAGCGTAGGTAATTAAAACACGATAAGTTAAATTTGAAAGTGATATTATTTTATTATTTTGATCTTCGATCCTTAAAATTTTAAATTTAGCACCTTATTACTTTATATCAGTTTCTGAAATATGCATCAAAATCATATTTCCTTTAGAAAGATACTCATTTTAATAATTTATATCCAGTTTTAAAAATCAAAGCACTAATTATATGGACGCCTTATTTTAAAGTACCTATTAGGTTGGTACAATCAAACAAATAATATATGTTTATTATAAAGACGACCAGATTCTTATTAATATAAATTATGTATATTTACTAAGCTTAATGTGGATATTTATCCCTAGACCATTTGGTCTAGGGCAATGTAATATTAATAAATCTAAAGGGGCCCGCTGATTACCAGTCCGCCGGACGGTATCGGCCTGTCAGTTGTTCGGAACTGTCAACTTTTTGTTCTAAGTGACAGGCCGATATCGTCCGGTCCGGCGGACTGGTAATCAGTGGGCTCCTTAAAAAAGTATCCAGTACTTCTTACAAAAATATGTACAAGTTATCCAAAAATTATGACTATCCCCATGCAATTGAAGGGTATAGTGTATAAAAGTACCTACTATCAACCACTATCAAAGGTACGAGAAATTTCGAGATTTTAACATTACAATTCCGTTGTTGTCAAGTGCTGTACGCATTATGACATTTCCGAATATTATAATAGAGGAGGTGAGGGTAAATTGAGTCTACTGTTTACTTGAGGTTATTTATCATCATCAACATTCATAAATTTAAAACTTCTTACTTAATACTTATAATACACTTCTCCCGGTCTGCTGTAAATGTTGCCCGTTCGGATTGCTTCCATCAGATACTTGACGCTGAAGAGGCATATAATCAGGATCACTGGAAACAAAAAGAAAACATGTAAGGGCCCGGCCACATGTCAGCGTTGCGGCGCCGCCGCCGCCGCGCGGCGCGGCACCGCAGAAATCTGCGGCACCGCAAACCGCTCTGCGGCGACGCCCGCCGCAACGCAAAATTTTGCGGTGCCGCGCTGCGGCGCCGCAAAGCGGTGCGCGGCGCCGCGCGCGGTGCCGCAAAGCGGTGAATTTCGCCGCGCGCGGTGCCGCCGAGCGGCGTGCGGCGCCGCAGATTTCTGCGGTGCCGCGCCGGTATTTTCTTTTGAAATGATTTGCATCTTCATTCATTATACGAAGATATGGGTTCACCCAAAATTTTCTTTCCAATTGTTTTTTTATTTCTGCGCCTTCTTAATAGCGCTGGCAGTACACCGAGAAATTGAGTAAAATGCTGCAAATGATGTTAAAGGTATGAAAATCGGTACGATTGATATTTAGGACATTTGAAACAATTTGACCCGAAGCACCATTAAATAAAAAAAACGAGATGAGTTATCTTTTTTTTGTATGGAATTAAAAAAAACTGTTTTGAAACCTATCGTGTGTGGTATTAAACGAAAGGGCTTTCTGAGCCGATTCCAAAAATACCCGAATGACATTATGAGTAATTCGGCAGGGGTATTATTACACTTTGTAAAATTGAAATAGTATTTCATGCAACCGTTGTTTAAGAGGGGTCAAAAAAGGCGAGTGGCGTGAGTAACAATTTGAGGCGAAGCCGAAAATTGTTAATAAAGACGCCACGAGTATTTTTTGACTCCGTTAAACAACGTTGCATACAATACTTTTTCTACGACCAAGCACTTACTTTGAAAAAAATTGTAAATTTAACAAATATTTTTCATTCAACAAAAATAATACTTTAAACAAGTGGAATCATATAGGACATATATGTAGGTAAACAAACCAAAAGTATACAGCTAAGATACGCGACCCGGCCACCGCGCCCCGCGCCCCACGGCCGTATGGTCAGCGACACCTTCTAGCTAGTAACTCATGAGGCCCTGGTACTTGCTCTTAGTTAAATTACAATTTTGGATAGTTTTTTTCTCGATTTTGGCCACAGTAGCCTATGGAGACTAACAAGCAACGCTAAGCGGTGTTCGTAGTCTATGGATCTTACTATATTACGGGTGTCACATGCGCGTTCTGACTTCTGAAGGAATTTTATTGTTTCTACTATAGAACCTAATGAATATTTTGTAAATTGGCAGCAATGCACTTAGTACTCATCTGTCAGAGATGACAATTAAAATTAGGTTGGCAACAATGTATTTCATACAATATTTTTTAAGTGGTGATTACACGAAGTATCGTAAAAGTACCAAAAAGATACTGCGTGTATGCACAAATACTTTTTTGGGGAATAGACTAAAGACTTGTCTTGACAACTATAACATAGGGGTTTAAAGGTGTGTGTACGACCTTTTAAATGACAAATAAAGGTACGGGAGTAGAAAAAATTAAAACAAATATACTAAATGTAAATATTTTCAAAATTGCTTTATTAGAATTAGATATTTATTTATTTATTTAATCTTTATTGCACAAATGAAAATACAAACGTACAAAAGGCGGACTTAATGCTAAAATGCATTCTCTACCAGTCAACCTTCGGGCAAATCAGATAACTTGTAGGCGGTGCAATATCATGTTATAATTACAAAACAAAGTAGGTACCTACTTTTACACAACTATAGGTGAACCAGGATCTATTGAGGGTGCGCCATGTTGCGGAATTTCACTGGAACTAATTTTTTCATACTACACTGAATTGTCACCCTATACATGAGAATAACAGCGCCCTCTTGACAATTATCATATATTACTGGTCAGGCTATAAACATATACAATGAATATAAATAATAAATAGATATGGATATGAGGATATTAGGTATAATTTGAGGTATATTTAACAAAAAAAATTAACGGTAGAGTCTGTGCGGAAAGAGAAGAGTCGTGGGATTTGAGGGCGCGCCAGTGCTATTTTATGGTTTTTGCTATGCTGACAACACTGGTCACGTGATTATAGTACGACACTAAAGGTCATGATACTTGAATCCCTTTGTTCCGGTTTTTTGTCACGGCTTACTAAACGGAGCCTGGTGGTGGTGTCGGCTCGTCAACTCAATCCTCTGATTTAGCGCAGGCACTAGTTTTCTTCTACTCTCTTCTTAATTTGTTTAAAACAAACTCTTGTTTTTATATCTCAGATACTAAAGTGACAGTGCGATTGAAAAAACTACTAATACTAGTTCTAGAATCTGCCCAATACAACTGTCATTTTAGTACCAAACAAGATAATCTGTGCAGGCCAACAGTTATTTTAATACAAAACCGGGTAGATCGGGTAGAAATTGGGCAATAGAACTGTAAATTTACTATCTGGGATATAAAAATAGTGCATAAGTAGGCCTTAATGGGATATGTCCGGTTCTCACATCTCACGATATTTTACTTCGCCGAAAAGTCAGTGCTAAATATGAAATATAATTTCGTAACTTACAGAACCTAGTAAACGAACTTAAAAATAAAGAAATATTTGATTAGAGAAAGTTTTATTCTTTGTAATCGAAGTCTGAATTAAAATATTCAACGTCACTTATGTTTGAGCTAGCTTCAGAAGAACCAGGGAGACTCATAGAACTATCTTCATCTGAATTGGATGTGCTTGAATCCAGCACGTAGATTACAAACAAATTCATGCATATCACCTACATAGCGGTATTTTATTCGAGATACCTACCGTAGGTACTTTTACTCAATCCTGAAAAAAAATTACATATAAATATGCATAAAATGGCAAGTATCAACTCTATTCGTCAGTTATTTTAAAGATCATGAATGACCTGCATATTTATGAAAATGAATATAATTTGATCGAATATACTTACCGATTATGTACCGGAGACAAGTTACTTAGGGGGCTTATTAAATAGGTAATTATTTAATATTAAACAGAACATCAATACCCGTCAATAGTGGAACCACGTTCCGCGACTTTTTGTAAGTCGATATAGTCTACTTTTAGCCGTTTTCTTCCCGCTGACAAAACTGAACAATGTTAAATATAATTTTCCTTGTGGTTTTATGTACGGTTTTATAGTGTTTTGATAATATTTTATACATAAAACTTGCGGTTTTTGTTAATAAAAGTATACAATTACAGAAGTTTGTTTACTTTTTACAAGACAGGTGCCAAAGGTTTGATTGCCATATAAAATTGAAAATGTTAGTTCCCGTTTCTGCCACGACTCTTCTCTTTCCGCACAGACTCTATTGTATCTGGAGAAACACAAACTTGGTATGTTTTGAAAAATATTTTTATTATAATTAAAAAAAAAATGACTCATATGTAATGACGTGATATATTTTTGGAATCAGCTCAGAAAGCCCTTTCGTTTAATACTACACACGATAGGTTTCTTAACATTTTTTTTTTAAATTTCATACAAAAAAAAGATGACGTCATAACTCCTCTGGTTTTTTTTAATTTGTTGGTGCTTCGGGTCAAATTGTTTCAAATGTCCTAAAGATCAATCGTACCGATTTTCATACCTTTAACACCATTTGCAGCGTTTTTTGGCGAACCGCTATCGCTATAACAACAGCAAGAGCAGAACACGTGTGAAGGGATCCATGTCTGATTAAACAACTGGTAGTCGAATT
The DNA here is from genome assembly GCF_948474715.1 of Cydia amplana. NCBI lineage: Eukaryota > Metazoa > Arthropoda > Insecta > Lepidoptera > Tortricidae > Cydia > Cydia amplana. The sequence continues at coordinate 6,940,080 of NC_086081.1, forward strand.
TTATTCTTTACTATGCAGCGGGGCATCGCACGCGGCGCCGCACGCCGCTTGGCGGCACCGCGGCGCGGCGAAACTCACCGCTTTGCGGCACCGCGCGCGGCGCCGCGCACCGCTTTGCGGCGCCGCAGCGCGGCACCGCAAAATTTTGCGTTGCGGCGGGCGTCGCCGCAGAGCGGTTTGCGGTGCCGCAGATTTCTGCGTTGCCGCGCCGCGCGGCGGCGGCGGCGCCGCACCGCTGACATGTGGCCGGGCCCTTTCACATAAGTTGTAAAAAAGACTGTGTCGAAAATGTTAGATAAATAAATAAATAAATAAATATTATAGGACATTATTACACAAATTAACTAAGCCCCACGGTAAGCTCAAGAAAGCTTGTGTTGTGGGTACTCAGACAACGATATATATAATATACAAATACTTAAATACATAGAAAACAACCATGACTCAGGAACAAATATCTGTGCTCATCGCACAAATAAATGCCATGTAGGTACCTACATTTACGTACTTAAGTTGCAAAAATACCTAATATACTAAAATTTGTATCACAATTTTTTAAAAATATTCAATATCTGGGAGACCGAGCTTTACTCGGAAAACATAAAAACTAATTTTTTTTTGCACAGATAAGACCTAGCTAGATCGATTTTTCGGCCCCGAAAACCCCCATAAAGCAAATTTCAACGAAATCGTTGAGCCGTTTCCGAGATCCCCGAAATACATAAATTGCTCGTTTATAGGTATAAGATTTACACGATTTCTACGCAACCGCTGTGCACCGGTGATTCAGTCTGTACTTACAATCTGATCCAGCAACAAGGCCGAGCTGTACCCAGCCGCCGGAGGTGGCCTCCCACACGATCAGGAATATCGTGAGGAATAAATGGAAGAAGCTGTACAGGAAGAATGACGACACCAGGCAGTTGTTCACCTACAAATATCGGTAAAAGTTTGTTATCAATCAAATTATTCAATCAAACATTATTTACGCCATTAACTGTCACAACTTTTAGTTTACAACTGTCACTAATCTTTACAAACAACGAAAGGCGGTGTAAGGATTTTTTACTATTTAGAAATTAGGAACTTGTACCTATAAAACGTATTTGTTAGAAATGCTCTGTCTCTTATGGTTCAATTTAAGTATTATAGAAAGATAAATAAGAATAATTAATAATAAATAAGTACATAAGATAAATCTCAAATTAATGAACGAACGAAAGCGCTAGTAAGTTTATCTTGTAAGTAAGCGAGAAAATACAGTTGAAATTGATTGAGTACGGAGAAAGATATGAGATATCACTACATAGTATAAAACAAGGTCGCTTTCCTGTCTGTCTGTCTGTATGCTTAGATCTTTAAAACTACGCAACGGATTTAGATGCGTTTTTTTTAAATAGATAGAGTGATTCAAGAGGAAGGTTTATGTATAATTTGTTAACCTGTGCGAAGCTGGGGCGGGTCGCTAATTATATCTAAGATAAGTACCTAAACGTAAACATTTATTTTAAACGACAAATACAAATGGTCATGTATAGTAAATATGTAGGTACCAGTGTACCTAACGGGTGTGAGAGGGTGTGAGTTGTGAATGTTACAAATAACTTACCGAATAAGCTCCACACGTAAACATTGCAGAGAAGATAAACATCAGAAAAGCAATGACTATATACGATGCGTAATACACCATAGCGACTACTGCTACCAACGTTTCTTTTTTCTCTCCGAATAAGTCCTCTAATTTCTCCCAGTTCTTAAATTTGCTGGAATCTACTTTCTCAGGCGAATTGATGCTAAGGCCAAGCTGGTATAAATTGTAAGCCATTACTGCTATTGTTATTACCTGAAACAATAATATTTATGTGAGATTTAGTGTAAATATTCCCACCTTTACAGAGTTGTTGACTATAGATCTTTTTACTACTTTGTAATTGTCACAAAGTCAATATTATGTACATACTTAACTAATAAAATAAAGTAAGCTTTCGGTTCGTAATCCATTAAAGGTTTGTGCCGAAATATTTCTACATGGAGAATACATAACTTAAATTTAAAAAAAAGAAATGCAATTTTAATACATAGGTAATTAGAAATAAAAATTGTTGTTAATGTTATTGTTAAGTTTTAATTTATTAATAATTATGCTAATCCAAAAAGTTTTACGATAGCGCCTACTTATATTTGTGTAGGCAACTAAAATATCGTTAACTTTGCTCTACAGTTCTAAAAGGAGCGTTTAAGAGTTACCTCATAGGCGGATTAGACTCTCGCGCGAGCCACGAGACGAGCCGCGAGCCGCGCCACGAGACGCGAGTGTAAGCGGTGGGTTCGCGGCTCGTCTCGTGGCTCGCAAGCTCGTCGAGCTAATATAATTTAAACACTAACGGCACGGCATAAGGTTTATAACCGAATGACAAGCCGAACGCGAGTGTAAGCGGTGGATTCGCGTCTCGTGGCGCGGCTCGCGGCTCGTCTCGTGGCTCGCGCGAGAGTCTAATCCGCGTATCAGGGAATTTCCCGAGTCATGAGATTATATAATCAGGCCGTTAGGAGTTGGTAACAAACTCCGAAATTCTCCAATAAAATTGGTGCTCAAGGCAACGGTATTGTGAATTAAACTTAATTGAAATTTAGTTTAAAAAAATTGTTCCAAAAAGATAGGCAGAAGGAGGAGGAAGTAATTACGAGTATATTTTCACCACACCAGCTCGGAAAGGCTCAGTTTACACTTCAAAAACTGATAGCAAAGTTGCATTTTATTCACATTGAGGCAAAGTAATCAAATGCTAATTTTGAGTTGTTTTCTTATGTTTGCTGGTAGAATTGACTTTTAATAAATGATGATTATCCACTCACATGATTCCGATTTTAACAAAAGGTGCCCTGAACTGCTCTGCCATTTCGCAGATACGACGGCACAGTGTCATGATATTTTCAAAAATCGATAACTTTACTTCTGCTAAAGCATTTGCAACGATTCTTTTGGTTTTTTAATGATAAAGAAACAAAGAATTTATTTTACTACTATAGCATTGTGCTGTTATAATAAAAATAATTATTAAAAATTCACAAAGTTGACCCAATGAAATAATGTCCGCGTTATAGTAGAAAACTATTTTTAATTAAAAATCTAAATCGATAACGTATCTTTTTTTTGTATTCAATTTAAAGAAGACTTAATAAGCTTTTAATTGGTACTAAACATCTTGATAGCTCACCTATGAAATTGCCGAGTAAAACTAATTCAAATTCCGATAAGAAACTTTCGAATTGCTCAATCTGCTGTGAAACTATATATTATGTTCATGATTTTTTTGTGGCTAATTTAGACACTGAAGTACTAAAATATAGTAAAAAACAGTTTAAGACACTAATAATCTTGAAATAAAATGCATAACTTATGCAATTATAACGATGATAGTAGCTATATAACTTAAAATAACAAAAGAGTATCTACGTACCTACAAAATTTTGGTGTTTTTATAATTGCCGATCACCAACAACCGAACTAACTTATAACTACACTAACACGTTTAATACATCCACCATAACATACACTTCACAACATATTAAGCACAATAAACCAATAATAACTATTAACACATAAAATTATACTGATTACAAACGTAAATAAGCCGGTAAACTGACTTCTTCCATCTCAAAAATAAAGATGGCTACCCATTTAGGGTGGAGACACAACAGCGCGCGGTGCAGATGTTCAACAGAAATAGGAACTTTAAAATTGTAATACCTAATTAATTATTTATTTAATCGTATAAATATTTAGTTTATTCAATGTAAATAGCAAAGAAACATTAGTAAATACAAATTATAAGTAAGTAGTAAAAAAAATCCCAAAACGCGTATGCAACGCGTCTAGTACACCACATGCCTTACGATATGCAGAAATGCTTTAAGCAACCACAGTTGCCGGGTTTGTACTTACAATTTACCGTCACATGTTTCGATCGCTAATCCTGTGTAATACACAGTGATTTAATACATTCTATGGTTTATTAATGTAACTTAATAATCGAACTATTTAATGTCTATTGGTTGCTCAAGATATATTTAGTAATCTTAGAAATGTAGGGCATTCAAATAAGAAACACGTCAAGAATCTACAGAACTATTGTTTTGAAGTGATATTATTTGGTCATCAATATTAAGTAGGTCTAAAATATAGTTTTAAACTAATAGACCAATAAACGCGGAGTAGTTTAATATACATTACTAATAGAAATATCTAAATTTGAATACTTGAGGCATTTTAAAACACGCAGCAACTTTTTACACATCGCACTTCCTGAACAACTTGCAAAGTAAAATAGATAAGAAATACTGTGGTTGTGTCTATATGGTTGAAACATTTTTTAAATATTGTCACGTTGGTAGTCTGTGTTTTAAAAATTGTTTATACCGTATCTGTGCAGCCCTTCACAGATAATAAATAAAAAACCGCATACACTCCTTTTGCAACTCGAGTTGCGACGATCATTTTTGAGGTGCGCAATCTTGAAACTCTAGTTGCTGGAATCATGTGAGTGGTTATGGATGATAAATATTTAATAACATTCATATGGATTTGATTTGGTTTGATTTTGTTTGATATATTACATTTAATATTTGCTTCGGGTTGGTGTGGTGAAAAATTTTGTGTTTCACTCGGGGGCAAACTTTGTTTGTCCCTCGTGCTTATAAACCCTCGCAACGCTCAAGTTTCGAAGTTTCGAACCACTCGCTACGCTCGTGGTTCAATTTTGGAATCTTTCGCCTGCTCGGGTTTCAATCGGGTTTTTTCTGTTTTTGTTAGCACGAGCGGTTAAACAACAACTTTGCCCCCTTGTAAAACAAATAAATATTTATTTAAAGAAGCAAGTTGTGCTTATTCTGCTTAAAATGCTTGCTACCCGTTCAATTTCTTAAGAATTCTACAGGTAGGTAACTTTGAATGAAACCAAAATTAAATTATGACTACTGGACATGATCCTCCCGCAACAATCTACAATACAACGACCGGTTTTGTGCTGCCCTCTTTGCGATTGTAACCTATAGTTCGTTTTTTTAGCATTAGAAAGAAGGTAAGCGATGTTGACACGTCTTTTAATTGAAAAACGCTTTTTAAAAATCAGTAACTATTACTTACTAGTGGCTCTGTGAGCTGTAGACCTCGCGAGCATAGCTTATTGGGACCGTGCACGATGACAGCGCCACACAGCGGTTTGATCAATCAACAATACAAAGGTTTTAATTTACTTAAAAAAAATACGAAGTTTAAGTGAAAAAAAAAATACAAAAAGCTATGTCTTACTGGGGATCGAACCCAGACTCTGTGTGCAAACAAAAAAAGCGATTGTTTACAAAATGCGCCATGATAGTTCTTAGCTAAGCTGACGAAATTCGGCTACTCATTCTTGAGTACAAACTAAATATCTAAATACCGCCTAAACCAGCAATACAATTTTTCTGCATTTTTTGCCATTTACTATGTAAATATGTCTCAAAAAGAAAAAACTCTTATGATACCGATACGACTATTTGTTTAGGCGGGAGCTATCACGACTCCACCATTTTGAAAAATTTCCAAAAACCGGATCGACAAAAAAAAATTATTTAGTCATAGAATTCGGTCACAAAATTTCACGAAAATCGGTTAAGAATTGCGACCTGTAGAGGAGAACATCCGGACATACAAAAGCAAAATGCCCGAGTCAAAACGTAGACCTTCGCTACGCTGCGGTCAATGAAAGCGGAAGAATACAAATGATCGTATTAGATTCATAATTGTTACATATTTGCTTGTATTTATTTTTAAAACGTGTTTTTCAATAAAAAGACACGTCAAGATTGTTTACCTTATTTCTAATGCTAAAAAAACGAACTATAGACTAAATTGTCAGTCCTCCTTGTTGAGGGCCTTGCCCGACTACTTCTTCCGGTACACTATCACTATACAAGCTTTTTGCCCCAACTGCCATCGGTTCTACGAATATTGTTTCCCGCTGATGCCACTGAGGTAAGTCTAGCAACTCTCTTAACTTACTAATATGAAATAACCGAAGACCATGTTTCCCACCCTTAGGGGGAAACAGAAGAGGAATTTTCTTGTCATCTTGCACCCATGTGTTTTTCTGAAACGGAAAAAAGAGCTCCGTGAATTACAAATAATATGGTTTCACAAATCCAAAATTATCGACGTTATGTTTCTTTACTAAATATAAAGCTTTGATTGTGAGTGACACAGTCACTTTTCACAAAAGTTACCTACTTATATTAAGTCGCTATGTCACGAGTTGTTATTATTTAACATAAGTTCAATTTGCTCCTGTCCTGTTAGGTAAAATAACAACAAACAACCTAGAAATGTTCATTGGAATGACGTCATGTCATCTTTATGTATCAAGGCTCAAATGCCTGCATAGGATTTCTAACACGAAATAATATTAGTACTAATGTTTTTGGTGATGTATCCTTTTATGTTCCTTTACACACAAATTAAATTAAGTGGAAACATAAAGGTGCCGAAACTACATTATTCAGTATGTTACAATAACTCCGTCTTTATCTTAACTGTAAGAAAAGTATCCAGTCAACAAGTAAAAGAAAACCCCTACAATCTTAGAAAACAACTTTCTCACGCGAGAAAACTTGCCTTGTCAGACAGAACCAACACCAACTTCACTGTATACGAACATATAGTGGAAAAGGTATGTAACGCTGACGATCTTAGGAACGTGCTCAGAGATTTATGCGTGCTGGGGTTGAACTTAAACATACCTACACAGTTTTAACATTTCTTACATAGACACTACCTTTTTAAATATTAATATTGTTTATACAAATATGGTAGAAAACAGGCCATTACAATAAGTAAATAATGATAAGGAATCCCCATAGTTGATAATACTTTCAACTTTAGTTTACGTGTCCTATATATTATCTCTTTGGTAGGTATCACGACTGTTACCTATGTCACGAAAGAGGGTAGATATGTCATGGTTTGCACCTTATGACTTGTTTGTGATTCATAACTCATAACGGTGTAGGTACTAGGTACCTACATGTATACAAGCTAAAATTAAACACTATAAGACACCATATTTATTTTATTTTATTTCTTTATTTCAAGGCGAGGTAACAAAATGTAAATTGGATACATACGTCTTAATAATTATTATAGTAAAGTTATAGTGCTAAATTTACATTTCAATAACTACCAAGCACAACATTCATTAGAGATTATAATATTTAGTTAACAATTAATTTGTAATCTTATAATTAAGGTGAGATCATGGACAGTGAGATCATGTACTCAACTAGGTATGTGATAATTTAATTACACTGTTTCTAAATCTATTATAACTTAAATGAAAAATGTCTACATCATTACAAATCTTATTGTAAGAAGCGCATATACGAGACAGGGGACTATGTTGTGAAACGTTATTTGTAGCAGATGGAACTAAAAACTGAGCTGGGTTACGGCATGGTTTAGGGTACACCCGGAATGGTATGTTACTAATAAGGTCAGAATCAATTTTATTATGAATAATTTTATGTAGTAGTAATAATTTGTTAATATGTCTTTGATTTTGCAAACTATTAATTTTGAAATGGTGCAGTCTATTGTTATATGTGGGTAGTTTATTTTTAAGATTTTTTATTATATACTCTATGGTACCTAAATAAATACCATATCAAATCTTACCTGGTAATTAAGTAGGTATTATATATGCGTCCAGATTGTTCAATTGAATTAATTCATTTGAATTAGTGCTTAATCGACCGGTGAACTATGATCCTTTCCTCAACCAGAAACGTCACTTTTAACACTGACAGATAATATCCATAACAATAATAATAGCCAGTTAAATTTCGTCCTGTTATTACCATCAGAATACGCCTTTAAAAGTAGTTTTACGATTTATTACATGTACTTTCATTTGTTTCCATAGTAGCGGGCTTGCTTTGATGCAGCCTCACCTAAACATAACAACACTGAACACAACCGTACGTTACCGAGCGTTACACGTTGTGCTATTTCGGACTAGATATTTACCTGCCCACTTTGATTTGGACTCAACTTGTGGTTAATTGCCCACCACGAGGGCTCATTATGAGTTGGTTTATAAATCGTCGCGGTTCGTCGGGTACTAAAGGTCATTGTGGCGAGGGTCCGTGGTACCAGCCAGGCTAGAGGGCGTAAGTTACTAATGATTCGACGACATGGTTGTCTTTTTATTAGCAAGACGGAGTAGCTCAGTGGTCTGTTTGAAGGATAAAAGGTAAGTGAGGTTGCCCTTCAACGCGATAACAGTTTTTGTTCGAACACGTGGCTTGAGCTATCTTTATTAGGTCTTGTCGGCAATGTAGTTAATATGCGAGCTCGGACGGAGGGTATTAGGGACCGCTTTGAATGTAACGGCTGTGGATCACGTAGTGGATGAACAGCGTAGCTAATAGAGACATAAAGATGTGCTTTTAATTTAACGAGCGTTGATATATTAAGGACTACGGACAGTTTCTATAGAGGTCATAAAATGCTTATGATTGTCTAATTGCAAATACAAACGGATTTCCGTTCAGAATTTAGAAGTTGGGTAAGAAGACTTATTAAGGTGAAATAAGTTACTTGTTAAAATTATTAATTCATTAATAATTTAAGGCGAGAAATAGCCCAGATAATACAGTATTTATTTTTATTTTGTATACCTACTTAATGCCCAAGCTTAATCTAGTGCCCAAGTTGAAAGTTCACTTCGGCGACATTTCCTACTAAATGGGCATGCGATTAGAAAAAATAATAAATGTAAGAATAGGTAGTATGTGAATAAATGCGTAAATTCTAAGTATAGATATTTAGTACTATAAATAACAAGTCCTATTTATTAAGACTTCAGCGCCTCTGCGACTAATAAAATACGTATCAATGAATCAGTGTGATGTCAGAGTTATATACGTCTGCTAAATATAAATGTAAATAAGTTTAGTTTCAGACAACTTATTCATAAAAAAACTTATACTAAGCGAAAGTCACTTGAAGGACGTTCACTCTACTTTATAGTACTGACGCTTATTATTTTAGAAAAATGGCAAGAATTTCCACACATTAATATTAGATTTGACTGCCAAATAAAAAATATTTTTAGAAAATAAATCACATTTAAACCGACATTTAGGCAAAGTTAATTCAGTGTTTTAATTGCGTTCGCAAAATAAAGTTTACGAGATCGTTATCTGTCAGGAATTTTATCATTGTCACAGCAAGAACTAACTTTTAGTGGTCATAAAAAAGTCGTTAAATCTATGAACATCCTCCTTGGCCCAAATAAAACAAACTCTGCTCTGGGTCAAATTAACTTAATTAACAATTACTGATCGTGGGGTCAATTGAAGCAACTTGAACTCATAATTTTCCTATAATGATCAGATAATATTATGAATAAACCAAATTGCTACGTCACTGTGAGAGAACTTCATCCATCTTATCATGCTCAGTTGCTCAGTCCATTCATACCAGCTTTCGTAGGTTTATCTGAAGGCGAATATAATTGCTTGTGATAGGTATTATATTTAATGATACATATCGAATTCTCCCTCAATTGCTCAAAGAAGAGATCCCTGAAAGAGATAAGTTCACCTTTGTACAAATGATGTGTGTTTTTTCATGTTTTATGTGTCGTTTTGTACAATAAAGTGTTTTACTACTACTACTACTACTACGATTAAAGTAACTCAATTATTTTTGGAAATTCATATTGGTGCTCGTAATATTCGCGTTGCTTTTATGTAATTTGGAATAGGCATGTATCTTTTCAATAGTAACGTTATGATTATGATGATCAATTATGGTGATAAAATGAAGAAGCGAAGTAACATTATTAAAATCGAATGTATGTATTTTTTATCTACATTTATTTAGGAACCTTTGGCACCGAGACCACGTCTGCTCAGTTAGACCTCTTTTTTATAAAAATGCAATTAAATCCATTTTTTTAAACTATAAAAACCAATGTTCGGATATTATTTTCAATTTAATATTTATTTGTACATCATAATAGGTTAATTGTTGACAGCAATGTACACATAATTTTGACAAAAACTTGTTATATTATTTCATGTTATACTGAAATTAGACGTCGTACCTACTTGTATGTTACTAAAGAATATGTAACCAATGCACGGGGTTGCTTATCCAATGCTTTCCACCAACTCTATATATTTTCCTGTTCTCTGTCGACACGCCATTAAAATTCATAAATTGCATCAATACGTGCCAATGCATGTCTATACATTCAAACACTCACATAACATGTATATCCACCAATGAGAAGTCTCTCTCAGTAGCCAGTAATAATTCTCTCATCACACACACAATTTAATTAATATAAATAGAATTTCAAAGGGCAATGTACTTGTTCTTGTACACACGAGTGAATCGGAACACATATGAATATAAACACGGACTTATGCAAATACGTGTAGGCGAAGGAGCTATGAATGGATTTCACGGTAAATTATGTGTTTACTTACTTACAATTACATATTGACTATACGGTAAAATTAGGCATGACTGTGTGTAACCGTCAACAGAGATTTCTAATTTACTTATGTCTATACGTTTCTTAACACTAACTAGACATCTAGACATTTCTTAACAGTAACTAGTCATAATTGCCGCTCAATGCCAAAATAACAAAAATAACCGACACAATTTATAATTAGATAGGTATCATACATAATAAAAAAGATTAGGTATCTTGATAAAAAAAGACAAATTTTATTCGGCAATCTAACCACAAACCAGTATTTCCTCCCAGACATATTAATGTAAGCAAATTATTAAAGGTGACTTACAAGTCTAACAACCAAAGGTAACAGAGGTTATTCACAAACATAGGTACCTATATACATATAGCAGAAACAGTAAATAATAAAAGGTTCCCACGATATTTCAAACAATAGCTTCGCACGTTCACACGCTACGTTTCTCCTAACATACTTAGCACTTATTGAATTCCAAAGGCGAAAAAACTATTTCTTTCTCGTAAATAAATATGATCCTTATTACTGGCGCCATATGAATTCTGCAGATAGAAAGTACCTAAGCAAAATCTTATTCACACATCTAAATATTTAATTTAAGCTAGTACTTATTTAGTTGTAACTACCTAGTCTAGGTATCTACCAAGGTTTGGTCATATAGGATAGGTCATTTGGAAAAAAATATTCATACGAGTAGGAGCTCGCCTGCTTTTATGTAGGGTAGGATGTAGTATGTACTTGTACCTAATCATATGAATTGCTATTAAATATTTCGAAAACAATATTGACAATTAACAGCAGGAAGTAAGTTTAGTTGATAAGTTTAAATTTATTCTGTATTTCTAGCTTTTTTTCTTGTTTCATAAATTGTACATATATTTTTTGTTAAGGTGTGTCAATAAAGATTATTTAAGTATAGAGTTTAGTAATTAATTATCCCATCAAAAACATTACATGTAAAAAGGTGCAAGTCTCGCAACGCTTTTACTACAAAAAAGTTTTGAGATGTAATGTGAAACCAAGTCGGTTATTTTAATCAGTGCCAGGGGGTGTTAAAACCGTATCAATAAGATATCTTTAATTTGTAATACGTATAATGACTTGGCCATCGCACGGCTGCATAATGACAAAAGGATCATCGTCACCTATTAAAAATAATTCTAATTGAACATAACGCTAGCGCTAATTGCAGTTTGAGCATTACACATATTTACGAGTACGTACTGTTGTGGAAGGAAACACTTGACGACTTTTTATATATTTATTAAATTAATATTTGTGGGAGCACTAACAATAAGAAGTTACCGACGCCATCTTCAATGCAAGAGAGAGTCAGCTGCCACAGACAACACACACAATTCAAAGTATACAAATAGTTAATACCAACCTAACATCCCTTTCCTTAAGTTTACGTTATACATCATAATTACATTAATGACCAGTCTCTTGTTTAACTCATCTTTATAACATGCTATGTTAGTCTTTGAGTTAGCTAAGTTTTAACAATAAAATGATCTACACATCTAAACATTACAGTCTATCCCTTTAACTGGTCTCTAAAGTCATTACTTAAACATTACAGTCTATCCCTTTAACTGGTCTCTAAAGTCATTACTAAATTTTAATGTGTTTATGTTTATGACTGTTTACATTTTTATGAAATAGCTTACAAAACTACATTACATTCAGTTGACTAAACTATATTTTAAATTTCTGTTATATAACGCTTTGGAGGTATAACAGTACGTCCTGATCTAGTCACCCGGTGATCAGTCATTACTGATGCTGGAGTATCCGTCTCCTGTCTTGCCTCTGCCACTTCCATACTTCTTTCCCCTCGTGGTGAGCAAGATCGCATGGGAGACGATTGTGTCAAGTCACTGTTCAAGATACTATAGTTATGAATAAGATGAATCCTATTTCTTACATAAGTTACATCATTATCAGTTTTTATCACATATGACCTATTATTACTTAACCGTTTTACAATTACAGCCTTTTCCCAAGTACTGTGTGGATTTTTCTTATAATAAACCTGGTCACCTGGATACAATATGGACAATGATTTAGCATTCCTATCATAATATCTAGACATCTCTTCATTATTTTTAACAGCTGATTGCTTGTATTCGTTAAATGTTACAACTTTAGGTCTGAGTTTGTTAAAATTTACTGGTATTTTACTTCTTAATTTTCTAGACATTAATAACTCAGCTGGTGACAACATATGATTTTTAGCTGTATTTCTATACTGCAATAAAGCTAAGTAAGGATCTGATCCATCTTCTTTACATTTTTTAAATATGTTTTTTATGATTTTGACAGAACTTTCTGCCTGACCATTGGAGTTAGAATGATAAGGAGCTGTCACTATATGGTTTATGTCCCATTCATATAAAAATGATTTAAATTCTGATGACTGAAAGGGAGGACCACCATCTGACACTAATGTCATAGGTATCCCATGTCTGGCAAATATTGACTTCAAATTTATTATGACATTTTGAGCTGTACTATTATTTTTTAACAAGGCTGTCTCTATGTACTTTGAGTAATAATCAGTTACTACAATATAGGTTAAGTTATCAAAATTCATTAGATCAATGCCGACTCTTTGCCAAGGATATTTGCTAATTTCATAGTTCTTTAAAGGTTCTTTTTGATTACAAGGCTTGAACTTGGCACAGACGTCACATTGCTCCACTGCATTTTTTATATCAGCAGACATGTTAGACCAATATAATGAATCTCTAGCTAATCTTAGACACTTATTTATCCCTTGATGACCTTCATGCAATTTATTTAATATTTTTTTTTGCATGGATTTCGGAACAATTAAATTTGACCCTTTGAACACTAAATCTCCTATAACATGAATTTCACCCTGCATGTTCCAATATGGTTTGACTAATGAATTGATTTTATCTTTACTACTGGGCCATCCTTCAAAATAATATTTTTTTAACAGTTGAAGAGTTTCGTCATCAATGGTTGCCCGTTTCAATTTATTTTTGTACTCTTGACTGATCGCCAAATTTGACTCGACTAAGTTGACATGGTAAGACATATCAGATTCATTTTCTGGAATAAAATGGTCTTTCATAGCTGCTCTAGACAAAGTATCAGATATATACATCTCCTTGCCAGGTATGTGAATCACTTCTAAATCATACTTCTGCAAAGTTAACATCATACGCTGCAGTCTTGCCGGTACCTCATGCAAAGGTTTTTTAAACAGATAAACTAACGGTTTATGATCCGTGTGCACTATGACTTTACGTCCATAGACATATTGATTGAATTTACAACATCCAAATTGAATTGCAAATAGCTCTTTTTCAATTTGTGCAAAATTTTCTTGTGACTTAGTTAGTGTTCTAGAACTATATGCAATTGGCCTATTATTTTGCATAATTACAGCACCTATCGCTGACTTGGACGAGTCAACTGACAAAATCAGAGGTAAATTGACATCATAGTGTACTAAGACTGGTGTGTTACATATTATTTCTTTTAATTCACAATACTCTCTTTCATAGTTACTGTCCCACTGCCAGGGAACGTCTTTTTTTAACAAAGTTCTCATGAGTGTGGTCTTTGCCGACAAATTATCAATGAAACATCCTACAAAATTTACCATCCCGAGAAATCTTTGTAATTCTTTAACATTACTTGGACTTGGCATTTCCTTGATCGCTTTGACTCTTTCCTGACTGACTTTGACACCGTCTCGGTTAAAAATATATCCTAAAAATTCTACTTCCGACACTCCGAATTTGCATTTTGACTTATTTAATTTTAAATTGACTTGTCTAGCCCTATCTAGCACTTTTTTAAGTCTCTGATTATGAATCTCTGGTGTCTCTCCATAAACTAAAAAATCATCTACAAAAATGAGAACACCCTCTATGTCACCAAATAGTTCACTAATAACTCTATAAAAAATCTCTGTGGATGCATTTATGCCAAACGGTAATCTAAGATATTTATATCTGCCAAAGGGAGTTTGGAATGTGCAAAGTTCTGAACTCTCCTCATCAAGTTTCAAAGACCAAAATCCTGAGAACGCATCAAGGTGTGAAAAACAAGTAGCACCTTTCAATTGTGACCTAATCTCATCAATGTTTTTTAATGGATAATGTTCTCTCATAATATTTTTGTTCAAATTTCTAGGATCTAGACATATTCTAGGCTGACCTGTTGACTTGACAGTGACTACCACCGAGTTGACCCATGCCGTTGGTTTGGTGACTTTTTCAATGACTTTCATGCTCTCCATGCGATCCAGCTCATCACGTAGATCCTTCAGTAGCGCAAATGGTACCTTCCTTGGAGGATCAATGCATGGCACAGCATCTGGCTTCAGTTTCAGATGACAGACAGGAGGCAGGCACCCCAGACCCTGGAAAACATCATTGTATTGTGTAAGCATTTGACAATTACTTTCTTTTATTACTTCTTCAGTTAGGTGATACACACGTTTGACTATACCTATTCGATCACATGTGTCTAGGCCTAATATTGTTTCACCATTTACGGTTGTGACCGCAAAGGTAATTTTTTCAACACGGTCATTAAAATGACATTCCAATTCAGTTTCACCTATAATCGGTAGTTGACCTCTATATGCATTAGCTGTAAGACTTGTTTCAACTAGATTGTTAAGACCTAAACTTTTGTAAGTGTGTAATGACATCAAATCCAATTCTGCTCCTGTATCCAAAAGGCAATTAATATCTCTACCATTGACATTGACTTTTAAGTACCAAGACTTTTTATTTCTATTTTTGTTTTTTACTTGCCCCACAAATAACCTCTCAGAGCAATAAGCATTTTCATCATTGAGGTCGTCTACTTCAAGTTGTCTAATAGTTTTATTTTTAAAGCAAAATTTAGCATAGTGACCATAAGAGTTACATGACCTGCATTGTACGTTGGCTGCTGGACACTTGAAGCGATGGACCTGCCCACAGCGCGTGCATGTAGACTGTTGATGTTGACCTCTCTGCCACGATCTTGATGAAGCTGACTGGGTATATTGTGGTTGACTCGACGACTGGTATCCCGACGTTGATTGACTTGACCGATTCCTTGACATTGACTGATTTCTTGACGCTGACTGACTTCTTGATGCTGACTGACTTGACGTTGAATGTCTTGACTGACTGTTTGATCTGTGATGACTGCTACCACGGTTACTGCTTCTGCCCCTCAATTGCAACACATTCTGTGTGCCGGTGCTTTCCTGTACTATTCTGTCTGAATCTTGTTGAGCCGCAATGACAGCTTTTGCAAGCTCGCGTGTTCTGGAATAAGACAAATTGGGCTCTTGTAATAGCCGTTGTCGCACATGTGATAGTTCTGAACTCATGTTTGCAATAAAAATATCTCTGACGAGAGATTCCCTAAGCTCTTTAAATTCACAATCTTTGCTTTTATTTTCTAAATCAGTTATGAAATCATCGATGTTTTCAGATTTCATCTGCTTCCGTGTGAAAAACATATATCGAGTCATGGTTAGGTTCTTTTGTGGTTCAAAATGTGTGTCAAACTTCTTTTTTACTTCTGCCAATTGACATTTGTCGAATTCTAAGCTGAAAGAATTGAATATTTCCAAACCTTTAGCGCCCATCGAGTGCAACATAATCGCTATTTTTCTCTTGTCGTCCGCCTTGTCAAGTCCCGATGCCAATAAATATATTTCAAACCGCTGCCACCACCTCTTCCATTCTTCTGCATTATTATTTGTGGTGTCCGACGAGATCATGAGCTTCGGTAAAGATGTACCAAGCACATGCGGCTTGATTCCGAGATCTTCAGTTCCATCCGCCATTGCCGATGTTTTAGGTTTTCCTTGTGTGACCTTGTCTCGCTTTCGCTTGACTTGCGTGTTTTCTTCTGTGTCACTCATCAGTATCACAACACTTCTGACACCATGTTGTGGAAGGAAACACTTGACGACTTTTTATATATTTATTAAATTAATATTTGTGGGAGCACTAACAATAAGAAGTTACCGACGCCATCTTCAATGCAAGAGAGAGTCAGCTGCCACAGACAACACACACAATTCAAAGTATACAAATAGTTAATACCAACCTAACATTAAAGCATTATGTGCGATTGCCAAGTCATTATATGTATGTATTACAAATTAAAGATATCTTATTGATACGGTTTTAACACCCCCTGGCACTGATTAAAATAACCGACTTGGTTTCACATTACATCTCAAAACTTTACATGTAATGTTTTTGATGGGATCTCATCTCTTTTTGTAGGCAGTCCTTCTTTTCGGGTACTCATACCCATACTATGTATACACATATCATAACTAAACATATCTTCATTCATACTCACATCGTACATCGTAGTGTACCTTTACTTTACCTACTATTTGTAGGAACTGCAACAGTAACTTTGTAATGTCATATATTTATATGGGATTACAAACTTACTTATGCAGTTCTTAGATCTTTAAAACGTGACTGATATTGCAATATTTTTAGGTTTTCTATGGCTTGATAAGCTGAAAACTACTTATGTTTAAAATTTGAAACTTGTGGGTATACTAGAAGTACCTTAGAATTGTGATGATCGTAGGTGAGTGAGTGAGTGAGTGAGTGTGTCAGTGTTGAAAATAAGGAACTTTGACGTACAATAATTCTTAAACTACTAGTTCGAATTGAATGTTTTTGAGAATATATCTTAAGCAACCCCAGCAAGTTAAGCCCTATATATTACTGAAAATTCAGGGTTCTAGCTTCAGCCAGCACAAAATTACAGGACGTCGAAAATGGCCTGAATCGCTTCGAGAAAAGGATGGTACGGCCGTGCCTCTTTGTTTTGCTCGACTTGGCGGGGGCACTGCCGTGCCCCCAGATACTATGACTTCCATTTGAAGTCAGCGTCTCGTATAGTAAAACTTTGAACAAGATATGATATGATATGATATGACGTTTAATATGGTTCATTTAACGAACATCCTCGGCAACACGGTCGCCGCCCGATAACTGGATTAGGAGTTTATAAATTGACGAAGCGAGCGAGTTTAATGGACGTCCACTCTAAACCAGTCATGTATAGAAACTTGTCTCTTCGCAACATAAGCATTAATGTTTTTAATATTGCACCGTTACTTTCTGCGAATTTTCTATAAAATTCCTTTTTTTGTCTCAGAGAAAGTTTATCTTCAAAACATTTTTTCACAGTTATTTTTTAATTTTATTTATACAGGTAACTATAACAAAATATCTAAACTTAATTACAAAAGTATCGTTAAACCAGTAAAGTTTATGCATTAGTATGTACCTACAGTGCCAGCCACTTGAATAGCCTCACTCACCAAAATTAATATTTCTCATAGTAATATAAAAAGGAGATATACATTAAACATTAAATATGAAATAAAACAAGAAGCCTTGTAATAGTAAATAAAATATTTATTGTTATCTAATCAAAGTTTTAAGAAATAACGTCAAATAAATAATTGGCCCTTCCACTTGAATAGCCTCACATGCTAAAGTATACTGTTTAGTTATTAAAACTCTTTCGTTAAATATTTTGTATACCTTCCATTACACCTTATTAATTCGAAAATACGATTAGGTAGTGATTCATATAAAGAATGTATGTAATTAACGTCCACAGAATCCCAAACAGTGTAAATAGCTTGAATCAGTTCTTCTTTATTACTAAACTGTCTGCCGTTGTAATAAATTTGCCGAGACAGCCAATCCCAAGCATTTTCCATGATGTTCAGATCAGGGGACAAGGATGGCCAATCTAGAACATCAATCTGGTGTTTTTTTCAAACCACTTTGTAACTATCGCTGACGTGTGTATAGGAGCATTATCATGCTAAAAACATTTTTTTTCTACCTATTACTTTTCTGATCTTACTTTTTGTTTCTATTAATAAATTTAAATACTTTTCAGCATTTAGTCTTCCGTCTACCACAATTAAATCAACAGTACCATAGTAAGAAATTGCTCCCCAAACCACCACCGATCCGAGAGTTGAATGATGACGTGATAGTACTTTCGGTTCTTTCCTTAGGTCATGAAAATAATATTTAAATCCATCTGGACCATCTAGATTAAACTTTTTCTCATCACTAAAATCACATTTCGCCACTCAGTTTTCCAGCACATGTACTTTTTAGCAAAAGACAGTCGACCCGCCACATGTTGTTCGCGCAAAGGAGGTTTACTCATGATTTTTTTTCGTTTGAGGTGGGATGATGTTCTAATAATCCGTCGATTTGTAGAGAGAGATGCTCTAGTATTTATTTCACTAGCTATTTGCCTGGCGGTCTTGGTAGAATTTGAAGCAGAGCGTAAAATAAGTCGACGTTCACGATCCGTAGTGGCAAATTTTGTGCGTTCTTTATACTGGTGGCCGTAATTTTCCTTATTTTTAACATAATTATTAATAACTTTAGGGCTGCGACCTATTTTTTTAGCTATCTCACGATGGGATAATTTTAGAGTTAAATAAAAATTAACATTTTCAATTTCTAAACTTGTAAGTTTTTTACCACGTCCCATAGTCACAAAAACACTGGGTTTATCACGTTACTGCAGGTACTTAATAGAATGCCATCTGTATTATCTAACCATAATAAAATAAATTTGAAAGCGAAACTTAAATGCACGGTTTGGACGATTACGTTACACTGAGGCTATTCATGTGAACGGCCCGTATTAGCTCTTGCGTCCAGGCCGCGTAGCCAAAGTACCAATCGCTAACGCTCCGTAGCGATCGAAACGCAACTGTCCCTGTCGCACTAATATGGAAGAGTGATAGAGACACACAAAGCGTTTCGTTGTCGAAGCGATAGCGATTGTAACCTTGGCTAGGCCACCTGCCCTAGTAGCACGGTCGCAGTTTTATCATTTATCACCATGCCTGTCACGTTCTAACAAGTATGTAAGTGCGAAAGTGACGGGCTTAGTGATAGTGGATAAAAATGGGACCGTGCTGAGCCCGCAGGACGTTTCGCGCGCAGATAAGTTCGGACTTATTAATGTGTCGTTGGATAAACGTCAGGGCGTACAATCCAAATTTAAGATATATTGATAAAAATTATCACGTATAATTATAATACTCACAATATATAGGTGAGGCTATTTAAGTGGTTGGCACTGTACATGCACTTATGTTTGTATATATTATAACATATAAAGTAAGTCTTAATTAAAAATATATGTTTCTAGAGTCAGTGTGAAAAGAAAAGAGTCATAGAATGTATTGGTTCCCATAATTATATTCCACGAATCTTCTCTTTGCGCACAGACTACCTATATATTTAAATTAAATTTAAACAAATCTAAATAAAATAGGACTGCCATTCTTAGTTTAGCAAAGTTCACAGGGAGTTCAACTAAGTATGCTTGAAAGCTTGAAACTTTTCATTACTTGTCTCCGACGATTAGTGATTAGTATTCATACAATGTTCGCCCTGCTCTAAATTATTCGCTTCAGGAAGTACCGTCAAATGAGGCAGTAAAAATAATTATTCCCGATGCTCCACTTTATCTCAGAAATGTTTACGAAGAAAGATAAATTGTAACGGAAATAATTGTCTAGGTACTTACACAGAGCGCAATTGTTATTATTCCAAATCCGTCATATCTCTTTACCAGTAAACTTCGCACTTAACATCACTTTAGTAGCATTATATAAAATTCAGCACAATTATAGTAAAAGAACTTTTTTTTTATTTGAATTGAATTCTAATGCTGGAATTGCGGTTGGGACCGGCGCTCGCGCACGTTCGATGGCTCGCTCGGCCGGAGCGAAGATCGCGGAGGCACCAAGTTACGTCATACGCCAAGGTCGCGGCGACGCAACCTACAAACTTGGTCGGATCTCGGAATTAATCTACAGACCAAGGTTAGCTACGAAACGAAGCTGCATTTATATGGAACTGTGGCAACAAAAGATAGCGCCAAAATGATCTGCCACCCTCTTAATTATAGTTTTACTAATAGCAGAGCTCATATTCTGTTTTTTACATATTTATTTCTGTAAAGCTTATCTCTGGGAAAACGCTAATTCTTGAGTTTTTATATGTTTACTAAGCAAAGCTCGGTCTCCCAGATATTAATCCATAATTATCGTATCTAAACCTATCTAAACGTAATATTTGACGTATCTTAAAGCAAATCGGGCCGAATTGTTTCCGAATGCAAATGAGGTAGGTACACTAAAGGTTACAGTCCATTTCCAACGACAGCTGCACTACTGTTCATTTTACTATGGAAATTGACAGTAACAACGACGCGTTCAGTACCAGTAATGCAGCTGCGGTCAGAAATGGAATTTTACCCTAAGTCAACAGCAGTGAATGGTGTGACGGGAGCTCAGGATTGAATTTAAACAATGTCTTCGATTTAAACTTGAGGCTATTTTATTATTTCTTGATGTTAAATATGACGGATAGAATACAAATTATATCGTGAGTCAATAACTGATTGAAAGTAATCTCCACCTTGCCTCTTTGAAACGGGAAAATATTTACAAAATTTTCAGATGGCAACGTCAGGTTTGTAAAATGATATAGACCCTGAAAAACAAAAATCATGTTAAAAGCTGGATACCGTTTAGGGGTCATCGACATATATACGTCACAGCAATAGGAGTAAGGAGGTGGTGTTGGGTGTTCACGCTTGTAGTTGCACAAATTCAAGAGCTTCAGAAAACTTCTTAAGAGGAGATCAGGAGAGTTATATAGGAAAAGTTAGTAATAAAAATATAACAACACTTCCGTGAGACAAAGATATAGTAAATATATTAAAAACGGGTCACTCACGTATTTTAAGTCGAAAAACGCTCGACAAACGCCGGTCCGTCACCGTAAACGCAAGCTCCTGATGACACTTCTCGGTACGAAGTGAAACATGTCGAGCGTTTTTCGACTTAAAATACGTGAGTGACCCGTTTTTAATATATTTACTAATAAAAATATAGTTGGCGCAGAAAAAAATAATTAATGTACTTTTGGTAAGAATGAGGATAAAAAGCAGAGCCATTTGGTAGGATTACTGTTATTGAGACACTTGATTCCTTTATTTCATTGAGCAGTGAGCAGATCTCTGCGAATCTTTGACCTGCTGAATACGAAGGAAGCAAAAATGGTGTGTAGCATGTTGAAATCCGTAATCCGTATTTTGAAAAGCAAGATAACCTACTGGATGCACAGGACAAGATATACATTGTTTGGCTAGAACCATCTGCATGAGTTTTCCAAAATACTGGTCGCGTTGGATCATATCACATAGCTTCAAATGAAACTCCAAGTGAGATCGGGTGAACTGATTATTCTGTGATTCGAAAAACTGCATACGCATCTGTGGAGAAATAGAAATAGTCTAAACCGACATGCGTTGATGAGTAGAAATAATAAGACTTCATCATTGTTAAACTGTTTATTCGACAACGGTTTCACTCACTTGAATTTTTAGTCGCTAGTGGCCCGCCCGAAGGGCCCTAAACATGTCGCCAATAGCGACTAAAAATTCAAGTGAGTGAAACCGTTGTCGTATAAACAGTTTAAAATATGTCTCACGAAAGTTTATAATATCGTTCATCATTGTTATCATCACATCAGCAAAAATGCATCTACTGTGGGACATAGGCTTATTCCTTCCCTGTTTTTTACAACGATACCATGCTTGGGGCCTAGCCAAGATGACAATAGTACGCAAAGAAACGAAACGCTTGTTATCTTGGCTAGACCCCACATCTCCAAACGCCAACGTAATCGTTCTCTTTAACAAACCGTGTCGGTTTATCATTTGCATAGTACCTACGCTGTATTTTCCAGTACCTATGTGTTCATCACATTCACAGTAGGTTAAGTCTAGTAATTTCTAAATATTCGATATCTATAGTTTTACTTTTCGACGTGCAAAAACTCAACATGGTGAAGTGAGTGATAGCTAAGTGTCACCCAATGTATGGAAGGTGTAAATTTTGGTATCGGATGAATTCACTTGGCACAGATGTATGATAGGTAAAGCTAAGCTAATTTAAGCCGGTAGCCAACCGCCACCCCCTGGCAGGTAGGTAGGGGGGGCAGTCAAAGTTACACGCCGCCGCGCTTTAGGTAAAGAATCATCTCGGCTTCTATTTACCTTTTATTTATTTATCGTATGGCTTTTATTTACCACCTCGAGTTTGGTGTCATTTCCTGATAAATCAAAGATGTAGCTTTCATTTTTAGTACAAAAAATACACCTTTTCATATAAATTTTGCAAGATATATGAAAAAATCTCCCAACGCCAGCTAATATGTTTTGTTTCAGCACACAATACTTTAATTATATGGTCAACATCGTATTAAAAAATATAGTTGTAAAGCCCATTTCATGCAGATTCTAAAAATATGTAGATTTATACAATTTATTAAAGAAATTTTGTAATATAAATTAATATACCACGCGGTAACGTGAATTGTGACTGAGCGTGAGCGGGCGGACCGGTCTCGCGCTCGGGTGATACGTCGGAGTACTCGCTGCATTTTTTTAAACTAGTTATTTTATTTGTCTGATACTGTGTTGTCTGATGTGATTGTTCCAATATTCAGCACTTAAATTTATATTGCAGATAAATCAAACCTCCATAACTCAAAATATTTAACCCACTGACTTAATATAAAAGAAATAGACACACAAAGCAGAACAAAAACGTCAAGAAATGTGGATCCCAATGACGTTTCGCACCATTTGCATTAATGATAAAAACGCTTACGTAAATTTTGAGTCAAGATAAATGTTTCGTACAGAAAAGAGCTTAATGTCGTAAGCATTAAGTGTCAAATTTGCAAACATAAGTACCAACACTGTTAAAAAATTTAGTCCGATGGCACTAAACGTAACGTATTTACGTCAAACAACGTCAAACGAGAATAATGAACGAATGGAGTCACTTTGGTACACTTTAATATGTATTACTGTACAGGAAAATATTAAAATTGAAGTAATAAATAAAACAAATTTAATTTAATCGGGAGCTCAAATAAAATTAATTCGTGGTTCAAATTCAAACAAATTAAATTTTTAATTCGTAAGTATACGTCTTTAAATACTAATTTCCTTGAAATAAATTCTACTTATTAAATAACTGTGTATTTAAGATCTACATTTACTCATAGCACGGGTGCAAGGGGAAATTTAGATACTGATTGGATTTTTTTTATAAAGTCTACCTACACTTTATAAAAAAAAATCCTGTGGTTGTCACTGTGTTCCGACAGGTTTAGCATTTACAGTTAATCGATATAAGCCCTTATTGGTGGTGTATATGTCGGAAACAGGGAAATGGGCCGAACACACAAGTGCCGTTTTGCCTTGTTTAAAACTGCATCACCCCTATCTCTTGCTATAATTAAATAGCAGTCCACTTTGCACGTCGCATAGGTTTTCTTGGAAATCTTCAATTAAAACATAATATTATTTCTTATGAATTCCATATAAAAATAAAATAAAATATTGACTCATTAGAATTTTGTTCCTTGACATCCCTTCTTTGGTACTAACAAATTAATTTATTCAAAACCATAAAATTACCACCAGATTACATAAATTATGTAATGCTATCCAAAGAACTAACCGAAAGAAATACATTCCATCCTTTTTTTCTTGCTTTATCATTGTTATTTTTACATATTTTAACGGCACATTTCGTAATTGTTGACAACTTCACATTTGAGCGTTTCAAACAAGACTAAACGAAAAAGTAATGCATGATCTGTTTTGACATCACTTTTGTGGGGCCATTTTTGGCGGCTGATTGGGTATCCAGTTCTTTATACTATATCAATGATTTAACCTCATTAAGATGAAGTAACCAACGATCGCCTTCACGATTATTCAGTTCATATTTTACCTTTATAACTCGAAGAATGAAATTTGACCTCTACAACGCGAACAAAATACAGGGTGGATTTTCTTTTCGGGTCAGTGAGGGTAGCTACCAGATCCCGTGCTGCTACGAGAAAACGGTCTTAGAAGAGCTTCCCTCGATTTCAAATTAATGAAGATTGGCTTTTACGGATTTTGGAAAAAACATACAGGTTGCGAGAAAGAGGTAATTTTTGTGTAACTTTTTTTTTGATGCCTTCGATCGATCCCTTTTTCATACAAATTGTATGGGAAAAGTTTTCCTCGATTTGTGGCTTTTCTAGTCGAATTTTTTTTTGGTTTCATACAAGCTTTTGATCCTCAATAGGAATGGAATCGATTGGCATAAAAAAAAAAGTTTGTCGAAAATTACCTTTTTCTCGCAGAATGTATGTTTTTCCAAAATCTGTAAAAGCCAAACTTCATTAATTTGAAATCGAGGGAAGGTCTTCTAAAACCGTTTTCTCGTAGAAGCACGGGATCTGGTAGCTGCCCTCACTGACCCAAAAAGAAAATCCACCCTGTATAGTCTGACCTCTTTAAGACGAACAAAAACCTACGAGAAGCTCCTTAAGTCGATGCCCTCCATAAGACTAATCCTCGTTAACACGAAGTTTTTGGCGTTTCCCTTGAGATGCGTGCTATCGAGGTTCTACTGTATTGATGCATCAGACCATAAGCGACAGTCAATAAGTAAGTTAAGTACCTATGTATTCTGTATATTTTTCATAAAAAAAAAACAACTTAATACTTGCAACAAATTATGTGAGAACGTTTGGAAAAGTTCCTAGGCACCGCCGCGTACCATGCTCGATTTTTTTTGATAGATGTATGATAACTTTATATTATAATAAAGTTTATATTTTTTTTAAACTAGATAAGTATTCTTTAAGCCACCATTTTTTGTGCACAAAATTCAGGATTTACAAAGATAGTGACAGTTGAATAAAAAAACCATTAGACCGGTTTTGATATGTTCGTCAATATTTTCCTTTTCTTCTATTAAACTATGTATTCAATGTCTCAAAAATGAATTCCTCATCCCCGATTTATCAGAAAATGACACCACACTCGAGGTGTTACGTATATAGAAGCTGCTATGTTTTTTTTCTGAAGCGCGGCGGCGTGTAACTTTGACTGCCCCCCCTGCCTACCTGCCAGGGGGTGGCGGTTGGCTACCGGCTTAAATTAGCTTAGCTTTACCTATAATGCATCTGTGCCAAGTGAATTCATCCGATACCAAAATTTGCACCCTATGACACTACTTCCCGGGGTATGAGTAATCATTGACAATAATTATAACTACCGTGACGTTATTTCCCCAGGTATGTTTAAGCCCGACGGCTATATCAAAATAGTAGGGGCTCTTTCTGTCATATCGCATGATTTTTGCAGAAACGTTGTAGACATACTTCTCGTCGACAAATGTCACCTCGGCGCGTTCGGGAGCAAAGGTAACACCCTGCAAATTAAACACTCGGTGATAAGTTCCTTGTAAACTTGCCCGGCAATTTTGATTTATTTATACAGGGTGCTTCCTGTAACAGGAGTAATAAATTAAACTAAAGGCTGTACTCCTCAAACTGACCAACATTTGTTCAGCAACTTTTAAAAATTATGAATCCTTTAGACTTCCTCTTTTTCATACAAAATAAATATTGCCTTCAATGTACGCTGACATCGGTGCGTTTGACGTTGCTTGTCACGCTTTAAACATAACAAAATTTGCAATACATTGCGTCTTAGAATAAACTTTAAAATGTAATAAAAATCAAAACATGAGTTATTTTCAAAAGCCGCTGAACAAATGTTGGTCAGTTTGAAGAGTACTGCCTACATTTTAATTTATTGCTCCTGTTACAGGAAGCACCCTGTATAATATTATGCTCTTCTCTTAACTAAGTGACGACCGGCAACGCACATAATGCAAGGTAGTTGAAATAATATACGAGTACTTATACATATACTTACCTACAAAAATCTTCAAAATTTGGGATGCCAAAATGGAATATTAAAACGCTCACAGGCTTCTGGTTTCCCATGATATAAATAATGGAGAAACTATTATCACGATAAAACAAAATGTCTGCGCTCTGTAATTTCTATACTTACCAATGTCCATTTATAGAGGAGTGAAATAAAAACTACGTTGATCCACGCTAAGCTCACATGCCTCATAATGCCATGAAATGATTTTAGCAATAAAATTCAGTGGTCCGTATACTCCGAATACTAAGGATAATTTAATGGTTGCCTACTTGATGAATCCACGTGTATAATGAATTTATATATTGTGACAGTCGTACATCCGGTACTCTCATCCAGATAATTAAATATCTATTTGATTATAATTATGTCGTGCTACTCTCGTATATAATATTTTGATATGCGCTATATAGGCATATATTAATTTTTCGATATTATATAGGTACATTGATGTCAATTTCACATTAAAACTACTTATGCATTTAAGTACTTACATTATTATTTTATTACATTACACAAGTAATGTTATTTTCTAAATAATAAAAAGCGGCCAAGTGCGAGTCGGACTCGCCCATGAAGGGTTCCGTATTTAGGCGATTTATGACGTATTAAAAAAAAACTACGTACTAGATCTCGTTCAAACCAATTTTCGGTGGAAGTTTACATGGTAATGTATATCATATATTTTTTTTAGTTTTATCATTCTCTTATTTTAGAAGTTACAGGGGGGGGGACACACATTTTACCACTTTGGAAGTGTCTCTCGCGCAAACTATTCAGTTTAGAAAAAAATGATATTAGAAACCTCAATATCATTTTTGAAGACCTATCCATAGATACCCCACACGTATGGGTTTGATGAAAAAAAATTTTTTGAGTTTCAGTTCGAAGTATGGGGAACCCCAAAAATTTATTGTTTTTTTTTTCTATTTTTGTGTGAAAATCTTAATGCGGTTCACAGAATACATCTACTTACCAAGTTTCAACAGTATAGTTCTTATAGTTTCGGAGAAAAGTGGCTGTGACATACGGACGGACAGACAGACGGACAGACGGACAGACGGACAGACGGACAGACGGACAGACAGACAGACATGACGAATCTATAAGGGTTCCGTTTTTTGCCATTTGGCTACGGAACCCTAAAAACGGCCTTTACCTACCGACAAAAACTCAAAAACGCCGAACCACAAACTAAATTAAACAATCTGCCGTATTCGAACTTCAAGATATTCACAAGAGACAACATGTAGATCCATTCTAGATACATACATTATAGTTTAGATTTAAACTAGTTCTCTTTTGCAGCGCAATTCGGGCAACCAATGTCACTTTTACGATAGATCGTGTTAGATATCTATTATATGTGAATTAGATCTCTAAGTAATATCTTGTGGAAATCGTTCAAGAGTAACTCCAGAATCGCAGAAATGTCAAATTTGACAGGTTAGATCTTAAAGATATCGTTATCGTATCTTGGCGATGTCTAAAAGATATCTAATAGATGTCTGTTACAAAATCCGAATCGGGGTCATTGTCTACACAGAAACTCAAACAAGACTTGAAGAGCTCTCATAAGAGTAATTGCTTCTTAGCAAACAAGCATACGAGTATGAAGTAATTTTCAGAACCCAACAATATATTTCGTTACAGGAATTTTGCCCTCATGATATGATTTACTCCGCCCTTCGAGGCTCATAAACGCGATGGGGGATCGGTAAGTGACGTCATAAATAGCCTTATGTCAGTGATGATGCGCTATAAAATGCTTATAGCGCTCTGTGTATGGCATACCAGCACCGTAAAAGATACGTGGAGTGGAGCTAGTTTATATACATTTCTATTTAGGAAAAACAATAGCACCCATCCTGCCATTTATACGAGTATTTGAACATTTTGAACCAACCTAAATAAAATACCCAGACTTAATAGTTAAAGTCTGTGGGGAAATTGACCGGAGGTGTCTTCACGGCCTGTGGAGTAAACGACGGGAGAACGATTGCTTTCAGCTTTGTATAGGATTCTTTTGTTAGCAATTGGGGACATTCGAAGAACAATCGCTTTTTATATTCCTCTGGGAAAAAAATACATAAGCATATTCTGGCAAATAGAGTTATAGGCTCAGAAACACGTAAAAAATACTGTGATATATCGACGGTAGAAATTTCAAATGTCGTAAGGGACATTTTATCGTATACTTCCTTACTGTGGTATGGAACCGCAATAACAAAACGATTAATAATAAAATCGTCATTTAAATATATCGCATTGCTAGTATGAAAGCTAGCGCAGACCTGTTGTTTTTAAAGCACAAAACGACAACAATTTAAGGTTGAATGACGAGAGCTATCTGGCGTTGTCTGGCCGAGGGCGCTCGAGTCATCTCGAGGTCGACGCAAGTGGAGGGTTAAGTAGAAAAGTAGGCACAGCTGAACGATAAGGGCAGAGAAGGGTTCGTGGCTCAACGAGTTGTTCTTTCCTAACTCGATTTGTGTTTGGTGAATTTATTGTTCTTGGGGATGCCAAAAATAGATAAACGTACCTAATTTTACCTATGTACTGTAAGAACATGTGTTATTACATAACTAGTAACTAAGGGCCCGATTCGGATTTTGTAATAGAAATCTAAAAGATATTTTTTAGTACGCTAACGATATGTTTAAGATCTAACCAGTCAAATTTGACATTTCCGCGATTCTCACTATATATATATAATGTAATTGCTATGCACTCATATTAGAATGGCATTGTTTTCTGGTATCAAAACAGGCCCTATAATTAATTGCTTTAAATATAAAATAAAAACAAAATGGGAAATGTAGTAAATAAGTCATACTAGATTCGATGTTCCTTATATACTTTCTATTGTCTAGGAGAGGACACTGACTTCTGTAACACAGGTCTTTACCTAGCTCAGAAGTCAGGGACTTCAAAACCCACTTAGTAACTTGTTTTTTGACAATAAAAATATTTTATTTTATATTTTTTTTTATTCTGGTGATACTCTTGAACGATTTCCACAAGATATTACTTAGAGATCTAATTCACATCTAATAGATATCTAACACGATCTATCGTAAAAGTGACATTGGTTGCCCGAATTGCGCTGCAAGAGAGAACTAGTTGAAATCTAAACTATTACGTACCTAGAATGGATCTAGTACGTGTCGTCTCTTGTGAATATCTTGAAGTTCAAATACGGCAGTATATTGATGTGTTTAAAGAGTGAAACATCAAAACCTCGCAGTATTAGGTATCAGTTTGGTAGATCGCTCGTTATAATCATAATTCGTTTTGAGATTAAACACACAAACAATATTTAGTGTGCTTATTATGAAAATATAATTTCATGATGACATTGCGTTTTCAGAAATGCTGTTTGGTTTAATTTAGGATATTGTTGACGTCAGAATAAAACGCCTACGCATTAACGGGGGATTGAATCATCGAGAACATGATGCTATCTTTACTGACAAGGCGATTGATGGACTCTGTGTTACATTAGGTATTTAATATATGTACCTACAACAATACAATACTTATTTGCGACAAAATAAATAAGTCATTTCATTTATTATTATAAGGAATAAATAAAAGTCAAAATTTTATTACTCTTATTAATCATGAACGAACATTTTGTCAAAATTAAAAAAAAAAGCAATTTAATCGGTATCAAGCTTACATAATGTCTGTGTTATGTCTAATCAAAGTCAATTAGCAATTTCCATAACATAATTACTGTCCTACAGACGCCTCAGATAAATATGTTGTAGTCTTGGGAAAACTTATAGCATAACAACTAATTGATGTTTTTTAAAGAAACAAAAACGAATTGGTAAATACCTATAGGTATGTATAGTCAAGTGGTCACAAATGGAGTTTAACGAATTAACTTTAGCATATCATCGAAAATTTACTTAATACCTATCTATAATGCCGAATGCAAATCGGTACTTATTTAATTACTCATAGATAATGATACTACGTAATATTTTATACCTATGACCTTCATTGAGGATTGAGGTAAAGAGCCATGCCACTGGCATAAAAGTTATTCGGCAATTTTTCGGCAGACGGGTAAAAAAAACTGTAATATAAGTACCAGTTGGCTAAAAAGATGGATATTGAGTAGGTACATTCGTTGCGAACCGTTTCGTACAAATTCTATATCTTGGGCCCTTCAAGTTGCGAGCTTCGGAAATGGAATGTTTACTGCGCAACAAGATATTGAGTTTTGCGGAATATTTCTGCGTGAACGACTTCCTGGCCTACATTCTTTATGTTTTAAACTAATTCAAATCAAATGTTCTTACGAAGATAATATGCTGTCCGTGATGGAGTTAATTATAATAATGCAAAAATACAGACAAGAAAATTTAAAATGCCATTGAATAAATGTTTCCGTTAATCTTCACAAACATAAATTGGCATTTTCATTATGTTAAAAATGTTTTTTTGTAACCTGCGTGTTTGCACGTACATAAGTTGTAGGTATATCTATAGTGCGTGTGCATACTTATTATTATACCTAGGTTTTGCATTGGTAAAAGCGAAAGAACCAAATACGATTGTAATTGTATACGTCGAATACTCATTTGAGTATTGGCTTCAATCTTCCATTTCACGAACCATTAGCGTTTGCTCAATGTGGTCTGGCAGGCGCTGTTGTTTCTGTTAAATAAAGTTCTTGGCTTCAACTGGTAATCCCTTAATTAAACTACGTAGAAGATTGAAAACTAAGCAATAATTATTTTAGGCAAGCTAATTTAAAGTTGTTTTTATAACCTTGAAACTAACTCATCTCTTTCTTGTTAAAAAATAGTAGTAATTTGTTTAGTTTTTTATCAATTATTAGTGTAGAGTTTTTGCCGGATGCATGTTGACAGATGGGCCAAAATAGCGACTAGCTGGCATCCCCAGTGTAGTCGAGGCAGAGGCAGACCGAGAAAGAGATGGCGGGACGACTTGGATGCATTCCAGCAGGATTGGCGGGATCTTGCTCAGAACAGGGAGGATTGGAAAAGGAGAGGGGAGGCCTTTGCCCAGCAGTGGGACACACACATAGGCTAATGAAAAAAAAAAAAAGGATTAAAAGTAAACTTAATAAACATTATTAGGTAAGATAAATTAATAACTGTGGTATGTTGCTTAACTATATGATTAAGAAAATCATCACATTTTACTTTTGATAATAAAATCATAAGCAAGTCTTCTTATCTCACAATTTGTACGAATAATCTCTAAACATTCCTTTTATCTAGGCTATTTTTTCGAGTTGAATGCACTGTCTGTATTTATATGCCCCAATAATCTGGTCGGGAGCTTCTAAGCGCGCGTTACAGGGTTGAGCGGAGGCGCAGCCGCCCGTAAGGGCGCCAATACAAATGACACGGCATCAGCTGCCTGCCCTGCAACGTTAACATATTATATTACATTGGTATATACTTATAACTATTTATTGCAAAATGGAAGCACTACTCCTAATCAGCAAAAAGTATTAATAAGCTTCCACACCAGTTGACCACAAACGCTGTAAAGGGTTCGAAACGTCGGGATGTAGTATAAATTCAATATACGCCATATAATCCGTTTCAATAGTTTTATTTCATGAGTAACTATCGCGGTAACCGAATTATTAAGTGCTTCCATTTTGCAATTTACATTAAATGTACATTACATTGGTATCTTTATTGCCTACTGATAACCCACTAACCTTAACAATAAGTACATGGGTGGCTAAATGTAAGTACATCGACGTTAATTGTTTGTAAGTCCACACATTAGTGGAAGCTAAACCACAGAATAAATAATAGTACTAAGTACAGAAGACTCACTCTCTAACAAAACGCGTCTGTTACGATCAGCACAGATATGGCCGCTAGGTGGCGACAGCGCCACGCGCGGCTTATGGCTTTCCCCAAAATTGGGGCCGAACGGATGTACCTGTAGCAAAGCGACGAAATCGCGGAGTGAGACACGCCTGGCTAAACCGTCACCTTAATAACATTTTGATCCGATATAAGCTTGTTTGAATGGTTTTTGTATATGTTTGGTTTTTGAGTGAGTTATTTTTATTAATTTTAATAGGATAGACACTAAATTAATGACTATGGCATGCCGATGACTTAATTCTTCAACCTCCGTAAGCTTTCTGACTCATAATAAAATAATGAATTAGTTTTCATACGTCGCTCTTGCTTCACATTTAGCCTCAAAACATTAATTTTAGCTAGCGTAATTTGTCGAGCTGAATTAATAATCCGATTATAATTACTTACTTAAATAAGTTAGTCTACGTCCACACGCATGAGTGATGGAAGCGAAAACGTGATCAATCAAAAGTTTTAATTTGATACGGCCGAATTTAAATTGCGAGAAGTTATTTTACCTATTAAATTATAAATCCGTGCAGGGTTAAGGTTTATTATACTATACCCGTACCTAACTTAAAAATCATACTGTCATAAATCATTAAATGATAAGCAATGTCCATTAAATTTATGTTGCGGCATATAGTTACCTAACTGATGTGAATGTAATTAATTTACTTACGAACCCATATGTAGGTACTGTTGGTAACAATACCGCCGCCGCATCAAACTGACTCCACAGCAACAGCGATGACGTCACGTCACCGGACCGGTTAGCCGGCGACAGGCCCGGGGACCGGTCCGCGGGGGGACGGGCAGAATCGAAATAACGGCTCGCGGAACGCACACATATCGCGTCGCGTCCAAATTAATTATAAATAATAAGAATATCTTTGTAACTACCAGTAATTAAAAATAGTGTTTACAGTCCGCTATCGTTTTATTCAGCAGTCTAGATCTCCTGGATTCATCTAAATACTACGAACTAGGCACTAGACGCAACATATGGTCCTAAACTCGCCGAAGAAGAGAAGCGACCCAGTTCATTTCAAAAAGTTACTAAGATTTTTTTTGGAAGTCGACCGACGACGAGAGCGCAGTTCTTCGATCATCAGCATCACCATCCGTCCATCTTCAGTGTCTTCGGGCTAGCCGCTTAAGCTAGAAAATCGCATCGTCAAGCAACGGCAAACCTATCACATCTGCGACGGACTTAGGTATCGCGAAGGACACCGAGCGAACTCCCTACGAGCCAAGAAGCAATCAATTACGGACCTAGTGCAGAAAATCATCTAAAGTGAGACCAAAGTGCAATAGGAACAGGAGCCCGCAATCTACTGGACAGTAATCAGGAGAGCATAACTGTGAGGTCTTTCCAATTCTTATTAATTAATTACACTCGGTTGTTTTCATTTAAATAAACATTTCATAATCACAAGATCATTTTCAAAATAACGTCAGCGTAATTGTGTTGCTTAACATTGCTTCGATCTCATAACATTACGACATAAATAGCATTTTTATTATTTCATTCATTGTCAATTCATAAATAAATAACAATTTCGCTTCAATCATAATTTGAAGTAAATAAAATCAATAGGTACATTAAAATCGCTTTACGTTCATAATTCATACATATAATTAAACATAATATTTTATATATACATAAAATCATATACATATTCAACGAAATCTTATTGTTTACAATTATTAGTTTTAGTCGTAAAATACACGTTTAAGTAAAGTCTTAAATTATATACAGTAAACAATAAGATAACGAATATTTCATTGTATTCGGCCATAAGGAAAATCAGCATAACAGTAATCCAATTTACTTACGAATCCATTACATTCACATATTATAATCATAGTTAACATTCATATTGCTAAGTCATTGAACATTCCACAAAATATTCCATATCTATTTTCATAGGTGGGTATACCTATAATAATTATTGTATAGTAAAAGTTGAGTGCCTGATCAAATTTTTTAGCAATAGCATAAGTTGTGTCGGACATAGGAAAGTATCAGCGCCTGCAAAAAGTGCACAGGCAAAAGTTACATTGTTATTTTTACGTTGCTAATAGATTATCATCAGGGTTCTAAATTTTCGCCGTAAATTAAAAATTGAAAATTGTTGCTATTAGTTTTTTAACAGGGTAGTGCTTAGCGCTTATAATAATTAGCAGTTGCTTCATTTAATTCTTATAACTGCATAATGACTACCGAGGCTAGATGCAAAGAATTAATAAAGAAGCGCGCTTCAATTAAGGCTAAGCTTACACAGTTTATCGCTTACTTAAATACTGCGAAAACTTGTGATCAACTCAGTGATTCGCAGTTAGTGGAATTAGACATGCGTATTAAAAAACTTGATGATTCATACAACTCTTTTGATACTTACCAGAGCGAATTGGAGATGCTGGCTGAGGATCCTGCCGAGCAATATGGTGAACGCGAGCTGTTCGAGCGGTCTTACTACAAAGAGATTGCCGCCGCTCGGGAGCTGGTGGACAGGCACCGCAGCCATCGCGCCAAGGAGGTTCAATCCGAGGTAGGCTCCAATGAATGCCCAACAGTAGTGTCTTATAAGCACAACAATGTAAGGTTGCCAAAAATTAATTTGCCGCACTTCAGCGGTGGTTATCAGAATTGGCTGGAGTTTAAAGACATTTATGTTTCCTTAATTCATTCTGAGACAAGTATCGACAATATTAACAAGTTTCACTACCTACGCGCCTCTCTTCATGGAAGCGCGGCGTTGGTAATTAGGAGCTTGGACTTTAAGGGGGATAACTACGATGCCGCTTGGAAACTCCTTTGTGAACGATACGACAACAAACAGTTGCTTGTCAATAATCACGTGCAGGCACTTTTTAATATTGAACAGGTGCATAAAGAGTCAAGTGTAGCCTTGCGCCAGATTGTTGACAACACAAAAAAGAATTTAAATGCCTTAGCAACTTTAGACCAGCCCGTACAGCATTGGGATACATTAATTATCCACATAATGGCAGCCAAATTAGACGGAATTACAAGTAGGGAATGGGAAGAACATAGGAATCAGTTGACAAACCCTCCTGCACTTAGCGATTTTATAACATTTCTTACCAATAGGTGCAATCTTTTGGAAACCTTAGAAGAAGCCAAGCATAACAGGGTTAGGACGGACACGTCTGTCATCAATAAACCAAAAAGCCTTCTGGCTTCAGCAAGTAACGTTAGTAAACCTAAAACATATAACGTAACTTGCCCTTTATGTAATAAAGCTCATTACGTCTTCAATTGCGAAAATTTCAGGGCTTTGCCAGTAGAACAACGCGTGCTTAAGGCAAAGGAATTTAAGGTATGCCTAAATTGCTTACGTCCCGGTCATAACGATAGTAAGTGCAAACTTAGTCACTGCAAGTATTGCAAGACTAAGCATAACACACTTCTTCACGTCCATACGGAACCTAAGACCGCGTCAGAACACTTAGCCTTTTCCGCGAATGCCCACAATGTTGATGAATCCGAGCATGTCTTGCTTTCAACAGCCCTAGTCAAGGTGCGCGATAGTGAGGGAAAATTGCACAGCGCCAGGGTCTTATTAGATAATGCCAGTACATCTAATTACATAACTAGGGACTTATCTAAGAAACTGAATCTGCCGGTTAAAAATGTCAACACTACAGTGTCCATGCTTGAGAAGCATGAATCAAATATCACCCAATCATGCTCTCTTAAATTGGAGTCATATGATGGGGGTTATAGCACTGACATAAAGTGCAGCATATTGTCCGACATTACGTCACCAATACCTTATACATACATTGACGCAACGGACGTACCCATACCTTCGGGAATTTGCCTCGCCGATCCGTCATACACTGAACCCGCTGACATTGAGATTCTTCTTGGGGCTAAAATCTTTTGGAGAGTTCTCGGCAGCAATCGCATTATCTTAGGCAAAGATGATGATCCCTTCCTCGTTGAGACAAGGCTAGGTTGGCTCTTAGTAGGCGCCATAGATCAACCAGCCTCTGTCAAACCAGTTTGCTTGTTCTTGACTGACAAACAAACTGACACGACTCTTACGAAATTTTGGGAACTTGATACCATATCCCCGAAACATGACTTCACATCGGACGAAAACACATGTGAAGAACTTTTTAATAAAACTACTAAGAGAGATAAAGACGGACGTTTTGTGGTTACCGTTCCTCTTAAGGAATCTCCCGATGCTTTAGGAGACTCGTACGGGATGGCCAAGCGTAGGTTTTTATCTCTCGAACGCAGGTTAGATAGGGACTCCTTATTAAAGGAGCGCTATGTAAATTTCATGGAGGAATATGAGGCTTTGGGTCACATGAGTGAAACTTTGCCTTGCAGTTCATTACCGTCGTATTATTTGCCCCACCACGCCGTGTTAAGAGAGTCTAGCACGACTACTAAGCTGCGTGTGGTATTCGACGCTTCAGCTGCCACTACATCAGGACAATCTTTTAACGACATCCAGTTAATAGGACCCAGGGTTCAGGACGACTTATTTTCCATTTTACTACGGTTTCGTCAACATAAATATGTAGTGTCAGCTGACATCGAGAAAATGTATCGGCAAATTCTTGTGGACGACGAACAACGTCAACTTCAGTTGATCTTATGGAGGGCAGACCCTTCAAAGCCGCTTAAAATTTATTCCCTTAATACCGTGACTTACGGGACGTCATCAGCTCCGTTTCTGAGTACACGGTGCCTCTTACAGCTATCACAAGAATCCAGTGACAAGCAAACGAAGGAAGCGATCGCCAGGGATTTTTATGTAGACGACTTCCTATCTGGCTCTCATTCTATAGATGATACTGTGGCACTATGTCGTAATGTAATAGATACGCTGGAAAATGCTCAATTCCACTTGCGTAAGTGGCAGTCTAATAATAAAGAAATTCTTAAAGCCGTTGGTGAGGATTCATGTCTGACAGAATGTGTGGATCTCAGCGAGAACGAGCTGTCTAAAACATTAGGCCTTAATTGGAGATGCGCTCAAGACAGTCTTACATTTCGCATAGACATCTCGTTACCAAAGGTAGTCACTAAAAGACACATTCTTTCAGTCATAGCCCAAATTTTTGACCCTTTAGGATTAGTAACGCCTTGTATCGTGCAGGCGAAAATAATCATGCAGAAACTTTGGGTAAACCAGTGTTCTTGGGATGATCCGCTTACAGGAGACATACTTACATCCTGGGAAGACTTTGTAAAAACTCTGCCTTATCTTAATAATATCCATATACCTCGCTGGGTCTTGTGCAATACTCCTACGGCTGTTGATTTCCACGTCTTCACTGATGCGTCGGAGAAAGCATACGGAGCTTGCCTGTACGTCCGCTCCGTGGCCGGGGATGGCTCAGTGAGTGTTCACCTACTGGCATCTAAAAGTAAAGTCGCGCCGATTAAAGTCACAACTATTCCGCGTCTCGAGCTTTGCGGGGCCTTATTAGGCGCAAGATTGTGTACAAAGGTTCTTGAGTCACTTACCCGGAAACCAGACCATTGCGTATTTTGGTGTGACTCGATGATAGTCATGGGTTGGCTATCATCTTCTCCTTGTTCATTACGTCCTTTTGTCAAAAACCGGATATCAGAGATCCAGGAAAGCTCCAGAGCCGCTTCTTGGCGCTACGTGCCTTCAAAGGAGAATCCTGCAGATCTGGTGTCTCGAGGTTTAGGTGCCGACCTCATAATGAACTCTTCCTTGTGGTGGTCGGGACCATCCTTCTTGAAACAGGACATGGCCTATTGGCCGACTGCACCAAAGTCTAGTAACCAGTCTCCACTGCCAGAGATGTTACCGGCCAAGGCATTTGTCGCATGTCCCGCCCCTAATAACGCTGATAACCAAATAGAACATTTAATTAAAAACAAATCATCTTATTCAAAATTGCAACGGGTAATAGCGTATATTCTTAGATTCATACACAATTGTAAAAAAGAAAATACTAAGACAACCGGTGGTCTTAACTTAGTTGAGCTAGAATCGGCTTCAGTTCTACTTCTTCGCAGGTCCCAACAAGACTCATTTCCTGACGAGTATGAGCTTCTTAAAACAGGAAAACCATTGCCAAAGAAAAGCCGGCTTAGTTCGCTATCGCCATTTTTTGATTCAGGGCTTATTAGAGTCGGGGGTCGACTGGTTAACTCATATTATGACTATGGCACAAAGCATCCTATAGTCATCTGTAGTAAGCATCATCTCGCAAGGTTGCTTTTTAAAATGTTCCACTTACGTCTACTTCACGCGCCTCCTCAATTACTTCTAGCGACTATAAAACTTAACTACTGGCCGCTCGGAGGAAGAAACTTAGCAAAACAGGTTGTCCATACTTGTCTCAAATGTGTTCGATTGAAAGGTGAAACAGTGCAACCAATAATGGGTAACTTGCCGAAAGAAAGGTTGCACCTTGAATATCCGTTCCTTGAAACAGGCACCGATTACGCCGGTCCAATTCTTATAGCTGACCGCAAAGGTAGAGGGTGTAGGCTCGTAAAGGCCTATATTTGCATATTTGTGTGTTTAGCATCCAAGGCACTTCATTTGGAGCTTGTTTCGGATTTGACCAAGGAAGCTTTTATGGCAGCTCTTAACCGATTTATTGGTCGTCGTGGCAAGCCAAGGGTAATCTTCTCAGATAATGGCACGACCTTTGTTGGTACCTTCAATGAGCTCTCAAATCTCTTAAAACAAGACTTTGCGGCAGATATGGCCGACGCGCAAATCAATTTCTCCTTCATCCCAGCATACACACCTCACTTTGGAGGAATCTGGGAGTCTGCCGTGAAGTCCGTAAAGTACCACCTGCGACGAACCCTAGGTCTTACACATCTCACCTATGAATTATTGGCTACGTGCTTAGTAAAGATCGAAGCGATTTTAAACTCACGTCCTCT
This sequence comes from Cydia amplana, assembly GCF_948474715.1. NCBI lineage: Eukaryota > Metazoa > Arthropoda > Insecta > Lepidoptera > Tortricidae > Cydia > Cydia amplana. Next base: position 6,979,317 of record NC_086081.1, read on the forward strand.
TACGCCACTTTCTAATGATCCATCTGATCTATCCTTTTTAAGTCCATCTCACTTCTTAATTGGAAGGCCTCTCACGTCTTTGCCTTACCCTCAGCTCACCAACCTAAAGATTACCTCACTTCAAAGGTACCAGCGCATCGAGTTCCTTAAACAGCACTTCTGGAACAGGTTCTCCACTGAGTATATTTCTGGCCTGCAACAGAGAACCAAATGGCAGAGCTCAAGGGGCAAACTCGACGTCGGAACCATGGTAGTAATCAAGGACAAGAATCTACCGCCGCTTATGTGGCTGCTCGGCCGCATTGTCCAAGTACTGCCTGGCAGAGATGGCATCGCAAGAGTAGCCGACATAAAGACGAAAAAGGGAGTCATTCGTCGGGCCTTCAACACAATTTGTCCTCTACCCATCCAAGATCTTGAAGACCCAAGCTCTTCAATGCCGGGAGTATATGTTGGTAACAATACCGCCGCCGCATCAAACTGACTCCACAGCAACAGCGATGACGTCACGTCACCGGACCGGTTAGCCGGCGACAGGCCCGGGGACCGGTCCGCGGGGGGACGGGCAGAATCGAAATAACGGCTCGCGGAACGCACACATATCGCGTCGCGTCCAAATTAATTATAAATAATAAGAATATCTTTGTAACTACCAGTAATTAAAAATAGTGTTTACAGTCCGCTATCGTTTTATTCAGCAGTCTAGATCTCCTGGATTCATCTAAATACTACGAACTAGGCACTAGACGCAACAGGTACCTACTTGTTATTATTATCATAATTGCTAAGATGCTTGTGAGAAGATTTATAAAACTAGGTAGGTAAGTCTTTCTTGATTGATCCATCGTTCTAACCGAACAAATGAGCTGGAACAAATAGATAAAGCAGTATTTAAAACGAGCGACGACGTGACTAGTGAATTGAAAAAATTTCGGTTCAGTAACGACATCGACCGAGTGTACCTACCTAATAAATCTACTATAATTTTTCACCTTTGGCATTTTTGGGTCTAAATTCTTTCAGTTGCCTCGTTTCAGACCATTCTGTCACGGTATTATTTGTGTCTTTTAACAAATAAAAAACTCGAGTGCTAGAGTATTATTTAGATTCAGATTTCTTTATTTGATGATAATATGTACGTGCGGTGCGCAACAATGTGCGGTGACTGTGAGTCGTCTTAATTAGCCCATCTTTTCAGGTAAAATCATCGGATGGTTCTCTCCTACTTTAGCCGGATTATTGGTACTGCTTTGTGTCATTTTTTCGCTGCGCATCGGTACGTAGTCGCTGGTCAGAATTTTCTCTAGCCTTTCTGACTTGGCGGCTATCGGCTTGAAGAATAATGCGACCCGTCCGCATTCTCATAGGTAATCGGCAACCCTCCCAACTATCTGTCGAAGAATGTTGTCCCGTAGATCCCTTCATGTGTATTTTGTAGGGAAGTTCCAGCTCGCTCAGTTGCCCTTTGAGTGACTTTGAGCTTTTCATTTTGTTTGTTGTTTAATAAAAGTTGGTTAGTTTGAGGAGGCTATACCTACAGTTTAATTTATTGCTCCTGTTACAGGAAACACCCTGTATATGTTTCCTCTTATAACGGAAAGAGGAATGCGAAAAACTTACGAGTATCATATTAGTAGGAGGTTATGATAGGGAAAAGATGAAATATGCTCTTGTAATAAAATGAATCGTATATTTTTACTTGGAACATGTTTCGCGGAATCTTGCGTCCAGCATAATTTATGATCGGCACATTAACATTAAGGCGAAATAGGTTGAGACGAGTTTCATGGGAAGGTAAAATGAGGCTTATAATTTTTTCATTTCAAAAAAGTGCAAAACATGAAATTATGTTTTCTTTTCGTGTTGCTTTAAGATAACTTATTCAATTCTATGGGACTTGATACACGTTTCAATGATATTGCTTCAATAGAAAAAACGTAAAGTTAGCTCTGATAACTCACCAAGCCATTCGATTGCATAACAATCGTGTAACCTTGGAAAATCCTGGCAGTCGATACTGGCATAGGCAATGTTCCAAAACTATCTAGGGCAATGACGTCAGACTCAGAGCCTATCTGACGTCACTGTCTTTACCTCGAAATTCAGTCACGAATTGGTAAAAAGCTATGGTAGCTATTTTAAAAGACTTTCTTTAGACTCGTTCGTGTAAGTTTATTTCTATACTGTTTTTGGTTAATTTTCGCAAATAAGTATATGACCGCAATAGTTATTTATTATTATACTCGTAAATATTCATTTTTCTCATAAGAAAGCTGAGGACACTATTTTTGTGTGAAGCAACTTGGAAGCAAAGCCTGCGCTGTGGATTGATATTGGGCCCGATTCGGATTTTATAATAGACATCTATTAGACATCGCCAAGATACGATAACGATATGTTTAAGATCTAACCTGTCAAATTTGACATTTCCGCGATTCTGGAGATACTCTTCAACGATTTCCACAAGATATTACTTAGAGATCTAATTCACATCTAATAGATATTTAACACGATCTATAGTAAAAGTGACATTGGTTGCCCGAATTGCGCTGCAAAAGAGAACTAGTTGAAATCTAAACTATAACGTATCTAGAATGGATCTAGTACGTGTCGTCTCTTGTGAATATCTTGAAGTTCGAATACGGCAGATTGTATTTTATTGGGATTATTTTATACGTAAAAAAAGAATTTTGTTTGTTAATTTTTCATGTAACTACAAAAAAAAAATAGTTATTACGGGCTAATCATTGTTAAACAACGATAACAAATTTAGTATGTAACCTAACCTTCTATAAAAAACCGGCCAAGTGCGAGTCGGACTCGCGCACGGAGGGTTCCGCACCATCAACAAAAACAAGCAAAAAAACGGTCACCCATCCAAGTACTGACCCCGCCCGACGTTGCTTAACTTCGGTCAAAAATCACGTTTGTTGTATGGGAGCCACATAAATCTTTATTTTATTCTGTTTTTAGTATTTGTTGTTATAGCGGCAACAGAAATACATCATCTGTGAAAATTTCAACTGTCTAGCTATCACGGTTCGTGAGATACAGCCTGGTGACAGACGGACGGACGGACGGACGGACGGACGGACAGCGGAGTCTTAGTAATAGGGTCCCGTTTTTACCCTTTGGGTACGGAACCCTAAAAATTATAGGTCAATTGTTTTTCAATACTTGTAAGTTCATTCAAATGCTACCTTATAATAATTTTATTTCATACTAAATAGCAGTCAACAGAGCGCGACTGTAGTATAAAAATGTTCAAATATAGATATGCCAAGGAGTGGGCCAGGCGTTATCTATGCACATATTCAAGTAAGCTTGGAAAGAAGCATAGAGAGAAACTTTTTACTGGACAACCCGTTATATTCAATAAGTGATGTTTTTGACATAACTGTATAATTTATAATCGCATTCCTATTTTTGACATTGTTTCGTTTATTATTGTTATTATTTGACGATCCTGCTCAGGTGAATTTTTTTCATATTATGAATTTATTTAGATTATCTTGCTATTATTTAAATGTATTTCTGACGATCACAATATAGATTCTTATAAATTGACATTAATGTAATTTGTACTGTAATCATATGTTGTGAAATAATTAAATGTAATCTAATCTAAAGTTGTCGATTTTATATTTTCCGCTTATAACTACTAATAAAATGAGACATGTTTACAAGACTGTAGATTATACGTATGGTTATTGTGTCTAGTTTACGTCATCGTCATTAAACTAATTAATCTGAACAATAAACACTGCTCTTTTTGTAATATTTTTTTCGAAAAAAATATTAGGTACTTAAGTACCGTAAAACGGGGTGACTTTAGGAAATTTTGGGGATACTTTGATAGTTTTAAAACTGCCACAAAATTAGCATTATTCATTATTTTCCCGAACTGTTCGTATAATAAGTTAGGTTATTATACAGACTTGTTTACCTACTGCTAAAAATTCCGAATAAAAATATGTTACGGCTGAAAAACTGAAATATCTAAGTCGCCCCTGCATTTGAAAGTCACCCCGGTTTACCGTATTTGTATCTGGGGGCACGGCAGTGCCCCCGGCAAGTCGAGCGCGAAGCAAACTGCCGTACCATCCTTTACTGGAACCATTTCGCCGCATTTTCAGGCCCCTATTTGAGAACCTCTGGATAAGACCAGAACGCAGAAATTTTCATCATCCAGTAAGCTATAATAATCACATACTTAAAATCCAAAATTTCAAGTCTGTAGGTCATTTAGATCCGAAGTTAAGCGAAAGCAAAGTTTCGCATTTATGACACATTCACTCACTCATGATCATCAGAATAGAACTTAGTACTTCCCATAAACTCAGAGAGCTGAAATTTGGTACAGAGTTAGGGTTTAATGGCCACATAAAGGGAAAACCTAAAAATATTGCAATATCAGTCACGTTTTAAAGATCTAAGAACTGCATAAGTAAGTTTGTAATCCCATATAAATATATGATATTACAAAGTTACTGTTGCAGTTCCTACAAATAGTAGGTAAAGTAAAGGTACACTACGATGTACGATGTGAGTATGAATGAAGATATGTTTAGTTATGATATGTGTATACATAGTATGGGTATGAGTACCCGAAAAGAAGGACTGTCTACAAAAAGAGATGAGATCCCATCAAAAACATTACATGTAAAAAGGTGCAAGTCTCGCAACGCTTCTACTACAAAAAAAGTTTTGAGTTGTAATGTGAAATCAAGTCGGTTATTTTAATCAGTGCCAGGGGGTGTTAAAACCGTATCAATAAGATATCTTTAATTTGTAATACATATTATAATGACTTGGCAATCGCACATAATGCTTTACTCGTACCGTACTCGTAAATATGTGTAATGCTCAAACTGCAATTAGCGCTAGCGTTATGTTCAATTAGAATTATTTTTAATAGGTGACGATGATCCTTTTGTCATTATGCAGCCGTGCGATGGCCAAGTCATTATACGTATTACAAATTAAAGATATCTTATTGATACGGTTTTAACACCCCCTGGCACTGATTAAAATAACCGACTTGGTTTCACATTACATCTCAAAACTTTTTTTGTAGTAGAAGCGTTGCGAGACTTGCACCTTTTTAAATGTAATGTTTTTGATGGGATTTACTTTACATATAAAAATGGGCTTTGTACTTTTCTGGATGATCCATCCTATTGGAAAGAAAACTTACGCTTTGTCAGAAAGAGTTAAGAAAAGGAAGTATAAAATTAAATGTTACATATCTACGTTCAGTACGACCTAAGTATCAGTTTGTATTCAACTTGAATGTCTACTTGTTTACGCCTTTGTTATCGATTTGTCTCGATGTCCCCGCAGCACACGAGTCTCCTAAGACGCCAGGCTGCCGCGCCATGCGGGCGACGACGCGGCGCCTGTGCCGTTGTTTCCTGCGGCTATCATCTCAATCTCGTAGATGACACATTACGCATACTTACTTATTATTATTATAACGTATTGACGTTTGAAATTCATGATATTCGGAACTTTTTGAGCAAGAACTGTATGTTTCCACAAAATGTGTCTTTTATGTCACTGTACTTAAGCGACTTTATATATTTTTTCTCTAGATTGCTTCTATTTATAGAGATAGAATTTGGTACCTACAGACGCTCCACTACCAACACTTTATTAATTTTAACCTTTTGCTCTGGCTCTATCTCATTTGTCTAGTTAGCTCCAATGCCATAATAAGCTATACGATTCTTGTGAAAACGATTTCTCGTAGTTTCCTACGAAAAATCCTCTTCACGAAAAGTTCTCTGCTTTTAATTGATATTGTTATCAATATGATATCATACATTTGAATGTCATTTAAACAAACAATAAACCAATTAATACTACTTACATAATTTATTTACTAATTGATATTGAAATATTAACGTGGCTATTCAAAGCTGTTAACTTTGCAGAAATCGACATATAAATAATTCAAATCCACTAAAGGAAAGGCTTCTTAAACTCTATTTTCAAAATTCCAAGACTTAAATTCTAACAAATGCACTATGAAAAGTAACGTTTATGTACCGGCGTCGCAGTAAAGTAGTGGGAGAGTTGCAGTAAACTACTCTCGGGTCAGGGTCAGAAGTTTATTATTCAGTAAGCCAAGCCTATACACGAGCAGGAAGCGAATGAAATATAATTTCCGCTCAGATATTGATAAATAGTTAAAGGAACTGTAGCTAGGTACCTATGCTAGAAAATGAGCGTCGAGTATTGTAAGTCATTTTATTATTTTTCGTATACTGCTTGAATAAAATAGTAAGTACTAAGTAAGTAGTAATCTCCTCAATATATTTTTTTCACTTTTTATGAAATGAAAATGTTGTAAAAATGTTTCGTAAATCGTCCATGGGCAGGCGTATCTCACTCCGCGATTTCGTCGCTTTGGTACAGGTAGCTAAAAGTACATCCGTTCGGCCCCAATTTTGGGGAAAGCCATAAGCCGCGCGTGGCGCTATCGCCACCTAGCGGCCATATCTGTGCTGATCGTAACAGACGCGTGTTGTTAGAGAGTGAGTCTTCTGTACTTAGTACTATTATTTATTCTGTGTTATTCGGCCACGCCGCCGTTTTTAAAATTTAAATCTATTTTTTAATAAGTAGATTTAAAAAGAAAGTAAATGTTTTCCGGCCAAACATTGTCTATGTAAATATAGTTTTTAAAAGTATTTAATGTAACTTATCTAGTGACCTATGTATGTATACAAAGCGGTATAGTCATTTGCGAAACGGGAGGAATTAGATCTTCCCATCGCTTGCCCACCTCGGCGTGGAATGAAAATGGACCGTTATGAAGAAACCTGAGCCGTTAATGCTTGTCCACACTGTGCCTACTTGAAAATAAAATGTTGACATTCATTATTACAGCAGTTCGCGTATTTTAAACATAAGCATAAAACGGATCGGAGTTTAAAAAAATCATCTTAGCTTGATATTGATATGATCACATGATAATAGTCACGCTTGGCGATCAAACCCGGCTTGGAAAAGTTTTGCCTTTAGATGAAAAAGGAATGATGAATTTTTATTTAAAATTCAAACAGTTTTTTAAAATAAATTTTACTATTAAACAGGATGTTGTAGAAAACAAAACAATCTAAACAATTAGTATAGGTATTAAATTGATGCTTGTAAACTAAAAACTCGCACAGCAAAAATAAACAACGATAGCAAAGTGCGGTCACGCGGTCGTCAGCGGACGAGATTAGTGTGTGTTAGTGCAACACGATACCGCGCCGCACAGTATTGAGCCATTACCTCCCAGCTATTTGCTATTCATACCAGAGTTGGGCAAAAATTAACTTGAATAAGAATAAAAACAGAAATTTTATTCTTATTCAAATCGATTTGAATTAAAATAATTCTTGCACTAGTTATTTTAGAATAAAATTAAGGTGAATAAATCATGTGACTTTTATTTTAAATGCGGAATAAAAAACGGAATAATTATTCTAGAAGTGGGACTAATCTAAATAAGGTTTTATTCAATTAAAATGTTATTTAGAATTAAGTTAATTTCTGTAGGTCAGTCGGTTATACTTTGTAAGTTGATTTTCACCCTTCTATTTAAAAGTCGGATTGATTTGATATTTGTTACTTTAGTTTAGGTACAGTACCCATTAAAGAATTCCGCTATACACTGTCTATCTAGTTCTATCATCCGATCAGGGTGCTTAGCCAACATGCCAAACGTTAACGCTCCGTAGAGTTGCGTATAGTCTCTCTCTATCACTCTTACATATTAGTGCGATAGAGAGACAGAGATAGCGTTGTCTTAGCGCAAACGATTGGCATGTTGGCTACGCACCCAAGGTACCTAGCCAAGATGACAATTTTTGTTTTTAATTTAATTACCAAATCATTAGGTACAATGTAGTTGTTCTGGGAGCCTAGCCAACATGCCAATCGTTTACGCTACCACATCGAAACGGTATCTGTCTCTCTATCGCACTAATATGTAAGAGTTATAGAGACAGAAAGCGCTTCGTCGTCGGAGCGCAAACGATTGGCATATTGGCTAAGCCCCTGAACAGCTAAATTGTAGCCAAAGATTTGGTTATTAAATTAAAAACAAAAATTGGCATCTTGGCTAGGCATCTTGGGTGCGTAGCCAACATGCCAATCGTTTGGTCTACGACAACGAAACGCTATCTCTGTCTCTCTATCCTATCTCTATATATAAGTCTGCCAAAATGAGGGCAGCACCAGACGTGCACCTAGCGAATACGTGTTTTACCTGTTGTTTTTTTCTTCAAACAGGGACGTGAAACGATTGCAATTTTAAAATACGAGTAGGTATGTATGGTATGATGGCTTTGCCTTGAAAACCTACTTTTGTAGAAAGAAAACTACCAGAACATACTACGTAGATTTGAACAAAAATTTGAAACTAGGCAAACAATGTTTATTTTGTTGAAAATAGCCGCACAAAAAATATTGGTTTGATAGCAATGTGCGGTCACGCGGTCGTCGGCGGACGAGATTAGTGCAACACGATGCCGCGCCGCAGATTCAGCCATTACGTCCCGGCTCAGTCTATTTGCCATTCATATTCGCTGCTGACTATTTTTCATTCGCTGAGCTGCTCTATGTCGTTGCTGTACGATTTATTTCCTGATAGATTTTTTCTCGTACATGTCGTGTTAACTAGTCAGATGTCACACGATCATGGAGTTTTATGACAGAGAGTAGTATGTTACAAAGTTTTTGGTTGATGGTTCCTGGTATGCAATAGTGGATGAAACTGTAACTATGAGAACTAGAAAATGAAAGGCAGTTTGTTTCGTGTGAAAAACGCTTAAAAAAGTCATGATCCCGTTTTTTGTGCAAAAACTTGGGTAGGTAAATTTTATCTCAGAAAATCAGCCAGCCTATTATGGATAGCTTTATCCATCTTTATCCACGTGATAAAATAACTGTCACTGTTTAACACCGTGGGAAAGAAAGTGACGGACACCGTTTTATCACGCTGTCACGTAGACAAGAACGACCATCATATCCGTACTGATTTGCATCCTTGATACTTATTTTAATAACCAACTTTCTATTCAAACTGAAAGCTTTACTTAAATCCGTTAGTACAGTACAACTAGCTTAGCGCTAAGCCTCTGATGCATACATATCCTACCACTGTAGCTATATAACCAGTATAACACTACATGATGTAGATATATAGCGTCTATTAGTCTGACGCCCTTCACCCAAGATATAGGGTGTTGAAGGAGCCACTAAAGTGAGTTATCGAGCTAAGAGCGATCATAGCGGCCTAATCACTTGCCTCGGAGTGGCGAGCTACGAATCATTATGGGGTGATGTGTTAGGTAATGTTAAATCTGCCAACAGTGGTCCCGAAAACAAAGCTCAGAATCAAATGTATTTTTCCTGCCATTTCTGAATATGTATACTTACATAAATAAAAGTTTCGTTATTTTGCATATTTGTTACACCATGCCTAATTATTATTATTTTCACGACTCAGTCCAATTATAGCTAAAAGCTAAGATAGAAAAACCTGTAATTATAATCAATTTGTATGTAATACATGAGTGTTATACATTTATAAATCACCAAAATGAGTAATGTATAGAAAACATGCTGCATGCCTAAAATAACCTTAGCATAAATATATGCTTCAGAATAAATTATTAGCCACTACAACTTTTAAAACCAAAGAAAAGACCACACAGACCACACTTCTCTATTTATCTTATACTCCATCTATGTGCCTATTTATCTTTGAAACGTTGGAAACGGTAGAAGTAAAACAAAACAAGATGTAGGCGTTAATCGACTTTTTTGATGATTGTTCTTTTGCAGCAACTTTCGGCTGCAAAGCGGCGTCCATGTTAGGTACGTTACACCACTCGTGTCTATCTATACATATTTTTTAGACTTGAGGTATATTGGCACATATTTACAACCATTGTAAAAAAATATTTTATAGGAAACCTGTGGTAAGAGCGTGCCTTCTAACAGATGGTTTATATTGATATGAACAGTTGAACACCCGCATCTTATCCGAGATAGGATGTAACTGACGTTTTCCCCGTTAGATTTCAGCTTGAGTCTATCCAACAGCGAGTGATAGGATCGCAATGTTACTATTACACTATTATATCATATTGAGCAGTATAAATAAAACTAAACACATTTTCTCGACACTACAAAAAAGTTTACGTCTGTCATTACGGTCATGTTACAGTACAATTTGGTGGTGACCATTAGTGTTCGCACTGTCAGACAGACAGATACAGATAGACAGACGATGATATAGTTTATTAAAGTGTAAACCAACCTTTCGCAATCCAACGCGACAACACAGCGAGCGTGATGGGCACCTTTGCGTCGGGGGCAGCCCGGAACGGGTTTTAGTAGGTAGTTATTTTTTATACATACATTTAGTATTTAGTAAACTATGTAATGAAGTTAATGTCTGATGACGTGATGACACTGTTGATGACTTAATAAAATGTTTCCGTTGATTTACATTTTATCCGTGGATCGCCATACTTCGTGGGCTAACCCTTTTCATAGATAACGTCACATATTTGTAGTTCCCAATACCTATTAACTAAATGCACACGATTCATGACATTTTGAATGCGCCCATCATAAATATTAGTTTACCGATCAATTGAGAGATCCCAGTAAGGTTTTATAAATAAAACCGAGTGATATTAAAAGCCACTCTTGCTGGAAATGAAAATGGACGTTATTTTCATTACGTCCCTACTTTCCGCATTTCTGAAGGACCTTCCGTTAACGAAGATGTTTTAAGGATTTAATAGACGATGCTACTCTGAACGCATCTTAGTGTAAGGCTTGAGTGGACGCTCGAGTTGGGCGTGCATAGGGCTTGCAAATATTCGAAACTTTCAGATATTCGAATATTCGACTTTTTCTGACGACGTATTCGAATATTCGAATAATTATTCGAATATTATAAAAAATAAGAAAAGGAACGAGAAATCGGTTTATTATCGTTTTATTCGAAAGCTTTTTTCACATATTGCTAAAACTAAGGATATTTGGCAGAAATCCACTTAATTGACTAGATTTTATCATCCTACTATAAGATGCACATTTATAAAAGTAAAGTAAAGTAAAGTAAAGTAAAACGCCAAACAAGTAAAACAAGTAAAACGCCAAAATTAGACGTATTTAATATTTCTAGATAAAACTTATTATAAATGCGTCGTTGCGTGAAATAATATACTTAACTTTAACCATCCAAACACCTAGGTAAGTAAGATATTTTTTTAGTAGGTAATTATTTTCCGATTTAAATTAACTTGCAATCACTCAGAGGCCTGTAAAAAGGCCTTCAATTTCATTGTATTTTGAATCTTTATTGATTTTATTTGTTTTGGCAAGTTATTATTCCTAATGGTCGGCTAATTATATAATATTGGAATATTCAAGGGAAAAAGTTTTTTTTTTTTTTTCATTTATTAAAGTTCTAAACAATTAAATGGATCGCAGAGTTTCATGTATCTTAACTGCTAAGCCAAAAATGGCTTGTTTACAGCTAGAGTTCGGACTAAATGCACTACATAGGTCCTTATGTTATAAAGTTGTACATATGTTACATTAAAGTTACGTTTTATAAAATATAATCATAATTACTAGATGATAACAGGTATTTTTTTACAGTTAGTTGAGTACTGGGTGGATTATTCGTCAGCTAAAGGTGCATGGTTAGATTACCAAGTTGGGCAGGTTTGGTATGATTAAATTTGAGAATTGCGATAAGTGGCAAGGTTTAGACTTCAAAAATTCGCTTAACGTACGCTTGTACTGAATAAACAGAATGACCCTGTAACTTAAGACTTACGCACCGTAAAAATAACATACTTTTTGATTTCGTTTTCTTTTAAATTGAGTTAGGTGTGTATTCACGAAGTCTATCGAGAGGAATACAGTAAAAATATTATTTCCTTCGTATTTGTGTACCTACCGTTCCTCAATCACTGTAAATACCCGGAAAACACACAGAAACTGTAACTACAGCGTATGACATAGATTTTTTTATAGTAATAAAAAATATTCGAATATTCGAAACCTGAGCGGCCGAATATTCGAATATCAAAACAGGCCGAATATTCGACAAATTCGAATATTCGAATATTCGAATTGCAAGCCCTAGGCGTGCAGCGGGGCGGGGCGTGCGGCGTGCATGTTAAACAAATACAAACGTATAGTAGCGGCCTTAGTGCACGCTACTCAAATCCCTTGGGAGCTCGACGCAACGCTGCACGCCCCGCCGAACGCTCCGCTTCGAGCGTCCACTCAGGCCGTACACTTAGGTAGACTTTTAGTTTTTGAAATGCCCTGTTCTACTATAAGTACATATATTCAACTAAGATCTACCTAGTTAGTAAAACCTATGTACATGGCCATAGTTTTATAGCCCTCAAAGCAGTCAACGGAGCGCGAGCATAGTTATACAACTCACTCGGAAAATATCCTAACGTATGACACTCTATCCATTCCCCTGGCAGATATCATCCACAATGCATGCAATAGTTCGGCCGCAGCGTGGAAACGTGGAAACCTCCCCGTCGCCATGGTTACCAGACGCTGCAGTGCTTTCTCAGCCCGCCCTCCGTCGCAGTGTGCGTCCGTGCCCCGTCCGCGCCGCACGGATCCTTCGAAATTCTTAATTCAAATTGTCATTTTCTTTTTTCGTAGTGGTATACTTTTTAATTGTAATTCTAAAAGGTTGTCAATTACTTTTTGTTTTTTAAAGTGTTAGAATATTGATCGCGGACCAAGGTCCTCAGGTTGTTGGCAACACGATGTGCGAGGGTCGCGTAACTTTGGACAGAGTTTGGATGCAGTTGATGTGGTTTCAGTGATGGAGATTTGTGTGTTGTGCTTAAGTCATGAGGAAATGCTGTTTTGGAATACGGATCGACTTTAAGACATGACGGCACAAGACCGAGGAAATATTTTCACAGACGACGACGAGGATTTGGTATGTATTTTATAACGATATTTTTTCATTTATAACACACTTCACACACGTGTCAATAAAATACAAAGAAAACTTGGTGTGAGCATAAAAGGGCACTCGAAACTTTTGTAATAAGTACGCGGATGTTTCGTAGTTTGTTTAGAGGGGTGACGGAAGTGGTGATCGATGGTTGTTTGTTGACTGAAAACTTTCCCACTCATGCGAAACGTCGAAAGCTATTTCGAGTTCCGCAGTAAAAAAAAACAAGAATACTGAAACGAACTATGTATGCCTTACCTAAAATTGTTTTGATAAAAGTGACAATTCAAACCATTGAGGTATATATTGTCTTCTCTGAGGTGCGGAAACATTTTGTTCGAGATGTCGTCTCTTGTATATACCTCAATGATTCGAACGTCTATGTTTGCTAATTTAATGGGAAATGATTACTACTAGGCTACTAGCTACGCCGTAGCAGACGTAGAGGGAATGATAATTTGTACTGCGGTTTATTTCATAATCAATGTTGTTCTTGATTTGATGTTCATTTGAAATAGGTAAATGTCAGTAAGTTCGTTTTACAAGTTCGAATCACTCGTAGATTTTATTACTTTTCTACACATACTCAGATTTAGTTGTTAGGAACCTATTGTTTAAGAATATTTGTAAAATTGTTTTCGCTGATATTAATATACAACTGTATTGACGTTGCACCTAAGTTAGGTAGATAGAACTTATTTATAGAGCAAGAAATCGACTCGTTTAGCTTTATGCCAGAGGAGTCACTTTTCTTTACATTAAATTAATTCTGTAAACAGTTAACGATTTACGATACTTTAAGTAAGAACACTATAAAATGTACGCTTTGTTATGTAAAAGTTTTCCCTGTCTATTTATTTTTGTTTTGAACCTGTAGGTACATAAATTGCAACCTGAGTATATCTACGGGTTAACCGTTAAATTATGCACCCTTACCAGACAGGTCGCGAAACAATGGCTAGGGTGGCCATTGCAAAAGCCTAAGCATTTTAAACCAATTAGTCCCATGTCCGTAACGTCTTAATGCACATACTACGATTTGGTTCTGAGAGTCAAGAGTGTCAAACCGTATTCCCTAGGCGGGTGCGGAGCGAACACGGAATAGTGGGTAAAAATAAAAGGCATTTTGGCGTCAGTGTCGTATCGAATAGCTTATGTAACACGTAACGCTGTCAATAAAGACAGACAGGCGAAGCCTAGTATTAGTTATGCGGGTACACCCCCAGCCAATAGTATGGAAACAACGTAGTTTTCTTTCATATCTCATGTTTCTATTATTGTATATTGTAACCAAAAACTTACATTAGGGCACCCCAAAAGATTAAAATTAATGTAATGAAGCCTTACCTACAGTATATTGGTAAAAAAGAAAAAAAAATGTTAAAAAAATTAAAAACAAATTACAAATAGGTAATTGTAAGTTGGATTGTAAAAAAAGTATTTCAAGATTATCATTGATTGTCTGTTAATCCACTTTACCAGTTGTAATAGTATCAATAAATTATAATGCAAAAACTTTTGTTACATAGGTATTTAGTTATTAAATATTATACTTATTGGATACCTATATTAAATAGTCACGCAATAGTCGAATAGGACCTAGTGCTATTTTCCTACTACAAACGTTAATAATATATCAAGTATTTCGTCCATAATGCATCCTCATGGACTTACAGAATTCAAATTAACTTAGTTTCATTTTCACGAAGATTGGATTTTCACTCACATGTCCAGTTATCAAACAAGAGTACATGTTGAAACAAGGGTGAACAGCACGTGTTTCGGAAAGGGTTGCAAGCGCAAATTAACGGCGCCCTGGGGACTGGATAGGGGAATTTTTCCCGGCTGGAATTTTGCTGAACATGGACTCGCGTTAGCAAATGTTTACCTGACGGCTTTAATTAGGAAAAGGGATTAAATTTCTTAGTTTATGTCGGTGTCTTAACATTATTTACATCGTGTCGTTTAAATATAGGTACATGAAAAAATACACTGTTAGATATTGCGTAAAGAATAGAAGAATTTATATTCTCTCTAGCCGTCTTAGATAACATAGAACTAGCTACACAAAGCATACCAGAGCTCGTCTCAAGGACATGTACTTTATATAATAATTTCTAACTACCGAGCGAGCGTCTTATGAAAGCGTTAAAATGTAATAATGTTAGTTGACCGCAAATAATGTTGAAAGGACTTGGATAGGTATATTAATTTTCTTTCTATCCATACTAATCAATCTCTTTTACTATACTCTTCTATCCATATTATAAATGCGAAAGTGTGTCTGTCTGTCTGTCTGTTACCTCTTCACGCTTAAACCGCTGAACCGATTTAATTGAAATTTGGTATGAAGATAGTTTGTGTCCCGGGGAAGGACATAGGATACTTTTTATCCCAAAAATCTCCCTTTAAGGGGGTGAAAAGGGGGGTGGAAATTTGTATGGGGAATCGTTGAAAAGCAGATTGGGTCAAAATAAGCTACCCAAAATTACTAACTCCACGCAGTCGCGGGCAAAAGCTAGTAATCTATATTATTAATTATACATATTATAATTATTAATTTCATTAATTATATAATATTCATTTCTAAAATACTAAGTTAAAGGTTCAAAACAATAATATGTCGTGTTTCCGTTTCAAAATAAAGGTGGTGTCGAGTATATATTTTTGCGGCTGTCTTTTATACGATTCAACCGATACGATTTTTTTTTTTCGATTTATATTTATATATTCATATGCTGTTAATAATTGGAGCACGCGGCTTCAATTGGCTCCAATCAGGCTTCAAACCACGAGTGCGGTCAACAAACTGCATTATAAATATACCAAAAGCATGTTGTGAATATTCGAATTTATCAGAATTTAAATAGGTATTTTTGCTTCCTGACTGAGTACTTGTAATGATCACTGAAGTAGGCATTTGTGACGTCGTGTCACTACCTAAAATAAAATAAGTATCTCATAACAGTCATAACATGACATAAATTAATGTTGCCTTAAAATAAAATGATATCTTTATGTCATCAATTTATGATTAGGTAAGTATATAATTAAGTAATTAAAGTGGGGATTAAAAGAAAAAAACCGGCCAAGTGCGAGTCGTACTCGCGCTCGAAGGGTTTCGTACATTACACAATTTTTAACAATGTATTTTTTCATGTATGAGTATCGAGACAAACCTTACTGGGCCCTTATTCGACATGTACAACTGTCAGATTTCGCGTCATTTGAAATTCAACTGCTGAAGTTCATTTGAAGTTCATCAAGTGCTGAAGTTCATTTGGTACAAACAATAATTTAACAAAAAACAACTTTGTTTTATTATTACTTTAAGGTTTATAATGGTTTGGTTTGGTTGTCACCTAACTGTGGATTGCTAATGTCAAATTTTGACAAGTAATGATTCCAAAGGTAGACTTGGTTCTCTATGACCTTCGGCACCATCTTGGAGTTTTTGACGTGCGAAAGGGTAATTTATAGCAAAGAGTAAAACTTTTTTTTTTCAGTACGTAAGTTTACATGAATTAATGACATCTTGTGAGCGATAGACCAACGAATGCGCTGTAGGCGATGCGGCGGCGAGTAGTGGAACTTACGTGACAATTTCCATCAATCAAAAAGGGACTACATTGCTGATGGTCGATAAAGGCTATTAATAATTGAATTTTAACAGCAAGAATGCCTTATTGACAAGCGATCTTTTTGTTGAACCCACACCTACACGTCAAATAATGCTTGCTCCACACATTCTCCTACAAACGCTCAAAATTGTAAAAAAATGAAACTATTTACTCATCACCTCTCTCAACTCAAGCCGCCTATTTCTAAACCACGTTAATAAACCACAAGTTGTACCTTAAGAGCCAACAGGAGCTGAGATTTAAATATTTTAGGTAAATATACCCGTCTCGCTAACGGAAGCGGCACCTAAAACGAATGCGATAAGGACAAGGTGAAAAATCCTGCGTAAAAATCTCAAATATCGAGGTTTCGTACTCGACTGTTTCCTCCTCCAAAACTTAACCAATCGTAACCAAATTTGGAAATCTAAATGATTATGAAATTATCTGTGTCGGACCGTTTTGCTTTTTTGGCTAATTGATATCAGTTTTGAATACCACGCCTCTCATTGCGGCATAGTCAATTAGGCCATTTTGGCCATTTTTGAAGGGCTCTAGCGCCTTAAAAAACAAAAATATCAAAAAAAGCAACACGGTCCGACACAGATATTGACAATATTAATCTGTGTTAAAAAAATCATTGCTCTAGCTTCAAAACCCACGAAGGAAACAGTCGAGTACGTTTGTATGGAGAAATGACCACTCCTGTTGGCTCTTAACACATTTCGTAAACCACATATTCA
The DNA here is from genome assembly GCF_948474715.1 of Cydia amplana. Lineage (NCBI taxonomy): Eukaryota > Metazoa > Arthropoda > Insecta > Lepidoptera > Tortricidae > Cydia > Cydia amplana. The sequence goes on from NC_086081.1 coordinate 6,996,701, forward strand.
GAAAAGTCCGTATTTTATTACTAAGTGGAACATGAATAGCTTGTATTACTTTTTTGGCATAAAAATAATCTAAATTAGTCAAAATATTTTGACTAAATATTGCGCTACTGCTACCTACAAAGAGCATCAAAATAGTTGGTGACTGACAGGTCAGGCTCCGGTCTTGGTAAGTAATATAGTCAAATACAGTAGGTCATAAGACCTAACATTACTACCAAGACCTAAAAGTACCTATTGTTTAATATGTATCTACTCAGAGATGATTTTTAATTAAAGGAGATTAAATACATATATGTTATTCAACTACAAATAAAAAAATTAGATCTATTTCAGTTTACACATTTTTTTTCGTTTAATTTTAATAAAACATTAAAGTTTTTAAGCATTCAACTTTATTTAATTTTCTTCACTTTATTATTTTCTGATATTTAAGTAGGTATGGTGTTTCAGGTTGGTAACAGGAAATAAGAAAACCACACCTCTCCAAAAACTCTGCTGGTGATTCACATCTGTAAGTTTAAATATGAAATATGATAAAAACACTTAAATTAAAAACTTAATGTCTGGGAGACCGAGTTTTGCTCTGGAAACATATAATAACCCAAAAATGCGCGTTTTCCCAGAGATAAAACCTAGCTAGATCGATTTTGCGCCCCCGTAAACCTCCATATAGCAAATTTCATCTAAATCCGTTTAGAGCCGTTCCCGAGATCCCCGAAATATATATACATATAAATAAATAAATAAATATACAAGAATTGCTCGTTTAAAGGTATTAAAAACTTATAAATAAATTATTAGCCCTAAATCCTGGTAGTGAGTGTAGTGACCTACCAAGTGCGGTAGGGTGCCCTTCTGCAGGCTGGCCGCTTGCCCCGCTGGATAAGAATGCTGATCCGCATCATCAAAAGCATACAGATATAAAGCGCTTTGACAGCTCCTCATAGAGGCAACGCGCGCTAGGCCGCACGCCATAAATCTAAGCTAAAGTCTTAAATTCGAGATCATGAACATGAAATATTGTTCGCTATAATATTAAAATCATAGGTATTAGACCTATGATTTTACTATTATACCGAAAAGTTAGCAGGCGGCCGTGCCGTGGTCGTGATAGGTACAGCATGCGTGGACCAGACAAGCAAACCCTGAATTATGTCCCTACCTATTTTACTATACCTTTGTTCACCATTATGTTCACCTATGTATATTTACTCTTCTTTCCAAGATAATCATCTTTTTCAAGATGTAACCCGTATAATCGGGCTGTATAATTGCCTCAATTTTTTTACACAAAGTTGTATATAATCTTAATTCGATAATTAATGATGTTTTACATATTTATCATATACTATTTTGCAATTTTTTCTTGGATATTTGTACGTTGTTTATTTCGATTGACGATTACTATGACAGCGTTTTTTTTTTCTTTTTTGGCATTTACTACAGTAGCCAGTGTCATGTCGATATAAAAACACTTTAAAATGGAAAGGTTGAGTCCTCAATACAGTGACATTATAACTCAAACAAGAACCATCCAAAGGGGGGTGGGGGGAAATTTCGTTATCTGCCTCTCTATCACTCTTGCATATACGAGCGAAATTTAATGGTGGCAGATAACGAAATTGGTATCGCGGCCAAACCGCCTTGATTCATCAATGTTATATTTATTAGGAACAAACGTTGACTGCCGACTGTCCTATATATTATACTACTCTTTGCTGCCCACTTCTAGCGCTGGCGGTACACCGCGAAAATCAGTAAAATGCTGCAAATGGTGTTAAAGGTCTGAAAATCGGTACGATTGATCTTTAGGACATTTGAAACAATTTGACCCGAAGCGCCAACAAATAAAAAAAACGAGAGGAGTTATGACGTCATGTTTTTTTGTATGAAATAAAAAAAAAATGTTTAGAAACCTATCGTGTATGGTATTAAACGAAAGGGCTTTCTGAGCCAATGCTAAAAATATATCACATAGTTACATTTCAGTCATTTTGTTTAAATTATAATAAAAATAGTTTTCAAAACATACCAAGTTTGGGCTTCTCCAGATACAATACCATAATTTTTTTTTGTAAAATATACCTCAAATTATCCCTAATATCCTCATATCTAACCCTAATAAAGCAATTTTGAAATTATTTACATTTAGGTTTTTTTTTTTAATTTTTCAATTTTACAAAGTGTAATAATAGCCCTGCCGAATTACTCAATACGAGTAATAATGTCATTCGGGTAAAATAAGAGTATTGAAACTTGCTTTTTCTACTCCCGTACTGTTATTTGTCATTTAAAGGGTCGTGCACACACCTTTAAACCCCTAACTTATAGTTATCAACACAAGTCTTTAGTCTATTCCCCAAAAAAATATTTGTGCATACACGCAGTATCTTTTTGGCACTTTTACGATACTTCGTGTAATCACCACTTAAAAAATATTGTATGGAATACATTGTTTCCAATCTAATTTTAATTGTCATTTCTGACAGATGAGTAAACCATATACATGTTTTGGTTAATGGTACGATTATGTTCATCTTTATAGGGCTGTATCTCCTAAACCGTGCGTCGTAGCACAAAAATAATCAAATTTTCGATCCCCTTTGAAACTCCTAAGTAATATTTAGAAAACACGAAAAACAAAAAAAAATAAAGATTTTTTTTTATAGGGTTGTATCTTCTAAACCGTGCGTCGTAGCGCAAAAATATTAAAATGTTCATTCCTCTGTAAGAAACCCTAATTAATATTTAAAAACAAAACACAAAAAGAGATTAAAAAACACAAAAAAAAAACTTTATAATGCTGTATCTCCTAAACCGTGCGTCGTAGCGCAAAAATAATCAAATTTTCGTTCCCCTTTAAGAAACCCCTAAGTAAGATTTAAAAAACACAAAAAAAAGAAAAAAAAAAGAAAAAGAGGAAGAAAAATATTTATAGGGCTGTATCTCCTAAACCGTGCGTCGTAGCGCAAAAATAATAAAATTTTCGTTCCCCTTAAGAATCCCACGCACTGAACAACCTATCACATTAGGACATGAAACAATCATCATCATCCATTTTTATTATTATTTCATTGCATTTCAAAGTAAGTGCTTGGTCGTAGAAAAAGTATTGTATGCAACGTTGTTTAACTGAGTCAAAAAATACTAGTGGCGTCTTTATTAACAATTTTCGGTTGTTGTTTGTTGTTATTGTTGCTCACGCCACTCGCCTTTTTTGACCTCTCTTAAACAACAGTTGCATAAAATACTATTACATGTTCCTTTGGTAATATCTAAGCTTTAAGTAAGAAAAAGTTCTGATGAGTGGGGGGTGGAGAACTCGGGAAAGGGGGGACGTTAAAGGTGAGTTTTTTCGGTTAATTCTTTCTTAATTATTACATAGACAATTTTTACTACGACTTATAGATTCCGAGATATAAGCGACTTTCTGAAAAAAACCGTTATATATTAATTTTATGCTTTCTTTTTAAATATTTAATTGAGAGATTCATAGATCACACTATGTAAAATTGAAAAATAAAAAAAAACCTAAATGTATATAATTTCAAAATTGCTTTATTAGGGTTAGATATGAGGATATTAGGTATAAGATTAGAGGTATATTTTACAAAAAAAAATTACCGTATTGTATCTGGAGAAACCCAAACTTAATTGGTATGTTTTGAAAATTATTTATATTATAATTAAAAAAAAAATACTGAAATGTAATGATGTGATATATGTTTGGAATCGGCTCAGAAAGCCCTTTCGTTTAATACCAAACACGATAGGTTTTTAAACAATATTTTTTTATTCCTTACAAAAAAAGATGACGTCATAACTCCTCTCGTTTTTTTTTATTTGTTGGTGCTTCGGGTCAAATTGTTTCAAATGTTCTACAGATCAATCGTACCGATTTTCATACCTTTAACATCATTTGCAGCATTTTACTGAATTTCTCGGTGTACCGCCAGCGCTATATAGGTATACTTGGTCAACCAGATCTTGACAGTAGAAAAAGGCGGCAATTTTGAAAAATGTAGGCGCGAAGGGATATCGTCCCATGAAAGATTTGAATTTCGTGCCTTTTTTTACTGACATGATTTGGTTGACCAGCTATATACATATTATACTACTCTTTGCCTACGCCTTTGTTTTAAACTTTTTTTTAACAAGTTTTCACAGACAATTAATAATTTGACATAGACACATCAAGGCGGTTTGTTTACAAAGGGGCCTATCGGGAAGTGCGAAAATCGAAACTCAGCTATTTGCCTCTTTATCGCTCGAATATGCAAGAGTGATAGAGGTTAGATAACAAAATTTCTAATTTCTGACTGTATTTTTCTTTAAATATTTTCAAATATAGCGGGTCAACCAAATCTTGTCAGTAAATAGGAACCAAAAAAACTATACTCATCCTTTTCTTTTGGGTGCTAGTACTAGTGTAAGACAAAGATAGTATGAATCTCTCTGTCTATGTTTGAAATGGAACAGTCCTTTGACACACTATATAATTAAGTTGCGTTGTTTTATCACAAAGTTAAAAAGACTTAAAAGACCACTTGTCTGTATCATCACCATCAGATCAGCTCGATGGTAACCATAAAAATATTGTATTGTCACCCATATTACATATTATGTACTTATGTAAATTTTCAGCTTCATTGAACACCCGAGAAGTGGGTCAAATCTAGACACGCGGTAGCGTGTCCAGCCAAGTTCAAAGAAAAAGGAACTGGCGACGCAGCAACCGTGTGTAATATTACACGAACCATTTCGAGCTACTTTTGACCCCTTCACAACTTGAAACCTACTTAACCTACACACATGAAATTTGGCACATGTATTCAAGTCCCTTAGCTTGTTCAAAATACACTATTTCATAAACATAGCTCAAACTGTTATTGATAAATTAACCTTTAAAAACCGGCATTTTTGTGACTGACTGACATATAGATCAAAAACCTAACCCACTTCCAGGTGACCTAGAAACTTGAAATTTGGCATCAAGGTAGACTATTAGGTGTATATAGAAGGAAAAATGTGAAAATTGGAAATGATTGATATTTTGATGGAAAAAAAATAATAATTAATACTTATAGACCAAAAACCTAACCCACTTCTAGATCACTTAGAAACTTGATATTTGGCATCAAAGTAGACTATTAGGTGCATATAGAAGGAAAAATGTGAAAACTGGAAATTATTGATATTTCGATGGAAAAATAATAATTAATACTTATAGACCAAAAACCTAACCCACTTCTAGATGACTTAGAAACTTGATATTTGGCATCAAGGTAGACTATTAGGTGCATATAGAGGGAAAAATCTGAAAACTGGAAATTATTGATATATCGATGGAAAAAAAATACTTATAGACCAAAAACCTAACCCACTTCTAGATTACTTAGAAACTTGATATTTGGAATGAAAGTAGACTATAAGGCGTATACAAAAGAAAAAATGTGAAACTGAAACTTTTTGACAATTAACCGCGCGTTAGCGAGGGTCTCCTTTTCAGCTTAGGCAAACTGCTTTCATGATGAATACTATAGTAATTTCTGTACAAAAAGTAATGATATCCCAACAAAAACATAAATGTGAAATGAGAGCCAAGTTCAATATTGAGAATATGTGTCGTTGTTAACTCGCCGACAAAAGAATTGAGATCTATATGGGTGCCAAGTTCTGTGCTGTGTAGAAAATCCTGAAATTATAAAGGATTTGTCTTGGCTAGTTTTTACGTATAGGCATATAGGTAATATATATTTTTCTGTTAGTTTTTCAAAAACTTGGTTTGTTGTTAAAAACTAGCCAAGACAAATCCTTTATAATTTCAGGATTTTCTACACATTTATGTTTTTGTTGGGATTTAATTTGCATGATTTGATTGGAACCACATTGGAACAGACAGACAACCAACGGGACAGATGAAACTAAGTAAAAGCTTGAAAAAATGTAGCTTTTTCAATTTCTATTGCAACTTCAGATGAAAACGGGGTTTCTATTGTTTCCCAGATAGTTTTAAGCCATAATGTATTGTTTGCTCGAATTTTCGTTAGTCATAATTCATTTGGTTCAGAAACGCGTCACTTTTCACGATTGCCATAAAACAAATCTAACCTAACCTAACCTATCTATAGGATAACCTAACTAAAATCTTGAAATGTTAACGGTTTCAGTTTTATGAGTAATGATAATATGACAAACAATACATTATGACTTAAAACTTTATGGGAAACAACGGGACCCCATGAAAACGTCCTTATTGAAGCATAAGGACCCTTAATTTATGGAAAGCCACATATAACAACCAATTCGAGGCTACTAGGTGGCAAAATACGACTCAATACGAGTAGGTAGGTCAAATACACGAGAGTAAGGATTTATATTTGGCCAAATATTCTTGTGACAAAGTTATTCTTCCTCGCGTTATCTCGATTTTGCCACGGATCATGAGAACCTATTGTTCGCTTGACAATTAATCTCAAGGATTGGCGTAGGCACTAGTTTTTCCGAAAGCAACTGCCATCTGACCTTCCAACCCAGAGGGTAAACTAGGCCTTATTGGGATCTGTTAGGCTGTTAAAGTTTAAAGTTACCTACTCGTAAGTCTCGTAACACAACATATAAGTTTCACATAACAGAATTACTTACATATATATATATATATATTATGTACCTAAACATATTACTTTTCTAAAAAAAGGACTGAAATCTAGTGCTGCGAAGAAACGGTATTTTTGTTCGGCTTTTTTGTTGCTATTTGGCATATCCATACATGGTAGAAGAAGTAAGTATGGAATCCTCCTCCGTTTTGCGTGGTCCGACGCACCTGGCTGGGTTTTCGCGATTTTCCGTCAATGTCTGTCAATACCTTATTTCTTACGAACACCTAAAATAATAAGTTTAAAATTAATCTCAATGTCTCCAGTTTGCTGTTCATTCAAACTGACAAAATCCAAATTTCTGAGGCAATATACGACCGCTGTCTTATATAAGCCATTAAAATTCGTCATGAATAACCCCACGTTGCGTTGTTATAAATTTAATTAAATAAATAATTATTGTATTTAATTTATAACAACTAATTAGGCATAGCGTCCAATTTAGAATATGACACAGGCACTAGTTCTTACGAATTTTACCTTAATTTATTAATCAAAGGACCTGAGGTAAAAGTGAGAAGAGGTTAATAAGCAGATGCACCAGCTAGTCGCCGACGCTCCGCTTCCCCCGGGATTAGCCCTTAAGCCTGCACCTAACAGACTGGCTCATAGGGGGCTATGAGCTTGCTGTTGCGTCAATTTTCATTTTTAGAAAAAAAACTAGTCTACTAACTACTAACAACACAATAAATGCTTATTTTGCCGCATTCTTCACTATCTCTCCCTATTTCACTGCCATCTAACCCAGAGGACAAAAATATAGCTTATTGTGGCTACTGGCTACTCCGTCTTCCTCATGACTCATGATATTTTACTTCACCATAAAGTAATTGGTGTAATATCAAATGATATTTTTCACACAAGTTACAAGAAGTTCATTGCTAAGAGCCGGGGTTAGGACCCACGACGATTGGTTTAAAATTTAAACTTTATATATAATTTGTTACCTTTATTATACTAAATCTGTTTTCTTTTTGACATTTAGTGGTATATGTATTGCTGTATGTTTATTGTCAAGTTTTTTTTAATTCTGGACATTTGTCATATATTCGTTTTCATGATAGATCTACACCAACGCAACTGCATGTCATGTTCTTGCGGTTTATTTTTATAACGCCAAGATCGAAATTTGACTGTTAACTCCATCTTGCGTCGAGTAGAGGAATCAAAAAACTATAGAAAATAGAAATGCAGTTTACTCTATGCCATAGAATCCCCTTTTAAATGTCATAAATCCAAACATGGCGGCCATACCAATAGACAACCAAGTCTAGCGATGAAATGATTTGTTTACATGAGATTCACTGACAGGTGACACACTTTACCTATTCGACAACCCATGATTGTTCAGATTCAAATGAACTTCAACATGCGACGTCAAAAGTGGCATGTCGAATAAGGCCCCTGGTTTACCGATACTTTTGTAATTAAGTTTATATATTGTGTTGTAATTGCCTGAATAAATAATAATAATAATGTGAAATGTGAGTGAAATGTCTATAAAAAACCCGTAGGGGTAGCATCAAAAACTAAGTAATTAAGTCCGACTCACGCTTGACTGCACATTTCTAATAGGTTTTCCTGTCATCGATAGGTAAAGAACTATTTTGTGTTTTTTTTTTTCAATATTTTAGTACAGTAGTTTCGGAGATAAATTTCCCATGTATCTAAATGACTATTCATTGACCAGTCAAGCTACCATGTAGATTCAGGGTCAACAAGCAAAAAACGCGAGCGAAGCGAGCGCGAAATTTTTTGTGAAAAAATTGTGATAGCGTGTTAAAAAGGCCGGGCTGGGCCTAAAAATCCGAAGTTCCCTAGTGAGGCGAGCTTTCATGCGAGGTCGAAGCCGTGCTTCAGGATAAGCTCAGCTAGAGCATAGACGCCAACCAATGTCCATTGTATTAAAAAGCGAGACCGCAGGCCGAGCTTGGCGCAGCGAGGTTGTGGGAACACACAAAGGCTAAGCTGAAGAAGAGGAGATTTGGAAGACAAACCAAAAATTTCGGTAAAAAGTGAGGCTGAAGGTCGAGTTCAGAAATCTCCACATTACTTAATAAGCCCGAAGCGTATTTATAACCAGCGCGGTGAGCTTTCATGTGAGGCCAAGCTTCTGAAACAAATGTTTATATTTGTTAAAAAGAAAGCGACGCCGAAGGTCGAGCTGTAAGAAAGCAGCGCTCTAACACGAACCAATCGTCAAATGTACTCAACAATAATATGTGTCATATGTACAAGAGTTACTCGGAGGGCCGAAGTTCCATTGATGAGGTTTTAGGCCCTCGGGAGCCTGAAATTCGAGCTCTACATTACAGACTTTAAAAGCTATAAAATAACATAATTTACATAACCATCTAATGATTGTGTGTCTGAGAAACTGATATTGGACATTAACTAAAAGTAGGTACCATAAAACTTTTTTTTTAATTTGGGCATATGTAACGTAGAAATGTAGGTATATTATTATTTACCAAGTCCAGCCCCCTACTAAATAACTATGATTTTTAAACCGGGACAATTTTCTTATCGGCCGGGACGCCGGGACACCATGCTTCAAACCGGGACATGTCCCAGCGTACCGGGACGTATGGCAACCCTACGTTAGGTTTATCTTCATACCATACACTACATACTCGTATCTGGGGCCACGGCAGTGCCCCGTGGCCCCAGTGCCAGTGGCACGGCCCCGCCAAAACAAGCAAAGCGAAGCGCAATGGCACTACCTACCTTTTCTCGAAACGCTTCGTCGTTTTTTTGTCCTAACTATTTATCCTAAAATTACCAAAAAAAATTGAGTTACTCACAATGAGCTCTTTCATTTGATATGTAACAAGATATAGTTTGAAAAACTTTATTTTTTAGCTTTCCAATTTACCCCCCAAAAGTGGCTCCCATGTTTAAAATTCATTTGTTTGCGTTACATGGCCGTCTTTGAGTCACAAACTTGCATATGTGTACCAATTGTCACCTTAATTGGTCCAGTAGTTTCGGAGAAAACAATAAAAAAAAACCGTAGGGGTAGGGTCAAAGACTAAGTAATCAAGTACGACTCACGCTTGACTGCACATTTCTAATAGCTTTTCCTGTCATCTATAGGTAAAGAATTATTTTGTGTATTTTTTTCAAAATTTTACACCCAGTAGTTTCGGAGATAAGGGGGGGGAATGGTAATTTTTTGCCTATTTTCTTGAATAACCGCTAAACTATTTATTGTAAAATTATAGAAAAAAAACCCTTTTGAGATTCTTACAATCTCAAAAGACGTCAGATACGTAAATCCCGGCCGAAACCCTCCTACAATTATACTTACAATAATTCTGGTCAACTTTACTGCCCCACCTGCGATAGAGTTTTTAAAAGTAAGTTCGGCTTTGCCAGCCATATCAGAGCTCACGCTCGTAATTAGCTAGGGTCGCCGTTGCCGATTACGGCATGGATAACTATATATATATATATAACACGATATAGTTAGAAAAACTTTATTTTTGAATTTTCTCATTTACCCCCCAAAAATGGCCTCCATATTTAAAATTAATTTATTTACGTTACACGTCCATCTTTGGGTCACAAACTTACATATGTGTACCAAATTTCAACTTAATTGGTCCAGTAGTTTCGGAGAAAATAGGCTGTGACAGACGGACGGACGGACAGACAGACAGACAGACAGACAGACGAGTAATCCTATTAGGGTTCCGTTTTTTCCTTTTGAGGTACGGAACCCTAAAAACAATATTGCACTTAATGTAATTGCTACACGAAGTACAAGACGAAACTTGAGCGTACTTTAACGAACCGGATCGTGCACATGTAACAGAGTAACAGAGTAACAAACAACAGAGTGGAACAAGGTCCGCGTTTTGCACTACCTACCGTTACCAAATACTCTGAAGTAAAGCCCTTTTTGCGTGTAGTTGTGTACAGTTAGCAAAAACGCATAAACAATAAATTATATAAATAAATATTAACATATACATATTAATAATTTACCCCCTTATTCATATTCTTACAAACCTTCGATAAGTTTTTTCTGTTTTTAACAAATAGAAATGTCAAAATAACAGATAGGGACACACGATTATCAACGGTTTGTTATATTATGAATAACGCCATTACTCTAAATATTTTTATTTATTTTGTATAAAAGATAAGGCTCCAAATTATTAAATTGTACAACGGGACTTAATCGCGTATCTAAGTTTTAAGATGTACGGAGAAGAGTCTTCTCCGAGACCACGGGGACAACGCCGTCCTCAAACGTCGGAGGTAAATCTTAAAACTTAGATACGCGATTAAGTCGCGTTGTACAATTTAATAATGTGTAAAAATCGTGAAAGTTTAAATCAGTGTTAAGGCTCCAAATTCAAGAACAAGATATAAGCTTCTGGGTCTTAAAAGGTTAAAGCACACAACAAAATAAGGACCGTCATTTCCAGATTTAAATCAATTGTGTGCACCCTTTTCATTTACGCTCTGTTACACATAATATACTAGGACAAAAAAGATCTCTTAAGATGAACGCATTGGTAACACAATTTCATGCCCAGCGCCTACCGCGAACCACGTTCGACATGTTGCCTCTCTGTCGCACATGTAAATTCGTACGTAAGTGTGACAGGGAGGTAACACATCGAACGTGGTTCGCGGTAGGCCCTCTGTTTTTCATTTGTTTCCAGTAGGCATTATGCGAGCAAATCAAAGACTGTAAATAAAACATCCAATCTCTAAATAAAATCAGTGCTTGGACTAATAAGGGACTATAAGGGACAGGATGAAGTACTTAATACAATTATTCCAAGAGCCTGGGCAAGGTGCCAATCGTTTGCGCCTTAGCGAAAGAAACGCTAATGTCTCTCTGTCGCACTAACATGAAAGAGTGATAGAGATACATTACCGTTTCGTTCGCTACGGTGTAAACAATTGGCATCTTGGCTAGACCCTTAGGTAGTTTTGTTCCGCAAGAGTAATCATTCTTAAATTACAATTTTGTTTATAGTTACTTTACTAACGAGAGAAACTTTAGATATACAGGGTGGATTTTCTTTTTGGGTCAGTGAGGGCAGCTACCAGATCCCGTGCTGCTACGAGAAAACGGTTTCAGAAGACCTTCCTTCGATTTCAAATTAATGAAGATTGGCTTTTACAGATTTTGGAAAAAACATACAGGTTGCGAGAAAAAGGTAATTTTTGACAAACTTTTTTTTTTGATGCCAATCAATCCCATTCCTATTGAGGATCAATGGCTTGTATGGAACCAAAAAAAACTCGGGTTAGAAAAGCCACAAACCGAGGAAAACTTTTCCCATACAATTTGTATGAAAATGAAAACTTTTATATTCCACATGCTATTTTTGTAAGCCAATCGATTCCATTCCTATCCAGTATCAATAGTTTCCTAGGGGTCAAGTTACGGTAATGTACTAAAAAGCCACAAATTAATAAAAACTTTTTCCACACATTTACTATGGAGAAAACGTGATTCACAATTTTCTATCTGCCCAATGAGTCCTGTTTAAGGACCATAATCAACCATAATACTGTTTGAAGACATTGATGTAGGACTGATGGGCGAGATAAAAAAATGTGAATAAAATTATATAAAAATATATGAATTCGTATAATTTAAATATTTCTTCAATATTTATTTTCTACTAGTGCCTCTCCAACTAGTGAAAGTTAGCAGACTACCCCGCATATTTCTCTCAGCTTTTTACGAGGCAGCAAAGCTCAGCGGCACTTGTAATTCTAGTTCATTCCCTGCTAATAAAGGTCTCATTTGAAATTCGGCACGCGCTAGCGTTATCGTTCAAATTTTATAAAATAATTAGTATATATTTTAAGTTTCTTGCAATGCGCGCGGCAGAATTATACTGCTGCTGTATTGTGGCTTAACACTGCTGCCACAAATGTCAAAACTGGTGTTGACGTCCTGATTTTTTACATTTGTGGCAGCAATGTCGCGCCGCCACATTGCAGCAGTAACGCTAGTGCAGTCTGATTCCGAATGTTAAGTACCTTTAAGCCACGACTTTTTCCTGCATTGAAAACCTCTTGTCCCAGCTTAGCGTTACTAATTATTATTAGTTGCAGAAGTTCACATCTGAAATGCCTAAAATAGGCCTAATGCCTAACCTTTTGGCGCCTTATACTATGACCTCTGGTGTCTTCCGTTTTATGTACCTAAAGATTACCTATGAGGTCTATTCAGATAGTACATAATTTGTTGTTATATGAAACGGTTTTGGATATGAGCTGTCAACAGCGACATTTCTGGTTGCAGATACCAATAATAGCTGACAGATCATATCCATAACTGATTCATAAAAATAAATTACTATCTGAATAATTTATAACAAAGGAATTCAAGCGTAGTTAGGGCAGTTTTCACTGTTTCCTTTTGTAGTACCGCACTTATGCCACGAAACTTGATTGCAGTCTAATAACACATCTTATTTCATTTGCATCCTTATTGCAGACATAAAAAAGAAAAAAGTAACAACGCGGACCGGAGGGGTAGGTAAGCGTGCAGGCTCCCATTTACGTGCCACACTTCCTAGTGCCGTTTCGCGAAACTCAAGGACCCAAGTTTTTGGAGCGCTTCCAATACGAAATTACTCGTTACATAAGCTATCTGCAGTGGGTTTCAGTGCCGCTATTGTTATTGTAATTAGGAATTTGATTTAGACCTTGAAGTATAGTGTTTGAATTGTTTATCAAAGACTCCCTTTAATCCTGTCTGAAGCTACAACAATCATCTGCAGTATATGCTGTGGCGAAAGATCGCGATGAATAATAATAATTTATTTACTAACTCAAAATTAATATCTATGAATAGAAATTGTAAAGAATATTCCCCAAACTTAGGAATTTTCAATTGAGTTTATATGCTTCCGCGATAATTTCCTTATTGAACAATGTTTACAACCTTTTATAACTGCTGCGGGACACCATTATGCTAATGCTATAATCAAGTAGCCAAGAGCGAGCGCACTACGAGAGCACAATGGGGCATACATGTATTGCTGAGCGTAGTGCCATGCGGTCGCACATACATATAATCGTGTATTACGACGCTTTATTATACGTCATAGCTAACAATGGCACTATCCCAAACTGTTAATTGGTTTTGCGGTTTTATATAGCTGCGACCTCCTTTGTGCCCCAGCGTCCTGCATTGTATGGCAGGACTGCTGACTCGACAATAGCATTTGTGAAAATAAAATTAAAAGCGAAGAAAATGGCGGTTAACGAACCAAGAAGTTTTTTGCCATTAGTGCGAGAAAAGTGTCGGATGCAAAAATTACCTTGTTGTAACTAATATTCCACTAATTAGGTACCTGCGTAGAATTGAACTTTGTGGCAAGTATGTAGGTACGGTACTTATGTGTGCAAGTTCCGAACAAATTCAGGGTAAAGAAAAACGCAGAAAGTGTGCTCTTGTGTGCCAACTCCCTCTTGTGGAGTCAAACGAGGGTACCCTAAAACTCCTCGACGGTTGTGCTCACTGTATGCAGGACACTTCTATAATTCAATTTCATCTACCTATAGTTTGAGAAAATTTTAAAAACCAATAGAGGAAAATTGTGGAACAAGTTATGCATTCAAATAGTTATTTACCTTTGTTATTAAGGAGACTGAAAGTTTCTTAAGTCCCTAGCTAGGTATACTTACTTACCAACCAGTTTTAGGTGTAGAATAATGCGAAGAAATAAGCCGGAAAGAAGGAGAAACGAATTGGAAAGATACTTAACTAAAATCTATGCAAAATCATGACGGACGTTAAAATTATATAAAAAATTCTGTTTTCAGATTATTTTTGCATCATAAATAAAAAAAATGTAGCACGCTAGTTAAAATATCGTTTTACGAACAAGCTCATGAATCACTTTACCCCATTACATGTTTTCATAATACGGCACGAAAGTTAATCAAGACCGGTACGCAAAAAACACCTCTTTCGGGAGAGAATGTTCATAAATCTTGAAACAACGCTGCTTCGCTGGCTGGTGAAAACGTCAGATGTGTCATCAAATTGGTTAAGACTTAAGCCGTTTCTTATGGAACTCAGTGAAAAGCTACAACGAAGCAGTGTATTCATGTTGCTTATAAAGCATAGGAGAGTCGAACGTTCTATCGACTCTATATGACTGTTGACTCTAGATCTCTTTAAATATTTCGTATTACGAGGCCTACTACAATGACTATAAACAGATAAGCTCATTGTGTTAAGTTGAGGATGTTCAATTAGATACTAAATTATAGTTTTGCACAATGTTGAGTAAAAAGGTAACTGGATAAATAAATGTAGGTAGGTACCTAGTAAAAAAACTCCGGGAGTGGCGATAGAAGTGAAAACTCACCTCACTATGTTACCGACGCCCGGTAACACGATAAATACGTTTAGCGGAGGTGTTCTATTTATTTATTATATATTATTATCATTCTCAAATAAGATCACACTTTTTCATTGACATGTTTATTTACATACTGCCATGACAACGTCAAATTATTTGAACATAGGTAAAGAGTCTTGAAAGGGAGTCCGCAACATAAATGTCAAATAACATTGAGTTTTTCTTTTAAATTATGAGTGGCCACCTTACGGGGCTTACGGTCACGTGATCGCCTTACGCTGTCTCGAGTTTATCATTTTTTCCCCACCTCAAAAAGTTCCCAGCGCCGCTAAAGAAGTTTTCACTTCAAAAAAACTATGAATATCAGAGACTTATTTTTTGTTTTATCTAAAAAGAGAACAAATTAACTCAAAGAAGTAGTTTTATTTTTCAATATGAGCAAACGCAAGTCATTTTCAATAAATAAAACTTCGCAAGGGGCCCACTGATTAACAGTCCGCCGGCCGATAGGGGCCTGTCAGTTGTTCGGAGCTGTCAACTTTTTCTTCTAACTGACAGGTCGATATCGTCCGGCGGACTGTTAATCAGTATGGGCCCCTTTCGAGCAAGGAACTTTTGACGCCATAGGTATTATATAGGAAAGCAGCAAAATTTATGTAAAACAACATCAACAGCAGATCAAGGCATTTTACTTGTTTGTCTAAAAGCATTGGACTCCCCTGTGTGCTAAAACAGTGGGAATATAACACAAGGTCGTTTCGTTCGTGCATTGTTCCCTTCTCTGCCATTCCCAGCCATACAGTCAATATTCAGGGACCTCGGCGCTAGGAAACTGGACAAATATCTCATAAATCGAAATTACGTTTCCTCTGTTTCATTACATCGGAAAAAGGAAAGGGACGTAAACAATGTGACGGATACCGAAGTACCTGCTATAAAGACGGAACGAGGGTTTGAGGTCGGGGGAACAGATTGACTTTCCTACAAAAACCCTGATTCTGTGTTAAAGTTTAAAATTACATAATTGGTTCGTGTCGGCAGTGTGATATAACAAATTGTTGTGTAAGGTGTGCGTTATATGAGCAAAGTTTGATTAGTTGCTGTAACAATAGTTACATGATATAGGTACTCCCAGGGAAATTTCCTTAACATCGTTATTGCTTTCCAATTACCCAAGTTTAACAATAAGGATGTATATTTTACATAATAGTTTGACTAGGTACACCTTTATATTAAGCTTTAAATATAAAGACCAGTGGCTATGAGCTGTAGAATGCGCGAACCCTCAGGACCCGCCAATTTCTAAAATCTGAGAAACGACACAAAATAATTATCGAAAATGTTTACATAAATAATATAACTAGAGTCGGCCGCGAAATACGATCTATAGAGCAGACCTGAGTCCAGCCAGCCCGATTCAGTAGTACTTACTTAATTTTTATTTTTCCACAGAAGATGTAGGTACCTATTTGTAAAACTGGCTTCATAATTTACTACTACTTTCCAAATGAGCAAAAGCTATTAAAATGAACGTTCTGTCGTATTTATTTTTCAATCTCCAAAAAGCTTGTATAATATCACTCCAGGGTATAGTGGTCATAATTATGCACGGCTCGATTCCGGGTGATGTCCCCGCGGCAGGTATTTTAGGACAGTGCTAGTGATTAGCGTAACGAAGTAGATTGTCCCGTTATTATACCTATCGAACGAGGTCACCCTGTGTACCGGGGCGGGTAAAAATACCCTGCTAATAACATTAAAGAATTAAATGTGCTTTGAATTTTATGCGGGCGCCAATACGAATGATGACAAGTTTACTTACTAAATTTGATGAAAGCATTTTTTTTAATGGTTAGGAATGGAAAAAATGGAAATATAAATTGGAAAATGAAATAATAGGTAGCCAGAATGATCACAACACAACATTTCAACATTACTTATTTCATGACAACAGTCATAAGCGAAATATAGGTACTATTTCGTCTAATTTCGTTTACCTAAAAATTAATCTTTTTATCTAGTGTCGACTTTACTACCAACGTATAAAGTTTTTCTGACACCCGACTTAAGAAACGTATGATGTAATCTAAGTCTAATTACATCTTCATCGCCTACGAAAAAGGGTTTGTTACTAAGCGCTAAAACATACCTAAAACAAAAGTGTATCAAGTTACCTTGCGTCTTTATAATTTAGGACTAAAATGGATGTACACTTTTGGTGAGGCAATTCCCACTCGTTTTTCTTGCCAAAAACGGGCGAGGCAAATACTCAGACAAACCAGGGGCTCATGAGCTCCGAAGAGACGACCTTACAACAAGGACACAGATCTAGGGTTGCCGTTGTCGAGGTTGCAGTCAGAACCTGTGTTTGGCGACAGTCAAAATGAGCTGTTTCAGCAGCAATGGCGTAAGCGTGGAAATAAGTGAAATAACTGACTAACTGGATTACCGCTGCGACTTGATGATTTGTGGCAATATTTCAGACAGTACGCCAGCAGCGTCTTATCTTTGAACAACGTATTTGTAACAGATCTCAAGGTCAAATAATTCCCAAGAACTTGACTCGCACTTGCTCTTGCAATCAGTAGGAATAAGAATACATTGGCTAGAGGTAATGTTCTTCGAGGAAGCTAGCAGGGGCACGATTTATAGTCAGTTCAAGTTACCTGCCGCTTCCTCGGACCGTAACTAATGTGAATCGTGGGGAAAGTTTAAAGATAGATACATAACTTGCTCAAGACTTTAGTAAGGTAATGTTTTTAAGTATTTTATACGTTTACGTTTTAGATAAAAAGAAACCAATCGGACTCGTGCTACGAGATATCTGTAAGTAAATAGATAGCATCACGTATTTTTTAAAGTTTTATTTTTATTTCAATGCTGACGTTCTGCCAGTTTTTTTGATACACATTTTAAATGTTATCTCTTAGAGTCTGTTTGGAAAGAGAAGAGTCGTGGAATGTATTGCACGACTCCTCTTTTCGATAACACTATGACATTGGTCGTCTACTGTCGTCTCTATATAGGTACGAGTACCATTCACGCCATCCGCTCGTGGGCATATGTAAACACTTTCTCTACAATTACTGTCTAAATACAGGATGATATTTTTACATTTCTGTCGTAACGTTATGTTTCTGTCTGCATGGAGTGGGTGGCGCCTCAAAATCTACTGTCCCCCTTTGAATATTATACCTACCTACGATAGATCCGTTTTCTCTTAATAGTCTTCCCCATTTCCCTTTTTATACAAAATCTACTTAGGCACAAAGTAGCTGATATTTTTAAGTATCTTCTTACCTTCTTTAGGAAAATTTAATGTAAAAGGGAAAACCGAGTTCTTTATGCCTTCTTTCACTTTTGATGTGTATGACAGGTTTAGGAAGATTTTAATTTGTAATGTGTTCTCTGAAATAATATTAGTGAAGTAATGTCTGCAATTTTGGTCCACAACTAAGTTTTAAGCACAATCTTAAGCGATAGGTATATTTACCTAATATAAATAAAACCAGAAATTAAGCTCTAATACTGGTTCTTAACTTTCAGGACATAGATAAATAACCGTAGGTAAACGAATTTAAGAACTGAGAATTTACCATCATGACAGTTCAAAAATACCCCCAAATAGTTAATGCAGTATACGCAAAATATATATTATGCACAAAGGGTAGAAAAGTTAAATATTCTATGGAGCGAGCGGAACGTTAATCAAGTTTATACTTTACGATCATTACGTGAAGTTTAAATTGAGTTGCGAATAAATTGGAAGTAGGGGCACCGACGATGGTTAGCGGAGAGTTGGCAAAGTGTTTGGATTTCGTGGCCTTCGCTAAAAAGTCAGAAAGAACATCGAAACTTACAGGTCAATTCGATCGTGCAGTGATATCAGACTGGCATCTAACTGATGTCATTCAAATATCATGCATTTTGCTCTTACTTGTGCGTACATTATTATATTATTCAAATATCATTCGAATGTCAGAGTACGATCGAATTGGCATATTAATCAAATTTAATATTATAATAATTACTTCTTTATCGTAAAAAGGTACGTTGAGGTTAGGTGCTTATTTTGTATTGCATAAAGAACCAATGAAATTAAGTAAAGCAGAGACATTTAGAATAAAACCTCGTAGCAGCTTATTGCATCTGCATTAGACAAGGCGGGAATGGAAATTCTCCTTTTGTACCTGCTTTACCAGCCATCAGCTTCTTCTAGCTCATTTGCACTTGTTTCTGTGAAGTATTTATATAGGTCCTATGTCTCATAATATCCAAGATAAGGGATAGATATCCACTAAAATTATGTTAATGATCAAAATCAATGTTATATAAATAATTCCAATTTGAAAGCATCGTCTTATCGTTATAATCATCAACATAATTGAATTAAAAATAGTAGTACATAAATCAATTACAGGAATTGTGGAATTTAAACATCATTGAAAGTAATGTTTTGAACGTGAAGGTTGGAGTTTTAGTGTACACACGCAAACACCTAAATCAAATTGGAAATCTGTTTACTCAATCCCTTCTACCAAAATTGTTCAAGGTTTATAGGGTCTTCGTGAAGCGAGTTTACTTTATGTTTCACAGAGAGTGTCATAAGGAAAAATAAAGCGTTTAAAAAAATAATATCTGGGAGACCGAGCTTTGCTCGGAAAACATAAAAAATCAAAAATTCGCGTTTTTCCAGAAATAAAACCTAGCTAGATCGATTTTTCACCCCCGAAAACCCCCATATAGGAAATTTCATCGAAATCGTTAGAGCCGTTCCCGAGTTCCCCAAAATATATAATTATACAAAATAGTTTCCTGTGTCGCGCATCTCGTAAATTGAATTACTTGTCGAAGGATCTAGATATCGACGTTTTTAACTGCGCAATTCCTTGTATAAGGCGTAATCTAGTCAATCGGTGCTTCTAAATAACATGTTGCAGGCAGCGATATGCTATGAAGCGTGATCTGGCACTTGAATTAATTTGTGTCCGGTCCATGATGCTCACCAATATTTGCTGCTCATTGCATTTTTTTTGTTTATATATATATTGTAACCTTGATATATTCCATACTTTAATATCTTGTATACTGTGCTTTGTTATTATAGCGTGTACTGTGTAATATCAAATAATCAGTTTCTATTTGTGAATTCCTATAATTGGCTCTGTAATGCTATCTAAAAAGTCTAATGTATCATTCATAGCTGTTGGAATTCCTTGTATAAAAAAATAAAACAAATAAAAAAATATATAAATAAATATACAAGAATTGCTCGTTTAAAGGTATTAGATATATATATTATTAGATAATGTCGGAGATTTGATTAGTATATACTAACGTGAAGTTGGAGTCACCATAGGATATATGTACCCTAATAATACCTATATCCTAACATGCATTATAATACCTTGTTAGAAAAAACACTAAGAAGTTACACGCACAGAATAAATAATCAATAAAAATGTACAGAATAATAATAAGTACACAGAATAAATAATCAATAAAAATACAAAAAATAATAATAGGTACACAGAATAAATAATCAATAAAAATACCTACAGGAAAATACGATTCGAGGAAATGTATCGAATGATTGACAAATCACAAAAGTTTAAATGACAAAGATTTTCGCGAAAATTTTCTATCATCATAATTTCATAATCCTCCCTCGTCACTAATTGGCTGCGCCAAGTGAAAACCAAGTAAGTCAATTTTTAACGAAAATCAGATTTGTCTGATCAGTATTTTCAATATATTAAAAAAAGGACCGGACAGCGTAAATCCGTCGCTTTTAATGAATAATTTTATTTTTAACGCTTTCGATGACGTCCTCAATGTTGGCAGTAGCTTCCCAGCGCTCAAAGTGCTAAGCCTGAATACTAAATGAATGGATATTTCCGGAAATGGCCGTCCGAAAGTGGTAAATAAATGGTGGTTAAGTGGCTGCGGGATAATGGGGGAGGCTCACGTCGCACACGAACAAACAAGGCTTATTTATTCAGTGGCAATCGATCGGCCTTCGGAGTTGTATTGAGTAGGAGTATGTGAGCCGAAGTATCCATGTTTGATCAATCGGATTGTCTCCTGACAGCAGGGTCTTAAGAACAATTTACCTGAGTTCTCAAACACAGTGAGCGAATATAAAGTGAACCTTGAATTTACAGTCCAGACTGACTTACAATCTTTTTCGAACCGGTAGTTACAATTGTAAAAAATACAATACGGTCACGAGTGAACTTAAAAATCTGCAACGCGACTCCGAACCCGAGATAGAATAGAACGCAGCAAGAGAAGGACCACTAGGCACTAAAAGGTAGACTGCCGATCTGAGGGCCTACCGTGAACCACGCTCGACGTGTTGCCTGTCTGACCTCTCTGTTGCACTTGAAAATTCGTACGTAAGTGTGGCAGGGAGGCAACACGTCGAACGTGGTCCGAGGTAGGCCCTCTGGTCCAGATTGGTTGAATAGTGGATCGGCCGTTGTGGGAATGGTTAGAGAAAGATAATGTCCAGCAGTAGAAGTCTTTCAGCTGATATGATGATGATAGTACGATTCTTCATTTGAATATTACAATGTTAAACAAAAAACTACCCGTCAGAAAATCATATTACCTATATGAATTATACTATGAATTATACACATTATATAATATTTGTTAAACTTTACTTTAATTAAGGTCGTAAATTCTACACCAAAATTGCCGACCTTTTAAATTAAATTGTTTAACCAAACAGGTAAACCTGGGAAGTGAGAAGGTATTTAATATAATCCCTTAACCGGGAAGAGGTTACGTTGGTCAACAGTAATAGGGTCCTACGATTAATTTCAGCTTGTTTATGTTTATACCAACAGCGCCTTCGTCAAGAGATAAGCATCTTTGTAACTGAAGAGCAATTCAAACGAGTCATTTCCCATAGAAATTTCTATACCAATTTACCTATACTCATTGCTCTTGATTGTATTTAGTGTATCGTAACAGCCTATACCCATTAACCGGTAATCACGACACAATCTCGGCAGCTATAGAGCGTTTTCGTTACATGACGGGGGCCAATTCGAACGGACATTTTGATATCTTTAATGATATCATTACCATTCGCGCGTGCATTTCATTCGTCTAGCACGACATACATGTGACCTGCGGGCTCAGCACGGTTCCATTTTTGTCGACTATAACTATGCCCGTCACTTTCGCACTTACATACTTGTTAGAACGTGACAGGCATGGTGATAAACGATAAAAATGCGACCGTGCTACTAGGCCTGGGCGAATAATAACTAAAAATAAAATGCGATTGAAGAACACGCGAATAAGTATTATACCGTATATCACCGTAGCCGTCACGTTCAAACAACTATGTAAATATGCGAGAGTGACACGTGACATAGGTAATAGACGAATATTAGAGATAATCAATTAATTATACTGAAATGAAAACTAATAGAAATCGGAAACTTCAAACAATAATGGCTGACTAGTGTTTGTTCTTTCTATTTAACGGTGTTTGTAACAAACAACTTCTCAGCTCGGGTCTTTGTTTACCTACCCCAACATCAAAATTCTCTGTTTCTCTTATATTCAAGCAATAGAGAGGCAAATAGACGAACGAGAGAAAGAAATGGTTCGCGGTAGGCCCTCTCTACAGGTATAATTGATTTCTTAATTAAATCAACACTGTCTATTTACACTGTAAATCTGTTATTGTATTTTTCTTTGTGGTGCAATAAAGTGTACTTACTTACTTACTGTCAGTAAAGGCAGTTAAAACTTTCATGAGCAATTCTCAAACATTAAAACAAGTTGAAATCGGAACGTGCCTTTAGTCCATTAAACTTTTAACTCAAGACTACGCCATGATACAAAAGATTACGTTTGTTGTCAAGTACCTCCCAGAGATTAACTTAAAAGCTCGTCTTCCAGTCTGAATGCCTCTTTGTCATTTAAACGTGTTTTAGACGTAAAAGGGATCTTTTTGTTTAGTCCGCCTCAAAACGCCGCATTTAATGACATACAGCCGTATTCGAGTTTTAGTTATTAGATCTTTTTCCGATATGATACTGATCTGTCAGTGTAACAAATGACGTTTTTGGTTGAAGAAATGTCCCTTTTGACACTGAGAATAGCTAAAAATCTAACACGCCCTGATAGTCGGTTGTCGGTCAACAAGTCACGAATTTTTTTTTATATTTTTAACCAACTTCAATAGGTATTTTAAAACGAGGGGTTCTCGATTCTAGTGCTACAAAGATTTATATTCCTTACATTGTTGCCTTTTTATTTGGGATATATCTAGAACATAAATGAACTTCGTGTAATGTACCACTTTTATCGTATTGTAATCATGTATTGAATGTTATCCGTATACTTAAGGCCTGCGCAAACCGTCGGAACGCAGCGCAGATCACTTTAAAATTATCAATGTATTTTCTTCCCTATTTCAATTACCTTCAGGCATGAATTTAAATGCTTTGAGACCGATCTCGGAGCATCACGGATATATATAGAGTACACGCGGCGGCATGCCGCGGCATCCCCCGGCCTGCGCCGAAGTGCTCCCTGGTGCGCCGGCCGCCAGCGCCGGGGCTGGCGGGCGCTCGCGGTATCGCGGGGGATTTTACCTCGCCGGTGTGCGCTGCGCGGCGTAAATCCTCCTCGGTGATCTGCGCTGCGCTCCGCCGGTTTGCGCAGACCTTTACTTAGTTGGCCTTATACATAAATAAAATAAAAAATAAAATCGCAAATTGTACTTTTCTTCTGGTGTGAGACCCTCTGGGATTCTTTTTTTTAACACTTTTACGGTGAAACAGCCAGTAATCAGCCGACAGTGCCTTGACACTGAAACAGTATTATCACAAACATCAATAGAACAATGGTACCGTGTCAGGGACGGCAGTAATCGAGGTCAGGCGGCCTAGCCAAGGTGACATTCGCTATCGCTTCGCCATCGAATCGCTTTGGGTCTCTCTATCACTCTTCCATATTAGTGCGACAGTGACAGTTGCGTTTCGATCGCTACGGAGCGTAAACGATTGGCACGTTGGCTACGCGGCCAGGTTGCACATAGAACAGGTGCGATACAGAAGTCTAACAGTGGGAGCTTTTAAATATTTACATACTTAATAAGTATATTTCGATCGTTGGAAAATGTTAAACAGTTCGAAATGATGACAACGCTGAAGTAAAGGCTCGTACCATGCACATTGCTCTATGCAAGCGTAAAAAATTAGCTAACAATGTTATGCGCAGAAACGAGAGTCTAAAAGCGCTGTATGATCCAAAATAAAATGTTTTTTTCAGTTTGGCGCATATCATGATGATTTATCAAATTATCATATGAATTGGAACGAAAGAAGTGCTTAGACTTGGCTTAGACTTATTCAATTGTTTACCAAATTCTCGACAAGAGATTTCAAAAATTGTGATGCGTGGTAGGGCAACGTTACTGTGTCTGTGTCGCTAGAAAAATCTGCGTTATAACACTTATATATAACACAAGACTCGATGGACACATATACGAGTAGATACTAAAACAACTGGTAATTTGACCTCACAGTATAGATACTGTAGAATAGCTAGAGCCTATTCTATACGACAGATATGAGAGGAAACTCATTAAGCTCAGCGGAAATAGAATAGAGGCGATATGTCATCGACCTGAATGTACTATTACGAGGGTGTAATGTAACAAAGGAGCCCTTTGTTGATTCAGGTAAAGGAAACAAGATCAATGACGCATTTATGGCCGTATTTATTTGACTATATGCCAATGTCACTGATAAACTAAATTCAAGTATAACTCCATCTATTATTTTAAATTCGTTGTGAAATCAGTAGGGTTAGCACAGGAGCGGCGAGACAGTATCTCGCCCGCGATATAGACTACCCGTCCCACTATAATTAATACAGTTAGAAAAAGACGGGCGAGATACTGTCGCACCCTTCCTGTGCTAGCCCTAGTCAGTTCAAACTTTTCGACTCCACTACCCCAGATCCAATTTAGATAGACACTCGGTGGCGTGATCCATATTTTTAAAGTTAGGTACGTAAATATTGTTGTCTTTGTTTAACAAACGCCCCATCAATCGTCATGAAAACATTCACGTTCCAATGCCGAGTACCTACATAGTACATTACATTAGAAATAAGTAATCGAAATGTTTAAACCTTAACATACCCTAACTTCTATATAACATGCAATCAAGAGAAAATCATTTAAAAAAATTGCTCTGTCTCGGTTGAAAAGTTTCCGTTGCCAGAAAACCAGCAGTTGATCACCGGCGTTACTTGATTTACAAAATTGGCTCAGCTGGAAATTGGAACATGAAATTTTACGAGCAAATCGGAATTCGGAAATTATGTAAATTAGTTTATTATTGAATTATGAAAACGGGAAAATTGTTGCGAATTCTGTTAGAAATTAAGTCGTCTGTACTTGGGAAATATATGGACAGGCATTTAGAAATATACACTTAAGTTTTTTTTTTAAGTGATTACACTAAATCATGATATTTTACATGAATTCTTATACCTAATGAAACCTACACAAAGATAAACACAGAAACAACTTTATAATTTAGTACTTGATTTTATTCCAACTTCAATTAATACAATTTATTCTAAACTCAAATTCACTTTAGGTGTTTACAGTTTCAATCGACGGCGACGACTGACTACTCCGGGTAGGAGGGCCCCGTTTTATACCTGATACTGGCAGTGTTACTGTACCCGCAAAATTTATTAAAATGAAAACAATCACAAATTATTACTTAATATGTGGGTAGTCTGCCGTGGTTGTTACAGTCGGCCGTCCTGTTCGAAACGAGTCCCTTCGTTTTCGTATTAACAATATAAATTGGCAATAACCTCATTTCGTAGACATTTCATCTCTTGCCTTATAATTATTTTACAATACAGTATATACCTAATAGCAGGTAAAATATCCATACATTTCAGCTTGTACTACTGGTCGTATGATGATCATTTTTTTAGAATAATAACAAGAATTAGAACCGAACATCAATATAAAATAAAATTAGTAAATAACAAATCGAAACAATGTAATAGAATTAAATTAAAAACGTCACAATGTCACAATACTAAAAATTATAAAAATAAAACAATGTCAATAGAAAAATTAAATTAGTTTCAGTATATATATATCAGTTTCAATAAATTAAATCAGCGACCCATGCCGCCGCCCCGGTGGCCGAGAGGGAACAGGCAACTGCCGCGATAGCAGAGGACGCTGGTTCGATTCCAGCCCGGGGCACTAGAGGCCTGGGTCACTTTTTCTGAGTATATGACATTTATTTCAGTTTACAACTCAAAAATAAAACAATGTCAATAGAAAAATCAAATCGGTTTCAGTATATATATCAGTTTCAATAAATTAAATCAGCGACCCATGCCGCTGCCCCCGGTGGCCGAGAGGGAACAGGCAACTGCCGCGATAGCAGAGGACGCTGGTTCGATTCCAGCCCGGGGCACTAGAGGCCTGGGTCACTTTTTCTGAGTATATGACATTTATTAGTGTGACTACTCAATATAATATTTAACAAATTAAGATATTTTCTGAAAAAAATTTAATTTGTTCTAGTATGTAAATTAAATTAGTTTCAATATATGATTCATTACCTCAAATGGCGCACTGTGGGCTTCACAAACAGTTCCAGCCACCCACGACTTCCAGCTCCATCTGCACCGCGGACTTCACCAGAAACCAGTGGCTAATCATATCACTCTATATAGCAAACAGTTCTAGCCACCCACGACTTCCAGCTCTAGCTGCACCGTGGACTTCACCAGTTCACAATTGATCTGGCCACCCAACGACTTCCAGCCTTAACTGCACCGTGGACTTCACCAGAAACCATTGGCCAATCATATCACTCTATATAGCAAACAGTTATAGCCACCCACGACTTCCAGCTCCAGCTGCACCGTGGACTTCACCAGTTCACAATTGATCTGGCCACCCAACGACTTCCAGCCTTAACTGCACCGTGGACTTCACCAGAAACCATTGGCTAATCATATCCAAATATCAATAGTCATCTCTAAAACTACTGATATTCTTCAGTTTAGTCACTCTAGTTATATTCAAATATCAATAGTCATCTCTAATGCTACTGATATTCTTCAATTTAGTCACTCTAGTTATATTCAAATATCAATAGTCATCTCTAATGCTACTGATATTTTTCAATTTAATCACTCTAATGCTTCAAATATCAATAGTCATCTCTAATGCTACTGATATTCGGCATCAATCTCTGCTGATAATGTACATACACGCATAATTGGGTTGACTCAGCATCATACTTCTTGACCTTTTGTACTAGTCACCATTCCTGTAGCATTTTTCCTACGGCATTCTAATTCCAATTGCCCCATCAATTCTCCTCGATCTCAGTTTAATCGTGGTGCTCCTGTTCTAGTAGCGTACAAACCAAATCTAGTTCTCGTAAGTATAAACAGGTTCAACCCTGCCGTTAATTCGATATCGATCTGAAACTAAAACAATTTAATCGTAACTCTGCATAATTCAATAGCTCGACAATTCAATGGCTCGACAATTCAATGGCTCGACAATTCAATGGCTCGACAATTCAATGGCTCGACAATTCAATGGCTCGACAATTCAATGGCTCGACAATTCAATGGCTCGACTATTCAATGGCTCGACAATTCAATGGCTCGACAATTCAATGGTTCGACAATTCAATGACTGGATAATTCAATGACTCGATAATTTCAATAGCTCGATACTTCAATCAATAAATGAATCAATAAACCTTTAAATCAATCCACAGGAAATGTGTCATTAATGAGCTAAGTATTGACCAATTGTTGATTTTAATTAGATGGAATTCTAAATGCGGAGCTTCCTTGTAACTCAAATATAAATTACAAAAGTCGGTCTGGCTGAAAATAGCACAACGCAAAGCAATCGATTTCATCGTCCTATCTATTATTCCGTAAGATACATAGGATGAAATCTATACCCGTTACTCTATTATGTCGTATTGATTCATTTAGGAAATTTTTCTCATAATTGGTACATACGTATAGTCTGTCAAGCTGGATATGTCAGTAGCAATTTAAAGCAACCTAAAGTGTGATACCTATCCCCAAGAAATGAATAAAAAGCATTAATGTAAGTACATCGAACAACGATGAAATGTAAGACCGAGAAATAAGATATAAATGACACGCGATTTTCGAATAATTCTAACGCAGTGTTGCTAACCCGCGATTTTTCAACTTTGCCGCCTTTTTCTACAGACAAGATTTGCTTGACCAACTATAGGTAATATTCTATTGGTGCATCAAATTTACTTTTTATCTTCAACTTATCTTCAACTTCTGGCAAAATGTTCATAAAACATTTATTTGTGAGTCTTAGATTTAAAGCAATTTACGGTAATCCATCACATATCACCCTATCAAATCATTAATCACTTTTTTTTTCATAAAGTAAAAGTAGGTGTACATGACCTGATGTCCAGTGCCGCGTGACCATCACAACCGAACTTTGATTCGCTCTGGATTCCTTTCCACTGCCGCTGCAATTCTAGCTGCATTCCCTTGCGCGAAGACTGAGACTTCTGGAGTTCACAAGCGCCGTTGATCGTCACGAGTCATCGTCAGCCATATTTTCCAGCAACTCGACATGAAACGTAAAAGTATCCGGTGTTACATAATATATACTAGGTATATGCATAATAATACCTTATAAGCTTAAAAAGGAATAAATCAAATCTCAAATCAATCAATAAATCAAATCACAAATCAACCAATCAATCAATCAGTTTATTTGCAATAAAACATACTTAAATGCATGCAAATACAATTATATGGTGCACAATAAAATCAACATAAAATATAATAAAACAATCACAACAATAATAATGCATTACAGATTAATAGAACGTCAAGAGTCAGAATTACGCGTAGGTACAATATCGATGTCAACATAGTTTAATCTAAAGCATTTGCAAAATATTCTTTAATAGAATAAAATGGTTTATTTATAAGGTAGTTTTTTAATTTAATTTTAAATGTCCTTTGATCCTCACATTACAAAATAAGGATCATCCTGTTTATCTGTTATCTCACTAAATCAATAGCAGTAGGCGTGTACTTACGTTCTATCCCAATTCTGAAGATGAAACCTACACAAAGATAAACACATAAACAACTTTATAATTTAGTACTTGACTTTATTCCAACTTCAATTAATACAATTTATTCTAAACTCAAATTCACTTTAGGTGTTTACAGTTTCAATCGACGGCGACGACTGACTACTCCGGGTAGGAGGGCCCCGTTTTATACCTGATACTGGCAGTGTTACTGTACCCGCAAAATTTATTAAAATGAAAACAATCAGAAATTATTACTTAAGATGTGGGTAGTCTACCGTGGTTGTTACACTAAGTTACTACAACAAAACACGTAGACTTTACTGGAGTTTCAAGCACCATACCCCATAATTTGCCATCATTTCGTGTAAATATAACGTTAGTTAAAGATCGCATATTATTTTGTAAGTGGTTAGTTTTTCCTCAGTCACCCGTTGACCACGAACGCTGTAAAGGGTTCGAAACGTCGGTATGTAGTATAAATTCAATATACGCGATATAATCCGTTTTAATTGTTTTATTTCATTAGTTAAAGATACAATCGTCCAGTACACTAATCAGTCCAGAATTTAATTAGTAACATTAATGACGCCGACAAAAACCCGTTACAAAATCTCGTAACTCTTTGGGCCCACTTGCACCATTCCACTAACCCGGGGTTAACCGGTTAAACCCGGAGTTACCATGGTTACCAGTACAATTTGACACTAGGTCAACGGTTTAACCGCTTAACCTCGGGTTAGTGGGATGGTTCAAGTGAGCCTTAAAGATTACAAATGTTTTGAAATAACACCGTACTCTCATGGTCCATAATGCTCGATGTCATCGTTCCTCGTACAAATTGCGACGAAATAATAAAATCTAAACGGCCCGTTTGTAATGGGGGACGTGAGGAGCATCGTTGAGTTACTGGATTCGTTTTCGAACGACTACCTTTTGTCCTTATTGCTCCGTTTGTTTACGTCACAAAATAACAGTTGTGAGATAACATATTTGGCAAGGGTACACTGGACTCCGTGAATTAGAACTGCGTGGTGAAGTAGCAAATATTTGAAAATTAATAAATAAAAATTAATGTGTTTTTGAACATTTTCGGAATGAACAGTATGATAGAGATAGATCGTTTTTTTTATGTTTTGATTCTAGCAGTTTTTAATAAAACTGACGCAGAGAATAAAAGATGACTCACGTCACGCTAGACCGAGGCGTCCGAAATGTCATTTTCTATGACGGCTGATCGGTGATCACGTGGTGCTTTCCATAGAAAACGAAGCGCCAGAAGCTCAGGCCCGAACCCGGCCCGGTCTAGCGTGAGTCATCCTTAAGATAAGTCTGCCTTGCTATTTATGGAAGTAAATGAAGCGCGAAGTGCCTTTGAGGATAATTTTCTACGAAACACCATTACCCGTCCTTCGTGTGTGTATGGCATTAAATATTTATCTGCATTAATCACGCCAAGTCTGCCTCTTGATATTCTCATACATCTATTATTTATGTATCACTTCTTCAATGTATAATTTAGCTTAGAACTATTTATATACAGTATGATTAGGAAAACAGGGGATAACCCTACCAATGTCCTATCAATGTTCGTCCATTACAAGAATAAAAATAAGAATTGTTTCTATGGTTTGAGAGAGATAATACTTTGTTCAAATGCTTAAAACATTTTAAAATCATAACCATTATTTGGGTTCAACTCTAGATAAAAAAACAACGGGTTGCACTCAGGGAGTGCCGGCAGAAGTGAAAACTCAACTAGTGCAAAATGCACTATGTATAATTGTGGTTAACGCCATCTAGCATTAGCGTTAATTACTTGAAACTCCTAAGCACATCACTGTTAGTACTCGAGTTATATTAATACCAGTTAAAGCTAAAGAAAAACTCAATGACATTACATGTAACAGTTTTTCATGTAATGTCATTGAGCTTTTCTTTATTGATTTAAATGCCATCTAAATGAGTGGCCATCTAAATCTTACGGTCACGTGATTGTCTTACGCTGTCTCGAGTTAACCTAAAAAATATCCTTTAGGTATTCCCTAGATTCCAAAATAGGCTCTTAGACAAAATAAGAACTTTAGTATGCCGTATATATACTTCATCTTTTTGATAAAACATTCTGTGCCATTATTATTGTTATTCAGAGCCCACTGTGTCCCACTGCTGGGCAAAGGCCGTTATATATTATGTTGTTTTAATCTGATTAAATCAGATTTCGTGTCAATTATTCACAGCACTATTATGGGACTATTGCACGACAAACTTTGCACACACACCCACACACAGACGAATTTAGTACTTATGTCTACTCGACAAGACCTAAAACTACTTGTATATTCATAGTTTCAAAGTTTGAAGCTGCTACTGAGCCACTGAGGCCTATTCTGTTTTAACAATTCATTATGGTTTCATCTCATTTTGACACGATCTTGACCAAAATTATTTTCGTTGTCTTGTTTCTGACCACTCTGTCACTATTGTGTTTCCGTCTTCTATCAATTAAATAAAAAAATCGAGTGCTATCGCATGTCATTCAAGCTTGTAGATCATATTTTAAAAGGCGAACCATTAAAAACTAATCTTCATCTCATACAAAAGCTCCACTACGTTACATTTTTGGGGACAAAAACATGACAACGAAACGAATTCCGACCCAGGCAGGTAGTGCGAGTGAAATGGCTGACGAGACAACCCCTAATGACGAGTCGTCTCGTCTTGCAATGGCATGTCGTGACCATCAATCAGCGTAAGTCGCTAACACTGGCGCTTACGACTAAGGTCGTATCCAAATCGTGAAAATCAAATCAAATTGTGAAAGTAAAATCGGCCTCGCCATGGAACTCCCTTAACGAGAGCTTGCACAGAACAGCAAATTACATTCAAAGTGCACTTCCGTTTGCTGTAACCGCCTTTGTTTGCCTTTGGGCCGCCATTTTAATATTAATGCTTATGTTTCAAGGAGGTGGAATAATTTTCTAAATTAGAATTGATTTACGAACTTAAAACTAGATATCACGGCTAACGAAGTTTGTTTTCATATATATATGTATCTGTTTGTATAAATGAACTGACATCCTAAACTATACTGAAATTAAGCTTTTTCGAGTGTTTTAAAATCACCAAAAGGGACGCAGCAGAGAGAAGAAGTTGTAAAGTTTTCTGTGTCTATCTTTCTCTTTAACGAATAAAAATTAATAAAGTAATGCAGTAGATCCTTACACACAACACCACACAGTTATATATAAACAGACTTCCTTCTTTTAAGAATGAGATTGTTTGATCTAAAGTTACGACCTGACCCGTAAAGTTTCGACATAAATTCCCTCGACAATATTGAATCTGGAAATTCGAGATTTATTCCTTCGAACTTCAATACAATATTTCGTATACTTTACAAATCAAGATATTGACTACAGTTTTATGTATTAAATATTAGAATTCAACCAATATCAGTTATATTGTATATGGAAAATTGTTTGATTCTTATCACTTTAGAGACAAAATAAAAGTATTTTATGCAACCGTTGTTTAGGAGAGGTCAAAAAAGGCGAGAGGCGTGAGTAACAATTTGAGGCGAAGCCGAAAATTGTTAATAAAGACGCCACGAGTGTTTTTTGACTCAGTTAAACAACGTTGTATACAATACTTTTTCTACGACCAAGCACTTACTTTGAAATAAAATTGTAAATTTAACAAATATTTTTCATTCAAGAAGTAGCAAAGAATAGAGGGTACGGGCGGGAAAAGAATGGATGAAATAAAAAAAACATGTCTATGGTTTAGTCATCTGTCAGAGATGACAATTAAAATTAGGTTAGCAACAATGTATTTCATACAATATTTTTTAAGTGGTGATTACACGATACATCGTAAAAGTGCCAAAAAGATACTGCGTGTATGCACAAATACTTTTTTGGGGAATAGACTAAAGAACTGTGCACGACCCTTTAAATGACAAATAAAAGTACGGGAGTAGAAAAAATATTTAAATAAAATCGATAAACATTTTTTTTTCAGAATAATCTTCGAGGAGTTACATGAACTAAACGATTGTCTAGTTGCTAAGCTTATATAAATAAACAGCAACAACACGTTGTGGCTCAAACACGATTCCCGGTCTAAACTAAAACACCCAGTCTCAACAAACAAGGCGTGTTTACGTAACAATATTCCATCTTACATTATTCTGCGTCAAGTTTTCTGAACACACTCGGTGTTTGCTCTGGATAATTCAAGTATAATGACAAAGTTTTACAACAAAACTTAACTAAGCATGTGTATACAGCAGTGTATTTGTTATTCCTGTATATACCTAAGGAAAATGTTGTGAATTTTCTTTCGATCGCACTTAGATCATATCATTCTTTAGATTCAGTTCAGATAAAGAAACAATTTATAACACATTGCCCATTGTGTATAAATACAGCAAGCCCTCAAATAAATGTTCGTGGCTAACACGCTTTAGCGCTACTCAACCACAACGAGTTGTGGTTGTGGCACTGATAAGAATCAAGGGAAACAAACGGCCGTATTCGAATATTTCGAATCGAACAATGCTTTTCTGATCACGGCGTCACTTTTGACAATGACGGACAGTATCCTACCACAGTGATCTCTTAAAAGCATTGTTCTAGTTGGGTCGAAAGGTTCTAAAAAGATATAGAGAAGGAAGAATATATGAATCACTATTTATTAATTGTAATGAGCTAGAAGTTCATACTGAATGCTAAAAAAAGAAAATCTTATCGTTTCATTTTTTATCGGTTCATACTCGTATCTGTTAATATACACAGTAGAGAAATGAAACAACATTAGAAAGTCTACATAGGTCTACAAATAAGTTAAACGACGTGTACACAGTATTTTCCTTTTAGAAGCAGCCCCTTCACAAACATGAAGCACGTTTAATTTGTTATCCTTGAAACCTTCCCATTAAGTCCCTGTTGAGCAAAAGTACTTAATTCCCTTTTACAAAGTGCAGGCCATATCTGCCATCTAAATTTATAATTTTACCTTTTTCTCGTTACATGGCTTCTAAAAATTATGAGCGCGAGTACATTTTATATAGGTACTTACCATACACTAATCACCATCCAATAGACTTCATATTTTGAGACTGGTCTACTGACAATCAATCAATTAGGTACCTACAGCAAATTGGATTCGGGAGTGTATAAATCAGTTTCGTTACGTACATTACATTTACTGAAAATAACACAGACCTTCACTAAGAAAATAGGCTTCAATAATATTAAGAACTTGTACGCAGACAAATTCACGCGAAGAGACTAGTGGAGCCGTGAGAAATTCCGTTCTTCAACTAATTGCAAACTGCATAGGTACAAGTTCCCAGCGCACCTAAATTTTAACGTTTGTAATAAATTTGGTACAGTTTCCGGGAAATTTTAACTCTGAATTGACAAGTTTCAACTATTGGAAAATGTTTGGCGCAGTAACTTCTTAAGTAGTTTGCGGAGAAGAATTGAGACTGGGTATTTCTTTTTATTGGGCAGTTTTAGGTAGGCTTTACGAAAATTTATATTGTAATGTACCTAATCGCATGTACGGTTTGTGCATCATAGTGACTGCGACCAGAGTTGTATAGCCATAAGTGCTTATTACTTACATTCCACATGGTCGTAACACTGACATGTACGTTTTAAAATCCACATCTTTGCTAAAACTAAGTTATATGTACCGACCTACTGTCCTAATATACCTATCACTACAAATACTGAGGTGACTAAGGTATTGGAGTAGAAATGTTTGACTCAATTAGGCATAAAATTAGCATTAATAATCGCCATAAATAAATTACATTTCATATGATTTTTGAGCAAATATGTGATACTGAGATTGTGTTCAGTAACTAAATAAATGGTATTTGGAATCGTTGCAAAACATTAATATTGTTACACCTACGACTCTCTGGCCTGCCAGTCATCCACATGGGCCGCAAGCTTAATATCCTAATCCTAAAACGTAAAAGCGGCAGATTTTAGTGTGGGAAAAGTCTTATGACCATTGCTGTAAGTAATGTTACCTACTAGAAAATCGTCATCCCTATTTCCCCAAAATCAAACGTTTATGTGGTTAATTTTCTTCGGAAAACGTTTGCAATATTTAGTACCTAAACCTAATAAGTACTTCGGAAAGTACTGAGCATTCAAAATAATCTGTTTTTATTAAGCTAATATCAATTATATAGAGTCGCAAGACCAACATTGCAGTCATATTGTTAATTAATAGGTACTTACGATATTGCGTAGTCCTGTTACCTTTTATCTTCATAAACAGCCGGTTGCCTCCCGCTGCTACTCCCCGCTTTAAACATGTCACATACAGTGGCCCGTGGCTTTTCTTTAGTCAAGTTACGGCCGTATTTTTTATGCGTCTGCTTCATTTAATATTCTAAATGTTTGAATAATAGGTACCTAAAAGGTTAGGTTAGGTTAAGTAAGGAGGTATAAAAATGTAGGAGCCACCTATGTTGGCCTTCTTTTAATTCGGTCATTATTGCTATATCGAAATGACAGAGATGAACGAATTTCTATTCAAAGTTAGCTTTCGGATCCCATGACAAAAGATTCAAGAAAGCACAAAAACCCTTTGACATATGTTACCTACTTGTGTCACATTAATAAGATTTTCTAACACGTCCCTAGTTGTTTTTGGCACTAAAGTAGGTACTGAAATAGTAAAATTGTTTTCATGTTTTACTAAAATATTAAGAAAGCCTTAATAAAACAGCATTTTCATTCAATTAGGACAAGGTACATTACATTTAATCTGTATTTAATTAAAAATGTATCAAGTGGCTTCTAATAACATTAGCACAAGTAACGGAATTCGACCACATCAGGATACACATTATCGTAGTGGAAAATCGAATAACATTATACGCACAGAATGTAATCCATTCAGTGAATTGGCAAAACAATTCAATTTGCCGGCATTGCCGCCAAGCGTCGTCGAATTCTGTTCAGTTGGCGGCTTCATTCTGCTTGCGTAATATGCTGTTGCAATAAGGATCAGATTGAGTTTATTGAATTGTTTGCTTTTGTCTCTGCTGTACAATGTTCCTTGTTTCAAAATCGTGGGATACACGCCTTGTAAAAAAAGATAAATTCATTTATAAGTGATTTCAGATTGGGTATACTTATTTATATACCTACTTATATCGTTATTGTGATATGAATCTGAAATATCAAGACCGTATTTTAGGTGATAATAAGTAGATCTAGAAACTTTTCTACTGTAGAATCTAAGGCACTTTATTAAACTCCATTTTGAAACACAAAAGTTAAATCAACAGAACCTAATACATACAACATTTGCTTACTTAAGTGTACTTAAATACAAAAAATCAGTTTATAATTGAATCTACGTCTTTATACGCGATTTTACCCAAAGTTGCTCAACTTGCGGACCATGGAATACAGAATGTTTAAATAAGTTATAAATCCACTGAACATTAGCAAGCCGTTCCGCGACATTAATCAAAACTAAGCGTCTATAAACGAGGATAAGCCGATACTGAAATATTGCCCTGAAACATTAATGGTGCAATATATCACAGCGGGTCATCCCTGGACCCCGTTTTCCGACACGATCCTAAATACAAGCAGCGGGGTGGAACATCATTTACCCAAGGTGGCGGCCATTATGACTGAGCTAAAATTAACGGTATCTGAGTCATGGAGGTCCTCGTATCCACTCTGTTAGCTGTAAGATTCTATTTATCAACGTCTTGTTAAGAGATAAACAAAGGGCTAATTGAATTTAGCTAGGGTAAGGCTAAGTACTGACCGTTGTTATAATTATAAGGAACAAACGATATCTAATCTAACTCGTTTTAAAATTTACAAAACCCTGCCGGGCGACATTTAGGTAGGTGTATATGTAAGGTTACTTCTGCGTCTACAAATAACGTGGTCACACATTTTTAATAAAAGTATATGCGTATAAATATACATATGTACATTTTAATATTCAAGATAGAGCGACTTTCAGTAAGTACTTACTAATATTAAAGTTTTAGGTACGCCTCGCCAAACTTCGTTTGGTTTCAAATACCTACAGACTGCAACCTTTTACAAAGAGAATTTACCTCGTAATTGTTATTCAAAAACCATAATGGGAATGGGTTTCGTGTACTAAGGTAAACGTACTAGTGCTCGACATGCTAATGCCCAATAGATGACACCCTGCTGTCACCTCTATTGACAATGCCCTTGCTCAAAAAAATTTTTAATTTTTTTTCTGGTTTCGAGCTCTTAAATGAGTTCTTACTTCTTAGTTTCAATATGACATGTACTGGTACCGCGTCGAGCACAGTACGTTTACCTTACTCTGTAACTTATTGCGTGTAATTATCCACGCAATAAAATGTTAATTTGTTCTTCATTTCCTAATGACCTTAAACAAATATAAAATGCGTTAGGTGCAAAATGTGCTACTAATGTTATATTAAACTTGGCTGACTCAGCTAAGTCCTGGTAATTTAACGATCATGACTACCTACTGTTGAGTTGGTACATGGTACTGAAATAAGGATGTATGTCTCAATAAATGATGGGTACCTGATAATGAACTTATAATGATCTTTTTAGTTGAATCAAAGAAATAGGCAGCCGACATTTCGGTTTTACATGTTATAAAAATAGTCTAATAGATTTTTTTATAAGGCAAGGCAAATTTGAATTCCTTAGTTTTATGGGGACATATGTGAATTTCAGAAACCAATATTATACCGCAATTCTTATTATTTGAATTTAAATTTACTTTCTTTTTAAAATCGAGCCTTTAAAAGCCTTCTCACAAGTTCTTAACGAAACTCGGTCTAGTCACTGGGAGTTATGAGAAGTTTTGCCATCCTTTTTAACTAATTTGCCTTTAAAATTTTCTCGAGATGTTTACATTTAAAAACAAAGGAAAAAGTTTTGGATTAAAGGAAGCGAATCGTTAAACTTTTATAATATTTATTAGCTTAAAATTTTACTTTCTTTGTGATTGTAGGTAAGGCAAAAAGCATTATAATAAGTGATGTTGAATATTGTTTCAAATGTATCAACATTATCTGGTATCCCTGCTCCGAAATTGCCTAAAAACTCAATTAATCAAACACCGCTAAATGAGAATGTAGCACAAAATGGCGGCCTGAAAATTCGAAATTGATTGATGTAATTTTTCTTATCATTACGATGCAAATTTCGTTATTTAGAATAATTATGAGAAAGTGAGGACTGCGACATTTTTAAAAACCGGTAGTTCTTATATTAAATTCTTCCCTATAAATAAGTTCAACCATAAATATTAGCTCGTAAGCGGAGGGCGCACTTTATTGGGCCAATGGTTGTAAATAAATAGAGTGGGCCGATTCTTAGTTTTTTCTTATGGACTCCATATTCCTCGCTGAGCAAATATGCCCGCACTTAATTCGCCTCCTAAAATATTTATTGTAGCCTTAACGGAAAAATGTTTGGGATTGATTATTGATTGGGTACTGCGTACTAGTCAATTGGTTTATGCTACCTACTTATTTATATAATGTGTAATGTTATATTAATAAAACTTACCAAATGATCATAAATATTTTGGATAACTGTGCCGTAATAGTTACCAAGGGTTTGCGGATTAAAAGGGAATATTACATTTAAAGGATGATACACACTCACAACTTTAAAAGTTAGAATAACGAAGTGAGAATTATTCTTACCTTCTCAGTTTGTTAAAATGTTGTCAGCATCATCTGAACAGAGTTTCTCTTTCGCAGCGTCCACGTCAACAGAGCTTGGGCGGGGTGCTGCGGCGCGAAGGCAACTGGAAGTGCTTCATGCTCACCCTCATGATCGCCGGCTGTCTCGGCTCCGTGGCCTGGTGCAACACCGCCAAGATCGACAAGGAACTCATCGATTTGCACACGTAACTAAAAAAAAAAATACTTCATTATAACGCCTCGGCCTCCTGGCTTCATACTAGTTCTCCAAAATCGACTTGCATATTTGATGGTAGTCACCGACATTAGTAAATATTATCCCATCAAAAACATTAATGTAAAAAGGTGCAAGTCTCGCAACGCTATTACTACAAAAAAGTTTTGAGATGTAATGTGAAACCAAGTCGGTTATTTTAATCAGTGCCGGGGTGTTAAAACCGTATAAATAAGATATCTTTAATTTGTAATACGTATAATGACTTGGCCATCGCACGGCTGCATAATGACAAAAGGATCATCGTCACTTAAATATTAAAAATAATTCTAATTGAACATAACGCTAGCGCTAATTGCAGTTTGAGCATTACACATATTTACGAGTACGGTACCATTAAAGCATTATGTGCGATTGCCAAGTCATTATATGGCAGTGTTTGCTTCGCGCTTGTTATTTATGAACATTTTATTTTTGGGTGCTTCCATTGTATGCTCTTAATTCTAAGTCTGGTTTTCCTCTTTTCTCTTTTTCCAACATACATATAACGCTTCCCTAACAGCTTCTGATAATGCTTAACATTTAACTGAAACACTTTTATGATATACATTGGCGCAGAGTTTGACTTACCAAGCACGGTTTAATCTCCAAATTAGTTTCTTTTCCCGCAGATTCCCGATAAAACGGGTGGTACGTGAATCTCCTTGCGATGTCGGCTACGCCTACATACCCATTGCGTTCGTCCTGCTTCTATACCTGGTGTACCTGGTGGAATGCTACCACAGCACAGCCAGGATCCAGCTCGCCCGGCGGGTGGACACGGCGGCGGTGAGCGCCAGGGTGCACGCAATGAGAACCGCAACGCCAAGAGTTTGGTAAGTGTAGCAGTCTATTTGTGTTTGCAAGAATATTGCGTTATTTTTCTGATTGGAAAAATATCTATGATATATGATGAAGCATATAGCCTTTCAACACGTCAATGGATCGTGAAGTGGATGCCATAAAGCCATTTTTCTTACAAATATACACTGAAGTGAATATATAGGTATCACAGTCATTACGACCTGCCATTCCAACGAGACAATTAGTGCCCCAGACAGTCATAAAAATTACAACAGTTTACCTGCAGGGTTATTTTGTGACAGTAAATAGTAGGCCTTTTTAATTAAATTGAGAGCTACACGCTGTCGCGAAAAATGTCAGGTTCACATTTATTTAACCCTTAAACAGGCCTGACGAATTTTTTAGTTTTGATTACTGATTCGGGTAGATAATAGCGTTAAAAGAAAAGTAATTTCTTGTTTTTTTTTTACTACCATTAATTCAAAAAAAAAACCCGGTGGTTTTTATATGCCCTCTGCCTGTTAAAAATGGTGCTGCGTGGCACATATATGGCCACTGCCTTGTTAGCCATAGGTACAGAGTAGTTTTAAGGGTAAGTCACATCTTCACATGTAATCGATAAAATAATAAAACCACAATCTAATTAAGAAAATAGAGTTCGCGCGGATATCGTGGCTCATAAGATTAATCGTTGAATAAATATTTAATTTAAAAACCAAAGGAAAATATAATATTTTTGCGATATATTTTTCTTAGTTTGAATGACTTTTGTAAAAAAAAAATTAAACTGTTTATTGCACATATTAATAATAAGGTTTACAAACAAAACTCTTAATCTATTTTTTATTTAGATTTTAATTGAGTTGAGTCCAAGTAGATCTCATGCATTAATTACATTTACATTTATTTATGCTAAATCTATTAAGTTATGTCCATTGGAAGACTACGAGGGTTCGTAACTAGTAGTAACTCGTAGTTGTACTATGAGGGTTCATTCATAGTAAACTAATGAATCTTACCCTTAAATGTCATGTAAATTCCCTGCAGGGCAGAGGCCACTTATAAACCACTCGAACGTGCCCCAGACGGGCAGAGGGTTCATACGAACTACAAACTTTTAGATCGAATATTTTATCAGAAAACAATAACTAAGGTAAGTTATGATTTACTACACATACATTATCTAATAATCTACCATAAAAATACAAAACAAAATACTTACAGTACTTTTTTTCAGCGTAGCGAACTTATACAGCGGGAGAAACGTACAAAAACTGGCATTTGTTGTCGATTTGATCTTGACAACTAAATTGTCAAAGAAATTTCTTTTGACACCTGTCATTTTTTTACGTTCCGATATCACCCACTTAATAGACTTTACGGCAATGACATTTTGCGGTCGTTGTATTTACTCAGCTCGTCAAAAAAAATCATTTGCTATGTGGTACTTATAGATACACAACCTGTTTAAGGGTTAAAAAACTTCAAATACCTATAAAAAATCTAAAATCAAGCGTATACAAAGCAGGCCTTCTTTTTGTACTTTAAACAATCTAAAGTATGAAACTTTATTGAAAATGTTACGTTTTACAAGTGAGTATGTAGAAAGTAATATACCGCCCGCTGTGTGCAGGAAATCTCGGCGTAAACCTTCGCTGGCTAGTGGAAAATGTAACATGGTAACGTATGTTTCGGCTACGGATCGTGCAGAAAATACCTAAGACTTGAAGCGTTTATTTTACAGTCCCAGTAATGTGTTGAAAAGTTCGACCATAAAGATAACTTTAATACCGTTAACGGAGTCAGTCACTTTCTTTTATAGGCATTACTTACTGATATTAACGTTACAGAGCCATTAGCACAAGTTCTTAAAAGTACTCAAGATTGTGGTAATGTTTGCGTCGCAATGTCACGAAACCGTTTCTGAATGAAATTACCATATTGCCGATGTACCATTATCTTGATGACGACCGGCCTATTGGGGCCCGCATGCCGATAAAGATCTCGTAATGATTGCCAGTGGCCTTGCCGGATTTGCCCGTAATGTTATTAATGCCTCGATTCTTTTTTAATACGGCCTAGGTTTCACCTTCCAGCTAGCCTTGGTTTACCGCATAAAATACCCACCCACTTTAACGAGCTTGTCAGCAAAACAATCTACTTTCTCGTAAAGCAATCACCATTATTGCTGAAGTTGTATAATACCCATTATAACAGTAAAATGATAACTGAACAGTAAAATATCATCACTCAGAATTCAGTGATAGTTAAATGTAATGGAATAAGATTATTTTTATCGTTATACATGAAGAAATTGAAGAAGAGAAGAATATCATACAAGATTAAGATAACGCTACATTCGTATAAATTCCGGCAGAAACATAGAAACTTATCCCACACAAATCTACTCTGATATCTGAGGGACCGAGAAAACTAAAAAAAACTGAACTTTCATAAATATGTAACTGACGAGTAGCTACATCGATTTCTAGTACTTGTAATCGTCTATAATCGAAGTATTTAAAATATTGAACGTTTGATGCAAATAAAATAATAAAGCACATCCTTAGTCAAAGCTCTCGAAAACCAATACAAATAACGATTAAATCCGTAACCGCAGCGTACCGTATATTCGCGTCCAGGGTCGTGATTCGTCAGTGAATTTTTGTTTCCAATTACTTAGCGACAATATGCTGGATTATATTCGACACTTTTAGAGTGAATGTGAAGAACAGAAGGATGAATTAACTTATACTCGTGACTCGTTGCGATGGTTACAGTCACCTAGGTCACTTTATAATAAATGACTGACTTTAATTTGAGATTTAATGTTAGAATTTTATTATAACGTTTT
This sequence comes from Cydia amplana, assembly GCF_948474715.1. Classification (NCBI taxonomy): domain Eukaryota; kingdom Metazoa; phylum Arthropoda; class Insecta; order Lepidoptera; family Tortricidae; genus Cydia; species Cydia amplana. Next base: position 7,039,493 of record NC_086081.1, read on the forward strand.
ATTTTTTTAATACAAAAGACGCAAAGATACAAAACCATAGTGCAAAATACTTAAGTTAACCACCTAAAAAAAATACTATGACATTAAATTAAAATATTTCGTAACTAATCATCTTGAAATATATTTAAAAAAAATTAAATGGATTGCACGTAGTGTTGTTAAAAGACTAGTCTTGAAGACTTTTAAACCTTAAAGACTTGTTAACCTTAAAGGTTCAAGCTTTGAAGACTCGAGCGTTAAAGGTTTGAGCTCAGAAAAGGTTCAGAACCTTAACGACTCAAACTTTTTATGAGCTCTTAAGAGTAAGTTTTTAAGACTCGAGCTTCATAGAGAGCTCAAGCTTTAAAAACTCGGGCCTATTGAAAGCTCAAGCCCCCGAACCTCGAAAGCCTGAGTCAAGCGTTAAGAGCTCAAACAACGAGCGTTATTGGCAGAAAGTGTATCTAAAAGGAGGAGGTTATCAATTCAGTTTTTTTTTATGTTTGTTTCTCCATATCTCCGTCATTACTGGACCGATTTTAATTTTTTTTAAGTGGAACTACTGATGATGATCAGAACGGAACTCTTCAACGACGCATAGTACACTTTTGATGATTTGTCGTCTTCGTTATGTTTGTTAAGCAAGTTAAGTTTTTAAGCCACATTTTTGTCAAGCTCGAGTTCTGATGATGGGATCCATGAGGAATCGAGGGAACTCCTCAAATCTTAAAGGCATGCGTATAGAGATTTTTGTATTTTCATCAAAAAATTAAGCATTTTCATTAAAAACTGTTGCATCAACAGTGGAACTGCTGATGATGATCAGAACAGAACTCTTCAACGACGCATAGTATACGTTTGGCGATTTCGACTTGGACTGGGACTGTAACAAACGCTTTTCTGAAAACCGCATCAAAATCGGTTCAGCCAAACGCGAGATCGCGAACAAATATACATACATACATACGGGTCAAACTGAGAACCTCCTTTTTTTTCGGTTAAAAAGTACGGAACCCTCAGTGGGTGAGTTTTTTTACTTCTAACGACCTCAGGATTATGCTGTTAAAATCTCTCGGGTTCCTCACGGGCACCCTGTATAACTATCAAATATGGCATAGATTAATCTAATTTGTTAAAAGCTTTTAAGACTTAAATGCTATAAACCTTATAGACTTAAACCTACAAAGCTTAGGAGGCTTTAAAGCTTGAGGCCTAAAGACTCGAGACTCGAGGTTTCTGTGCTGGTAAGCAGCAACGCGAACTTATTAAGTTGAGGCTTATATGGACGAGGCTTTAAGGTTCGAGGCTTCTAGACTCAGAAGTCGCGACTCGAGTCTTGTAGTTTACGCCTCGAAGCTTAAATTCACAACACTAATTGCACGTAATATTACATTAATTTCAAGGTCGAGTGTCAAAATACCGTTCAAAAACTTCTTTAAATATAATTAAAATGAAACAAATTTGCTCTGAAAGGGACCTAATACAAACTCAGCACTCAGGTCGACATCTTCCAGCGAAATCAAAACCTCTTCGCTGTTAATTCTTTATATAGTATAAAAGGGGAACCACTTTATGAATTGCCTTCCCGGACGTCTCGCTATTAATATCTTATTGTGTAGGTAGCTTTGGTATTAAAGGTCGAAAATGTACTTTTACCTGGTAATGGTGATACAAAGTGGCCGTAGCTGGGTCAAGCGAGGTAAACTGTGTCATTTACTGTTTTGGTTCTTGTATCTTGTAGGTCCTAGTAGAAGTTTTACATACAAATCTTCTACTCGCAGTATATTCTTTGTAAAAACGATTATTAGCAACGAAAACTAGTAGACAGAGATATATGTTACGAAAATGTGTCAATGTACAGTTTAAGTTTCGATTCATTTCGACAAGATGGCAGAACCTCCAACGCGCACGGCCCTTACGACGGTCAGCATCAGCGTCGAGCGTGCACACTCGGATCGTATATGTATTTCGTGGTCGTGGCGTCTCAGCTTTTAACTAAATATTGTATCATCTGCGGCAGGTGGAAGGCGATCTGCTATCATTACGTGCGGCGCAAGCGACAGGTGACGCGGTACCGAAACGGGGACGCGTATACCACCACGCAGGTAGGCGTAAGTGCACTTTTGTGACACATACTTAATCATTTTTTATTTAAGGCTTTCATCAGTTTTATCTGTTCTGCTTGATATGCTTCAATGCGTGAAATGTATCACTTTAACTGGCATGTCAGGTTACAGGGTTATGTAGATGCACAGTGGGTGGACAGACAGCTGCAAAGACTGCTGACCACTCTCTGCCTAGAATTTTGTATACGGAGGAGTCACAGGCATCTCGAGTGCGCTCGGTGTGATGTTTTTTATAACTGATTTAATTAAAGGTGGTGTTTAGTTGCAACCACTGCTTCTGCTGGTTCGCTGGATGTGTGTCTATAGATTTCATTATTTATTTATTTAAAAACGGAAAGAAACCATTTTTACTGCTACAGCAAGAAAAAAATTAACCTTTTAGTTAGCCCCGGCAAGACAAATAGCTTCCTTTCATGATGCAATCGTAGTCACGGAAATGTTCCTCTGTTTCTTGCCTTTCTTTGTACTTTACTGAATTATTCATTAGTTTAGTGCTAAATATTAATTGACAATTAAGCGCGAGCAAGGTTGCCGAGGAAAAAGATATGATAATTACATTGGTAAAAAAAAAACATTTTTAGCGAGTTGTATATTTTTTTAAGTCAAAGAACATTGACTTCCGAGTAAAAATAGTAACTTACAAAGTTACCGTAAAGTTTGCACGCGACTTGACTTTCATTAATATTCACGTCACGTTATATATTACGTAAAGCACGTGATGTGACTTGCACTAGGGACTAACGGCCCTTCAATCCAGGCAAAACTTATGACGTTAGTTCTGGTCACAGTTTACACAAATACCACGTTATGAAGCGTTTACAAAGAGCACGAGGTCCCCACATAGGGTTTGCAATCCGGATCCGAAATGTATGAACATATCCCGATCTGGATCCGGATCCGCGGATATTCCCATACATTTCAGATCCGCCCTGCAAACCCTATCCCCACACATAGGTGCAATTGTACTTGTAAAATTATACGATTTGATCAGCATAACAGAGTTGTATTTTACACCAATTTATAGTATAATAGTCCAGTTAGTCCTTAATTAATGCCACTCGCAATTTATCAATGTACGCGCTTTCCAAAAATATTATATTGACGCGCCTTAAATGGTTTCATTACATAATATAACTTGCGAAGTTTCGATCCGTGGTGTATAAGTACACGATATATGTATAAATTATCCATATAAATAAAATTTCTTTGATTAATGAAACAAGTGCTACAGGGGTTATAACGCCAATTCAGTCACTTTCTTATTAGTATTTGATATCTATGTCATTTATAGGTGTACTACGAACGCGTGAATACGCACAGCGCAAGCACGTCGTTCGCGCACGCGTGCTGCGGGCAGCGCGACGCGTCGCGCAACCTCGTGCTCGACTCCAACACGCCCATCACTAAAGTGCGCTTCAGCAAAGGATTCGCCTTTGCCAACATTGAGGCTGCCAGTGGTAACTTTTTCTAAATTATATATTTTCTAATTTCTAATAAGTAAGTTTCAAACAACTGTCAAACATATTGATAAAAACGTAATTTTGGTACTTACGCTATTTGGTCGAATGAGGTTTTCTACCTGAATAAACTTCTAAAGGACATTTGGACACAGTTTTCTTTTGTATCCAAGTTTAAAATAACTGGACTAAATAGAAATTATCAAGTAAATTTCTTTTAAATTATAATACTCTGCGGCAAAAGCAGACAATTTGGAATGAAAAAAAGTCTCTTTTGACAAGAAATTTACGACTGAGCCCGCGGCATCTGCGAGTTCTGCGACCGCCTTTGAAGAAACGAGGTTACTTAATTGTCGCGGGAATGATTCAGTAGACTATTAACATTATAATTTTTCAGAGTTCGAAGATCAAAGGTCGAGGTTTTTCGCGGAACACGAGCGATTCGACGACTTCATGGAGATGCGAGAGGGCTTGGATCTGATCGGAGTGAGCTCGTTTAAGGAGTACATGGTTGCCTACCGGTATTGTTTTCAAAGTTCAATATAATATATTTAATATGTATTGTCTGTGTCTCACATGTTCAATACAATACAGTATAATCGTAGAAAAAAAGAGTGCAATTAAATGCAGTTTCAAACAACCATCTTGGTTTGCTTTCCAAATAATATTATCTTTTGTTCACAGGGACGCCGATCGCTGCCCATGGTATTCTTCTCAATGGTTGTTTTGGACGCTGTCGTGTTTATTACTTTCCTGGCCGCTTCGGATTCTTATAGAATGTAACACCGCCTACGTACATTTTACAGTGAGTACCTTTTAAAGTTTTACCTACTCGAGCAGGAAAAACTACAGTCAGAACATAAAAAAAGCTACTAAGTTTTCTTTCGATTTAAAACAGACAAGTCACTGAGATAACATCTCTGTTAACAGTTTTTATTCTATGCAACTTACCTTTGAGTTACTGTTTTAATTAAGTTATTGCATAAGATAAAATTCAGTGTGCCTTCCATTTTCAGATTACCAAGATATTTGGAACAAACTATGAACTGGATCCTAGTAGACAGTTGGATATCGATACCCACATGTCAGATACGTTACCTCCTGTTCCACAGAGGAACTATGCCTGGGCCATAGCAGATGAGCAGAGTGCTTTACTGTGCTCCGCGCCCCGCCCACCCCGGACTCTTCCCCTCTCCCACGCCTCAACAGTTGACAGCCTCGAGCTGTTTGCAGCCATCCGAGAGAATTGTGCCTTAGTTCCTTCCTATTCAGAAGCCATGCGTATCGACGCAGCACTTAGAGAAGATCCTGCAGAAAATTCGAATACTAATAGAGTACTAATTAATATGGAAACCGAGCCAAGACCTCACCGGCCCGCCATAAAAGCGGCTTCCTTCGATGAGCCACAACGCAGGCCCAGAGCTACTGTAACAAGCACACATTCTAGTCATAATATATCTGCAATCGCTAGGTCGCATGAAGCTAAGCAGCAGAACCGGCGATCTTGGGCGGGTATGGTGTCTACCAACAGAACGGCAAGGCAAATTCTCGAGGAGATCCGATCTTCTGCCCCAGTGTGCTACCAACCCATGCCAGAGTCCCAGGCTCCTACACGAAGTGGGGACAGTATGCTATACTTTTCAAGGGAACTATCCCCGACCTGTTCTAGGGATCCGTTTGGAGGACGGGCTCAAACGACACCGACTGATGAGCCTCCATCTTATGAAGAAGCGTTGAAACTTCCAGCCTTGAGGAAACTGACCAGGTCAATCACAGGAACTGATCTGTCCGGTCCCAGAAGGGCATTCCTAAGGGATGTTTTATCGAACAGAAGATCTTGCCTTGAAGGGGTGGGGGTGCTGGCGGGCGCGAAGTCGGTGCGGCTCCCCAACAGTGACCCAGGTGACGAAACACCGCTATAGCGCTTTTATACACTCGTGCAATTATTGACTCTATGGTGCAATCAAATATACTCAACTCGTGGTGCCCGCGGCTTCGCCCGCGCTAAATCTACATTTTTATTCAGCCTGTACTTTATTTAGCGATATTGAGTAATTAGAGGCCAGAACCAAGCTGTAAATATTACAACGATAGTTTGTCGGAATTTGATATTTTTAATGGCGAAATACTAAAAGGCCGTCATCGTCAGACTTGCATTCTATTGTAACGTATATTATAGAATAACTTAAGTAAGCGAGATGGTATTATACTTTCCTAATGCAGAACAGATTGACGGCTTTATAGGATGAGGCGAATGGTTTAGTATTACGGAAGAAAGTATATAGTTTAAAGAATGAGCTTGCACAATTAATATTTAGAATAACAATAGTAAAATAAAGTACATTCTGTGTCTGCTTGCATATTATATTGATAAAATACCTAATGTTGTGTTAGATAGGGTATTACATTTAATAGGGTCCGAGATCCGCTTAAATAGAACATTAATTAAATATTTCATTCCATCAGAAATGCCTACAGTAATACATTTTATTATTACAACCGCCGCTTCCTTCGTTAAATTTCGAGGGAGCATTATCAAATAATGTTTTTTGATCATAGCCACGCTTCAATTGACAAATAACCCTCATCGCATATTCTATTGCACAAAAGACTTAAATTTTTTATTCAATAAAGATAATATATTTTTCCCTTTGGAAAAGGCTGTTTCATTAGCAGCCACAGCCGAACCACCGAATTATAAAGGCAGTAAAAGAAAATAAGTGAATAATTTAAGGTGGTTATTTTGGGGGTCTGTTGATATATTGTACTGTACATTAATATAAGGCAGTGCCTTATATCGTTGTTTGGCACTGGACTTCTGACACGTCGCGATATTGCGGCTTGTGTTATAAATATGTATAAATTAGCACAAAGTAACTAGGACAAAGCCCGGAATCTCTAAAACAGTCTTGAAATTTGGTATTATGTATGTTAATAAAAGATCCTATTTTCATGTTCAGGCCATCTGAAGTTTAGGGGCCTCGAGAAACCGCCGCGATCATATAAATGAAAATATACACGTTTTCCATGATAGCGATGGTTCCTAGAGGTCCCCAAACATCCCCAAGCTCCCCTTGGTAATTTTTCTGTATCTTTCTAAATGACACACATAAGACTCACTACAATTCCTAAACAATACAATCAGTTGTACCTAATTGTAATGAGACATTTTTTACATGTAATTGAAATACGACCGTCCAATTAAACTTTTCCTTCTTGCTTTTAATATTTGGATTTTTTAACGTTTTGTATACGAATTAACCAACTAAGCAATATAAATCCGATTTTCATCAAATAATCATAAGAAGCAATATATGTCTGTACGCAATGTTCAATGCACTATAATTTATTGATAAGTTCTTAAATAAAAAAAAATATGTTAAGAAATACTTTCCCTTTGTAAAGCCCGGCCCGGACTGAACTAGCTAGGAATATATGTGCAGATCTGTTATTTAAGTAGTGGAAATAAAATACAGTCAGTATCAAATAGATGGTGACCAAAGTGGCCTAATCTATCGTCACACTTTTACTAGAATTAAAATAAATGAGGTGGAGGTGTTACCACTTTGGCTGTCACTATCTATTTGATGTTGACTGTACAGATGAGTCTATTGCATATTTATCTGCAGACACTTCGAAGATGTTCGTCAGACACATCTGCTACAGAAATCTGAGGGACACATCTGTACTTACATCCTTAGCTATAGATAAGCGCACTTCAGGATAAAAATATTTAAACTGCTGTAAAGGTATAGAGGAAATATCGATTCCTTAAACTATCTTGTAAAAACGATAATATCTAATTATTACCTATATTTATTTATCTAACCCTTTCTCTAAATCCGTCCTTAATTGTTTAATACAAATACCTTCTATTTCCTATTTCTATGTCACAACTTTCCTCTTGAAAACCCTTTCCTTTCCTCTTGATTTTTTTGCAAGAAACATAATCTTCTGTTGTCAAATGGCGCTGTGTGACCCCCTAAACAAACTTTTTTTGCATTTTATCCAAACTATGCCCATCTTGGCTAACGAGTCTAGTCTTTTGCCAAAAGTGATACTAATGTAATTAATCGGTAAGATATTTTTAGTAAGGGCTTGATGTTCAATTAGTACCAATTGAATATAATAAAGAACCAAAATAGGTATTTGGTGAGAAAAATCAATGTTAAATTAAATTAAATACGCTTAACTAACAAAGTTCTAATACTGTTTTAGGAACCAAATTATAATATATCTACACAAAAATATGATTATCCTGTTGGGTTAATTGTATAAATAATCACGTTATTTACGTTGCACATCGTTCAGAATTGTATTACAGAAGTGTACATTTGCACGCACTTGCTACAAAGGCTTAATTAAAATATTGTTTGAACAACATTTCACACATAATGTTAAGCATTATTGATAAAATTTAGTGCCAATAACAGTAAAGTAATTAAAATCAAATAGCACAAAAAATGTCACAAAACTACATTACAGCAAGTGCCGTACCTATATTTATAGATATATAATGTAGACAGTAAGTTGTAATTACGCTTTCAATATTCAAAATAGTTATTGTAAATTATTTATAGGCTTTGATTGTATAGTCGAGGGAACCGAACCGAAGTTAGATTATTCAATGTCCGATGTAATAATTCGACATGATTAGCTATTTAATGTTATTATTAACCAACTTTTAATTTTTTCACGAATTATAAAAGGCACAAAATACACGTGGGAAATCCATCGCAGCGTGACGACATGAATTAGTGACGTTCGTAGCCGCATGACTGCCGCGATGGAACTTTCAATCTGACACTCATTTTTTAAAGAAAACTGACAGTTCCCGCATACCTAAAGTGGCCCACCTGATTAACAGTCCGCCGGACGGTATCGGCCTGTCAGTTGTTCGGAACTGTCAAAATTTTGTTCTAACTGACAGGCCGATACCGTCTGGCGGACTGTTAATCAGTGAACCCCTTAAAATACCTATACAGGGTGCCCAGTAATTAATGGATAACCTTCTAACCACCGACAGGGCACCTTAGGCTGGTCCAGAAAATGCACTTATAGGTCTAGTAAAAGTTTCGTGGTTTTCGAGATAATCGAACTTTTCTGTCTTTTTTAATAGCACCATAGATACTTACTTAAAATTTAGAAAAGTGCGATTATCTCGAAAACCACGTAACTTTTACTAGACCTATAAGTGCATTTTCTGGAGCAGCCTAAGGTGGTGTCGGTGGTTAGAAGGTTATCCATTAATTACTGGGCACCCTGTATATCGCAGCAGTAATGCCGCAACATCAACAGCCACCTCTCCTTTACAATAGCGCCAACGAGCGTTTTGAAACTTTAAATTTTATGACTGTACGAAACTTGTGTGGTCACATACATCGTGGTGGTACATCGGTTTAAATCACATTCCTTGAATGTGACGTGACGTGAAGACACGTTCCCTACAATTTTAATTGCCGCCACTCCAATTATTTTGACAAAGAGAACACAACGCAACAATTATTGTAGCTATGTCCTTGGACCTTGCAACCATTACTGTCCCATTGTCGCTTTATTTAGGACAATGATCACATGAAGATAATTTTCCTAATAGGTAAATGCCGCTGACGATACAATTTGTTCGCCGCGCTATATTTATACGTTTTCTTCGACTATGCCATCAAAGGGAATTAATAGTTAGGTACCTACGCTAAAAGGTAAATGAATATTTTCGATTGTAAATTATTGGCGAAGAGAAGTTTATTATTTTCAATAAACTATGTTACAAAGTCTCGAGCTGGTTTTAATTAAACTGTTCTCGCTAGCGGGTCGTGCTTCAAATTAATTTCTTTGGAGGATTCGTGAGAGGTTTAAAGGAAACCTTGACTTACCCAATTGACGAAGAATAAAAGGATAATGTTTTCGTAACGTTAATCGAGTGCTATACGCTATAGGCATATTGCACTCACATACTTAGGTGTATGAATGTGTATGTTTTTGGCGGACCCTGCAGCTGAAGTAATAGGTATAATTATAATTATGTTATCACTATCGTTCAGATTTATATTTATTTCATTTCTTAAACTTCTTTAAATGCAAGTGGGTCAACTTTTGAATAAGGTGACTACCAGTGGCGGCGGCGTGTCATAAGGTCATAACATTACAAAGGTACAACATTACAACTAGAAAATTGTAGGAGTATAAAACGGGTAAGTATAGTATACAAAATACAACAAAACGAAAACATCAGTGATGTTTTTCTTAAAAACTCTGGTTCCATTCCGTTACGACTCATCATCGTCTCCATAAAAGAGTCATAAAATACGGACGTTACGTTGCGACCAAAGCACTATTGTGCGACTGAGGATCAACTCGGCTTAGGGCAGATGGGCTATATTGTAAGGCCGGAATGTATAAAAGAGTGCCGTAATGCAAATTTTGAGGTAGAGAACACGATTTAGGAAAGAATATTATTTGTGTTTTGGTAGAGATTTTGTATCAATGTCTCCGTTGTTCGGAAAGATTGGGAGACGATCGTACCGAGCCGTATGCCTAAGGCCTTAGCAGTCTTCACATTCGATACGAATTAGCACAAAAATAAATAAATGGTAAACGTCAGTTTGTTCGCCCGGTGATAAAGTTCTCATAGATTACCTATTTACCTAATATCAAAACTATAAGAGCGAGTGGCGACCCCTAGTTTTGAGACGCCAATCCTCTATTGTCCTGTAATGTGTAATTGTTCGCTGTCCTAGCAGTCAATTTTTAAAAGTTTTGGTTCTTGAGTGTATTTTGAGATTTTTGAGGTAAGTGCAAAAATTATTAAGGGGACGGTATATGACGTTTTCGATTTAGACCTCACTTTGTGCAATCAATTTGTTCAATGAATGATTAATAACTGCATTAAATTATACGCAAATCTGTTCACGAAGAAGCCGTGTACCGGCTCTTCACGCCATATTTTTTTTTATTTCCTGTAATTCTCTACAAATCGACACTAAAAGTGTCCAAAAATCAAAATATGGAGTTCCGTTTGAGCAAGACGCATTACAGTTTTGTCTTTGACAGTAATTGAGTTGTTGTGGGATTTTGAAGGCTAGATAACTAAACTACCAGATTATTATCTACTTATATTTTTACTCACAAATACAACACAGAAATTCAATCCCAAATGTAAACTTTCGTATAATTTCCATACATTGACGACATCACTCAAAACTCTTCTTCGAGTCAGATGGCCGTTGGCCTTGCATCGAAGCAGACGTGTACATCGTCATAGCTCGTTTTTGACATTAATAAAGACATTTCATCATATACGCATACGAAAATGTATACCAGTAGATAAATTGTATTTCATAAAATAGGGTAAATAAATATAATCACGTCGAGCTCCAGTCAAATTTTAAATGTGAGTTGTTGTTATTTACGGGTCGTAACGGTCGAAAACAGCAGTAAATTATCCTAAAACAATACGATTACAATCGAATTTAAGTAACTTGTTCCTTCAAAACCCGCTTAAAATGAAAAAAGTTTAAAGACTCGTTTTACTGATTGGGATTGATTTTTATTATGCTGGTATCAATTTTGCGTCATTATAAAAATGTATATGACTTCTGTACGTCAATGACTTTTGATGTCAATTAATTGTAATCTTGTATTTATGTTAGAGAATATTATATGTTCATTTAAATATTACTCATCTATTAATACGAAGCGTAATTCGTTTAATACCTAAAGACTTGCAGTGTCTACACCTACTTTGTTGACGTTCGTTCCGTCTATGTATGCGATTACGTAACGTGCTGTTCTGATAATCTTCAAGAATCAAGATAATTAATAACGGCAAGACCAGCATTTAGTACCAGCGAGTTTTGCGGATTTGGAGACCGAGATGAAGCTTACAGGCCAATATCTCTGCGGCCTGGCCTGCTTATTGTTATGTGTATAAATCGAATGTTATATTAATTTACTATAAAAAACAATGTTTTATTTCAATGACATTCTGTGCGTAGAGGTATGTATGTTTCGGTGATTATAAGAATTATGTCCACACAATAATCGTGCAAAGCAGAGACTGCATTATTTCTTTACGGTATAAGCGGTAAGGAAAAACTCATTGGTATCCTGGCTCGTACCAATGAGTTTTTCGGAACTTATGTACGAAATATCATTTGATATTTACCACTAGCTTTTCGGTGAAGGAGGAAACATCGTGAGGAAACCTGCATACTCGTAGTGCATACATTTGCGAAGAAATTCAAAGCTGTGTGTGAAGTCCCCAATCCGCATTGGGCTAGCGTTGAGATTATTGTCTATACAGGGTGGTCCAAACCGTGACGTCCAAAAATCGTGGGCTATCATAATGTACCCCATATGTATGTTAGCCGATTTTTCGTAGTTTTCAAGTTATGATTTTTTAAGCTTTTAACTTTTCCTATGTAGGTAATATTCTCCGACCGTCCTTAGTCTGGGACCGGTCTGAAAACCAGCGCCGGGCACCTAGGCCCGGCACACGCTGAGACTGGAACCCTGTGCCTAATACAAAGATCTTCTCACTTTTGTTTTGTATATGATAACAACTGTTTTATTTTATTATGTAAGTAATTCTAACTCTATTTTATGTTCATGTATGTGGCAATAAACAATTCTTATTCTTATTCTATTCTTATTCTTATTCCTATGAAATTCCGGGGTTCCCATACAGAGTGGCTGAAAAATAACTGCATTCCGTTGCCAGGGAGGTGTTGGGATTATACTGAGCAACTTTTATTATGGGACCAACCCCGAAATCGCGAAAAAAAAATTGGCTTTTTATACATTTTGGCTAGTCCATTTTCTATGGAAGGGTAATTTTTTTTCGCGGTTTCGGGGTTGGCCCCATTGTAAAAGTTGCTCAGTATAATCCCAAAACCTCCCTGGCAACGGAAATGCAGTTATTTTTTAGCCACTCTGTATGGGAACCCCGGAATTTCATATGAAAAGTTAAAAGTAAAAAAAAATCATAACTCGATAACTACGAAAAATCGGCTAACATACATGGGGTATATTCTGATAGCCCACGACGTGAGGAATCTAAAAAAAAATTTTTGGACGTCAAGGTTTGGACCACCCTGTATATAGGCTGAATTATTATTATTATTTATAGGCGGTACGGTACCGTTATTATTTATCAATACCGCTTCGTTTTGAAGGTACTATACCTGTTGAAATATAAAGTACGGTACCGGTATAAAATTGCAGCAGGTACAACAATTTTTTATAGGTGTACAGTCAGCTGCAGAGAAAAGGTACCACCCCTGCATACAATCTTCTATGCAGGGGTGACCTGCAGCTGACTGTACCTAAACCATCACTGACCGAGCGTAGGCGAAGGTCTCCGTTTCAGCTTGGGCAAAAATACTTTCGTTTGTTCGAATGTTCTCCTTTGCATATCACATTTCTCAAATATCTCGAGAAAATTTGAAAGCAGGTTCGGTAGTTGGATATAATTACTCGGTTTCTTTTTTTTTTATAAGTTCTAATAGGCAGAGATTGGCATAAAGGACTTAAGCGACAGTAGGGTCTGTGGTACTTAAGACCATTGTGATTATTCGTAGTGTCCGACCGAAGATTCGGTTTCGGTTTCGGTTTCGGCCATAAAATCATGTTTCGGCCGTAGTTTCGGTTTCGGCCAAAAAACGGCCGAATCTTTCGGCCTGGCCGAAACATACGAAATAGTACTTCGTATTATGAAACTAAACTATGTGACAAAGACCAAAAGTTGGCGAGCAAGTAGGACAACAATATTTATATATACAGAAATTTGTGTTTCGGTCGGACACTAATTATTAGGTACTTACTGATTACGCTGCGCCGCGTGGAACGTGAGGTGCGTTGGGGTAAGTACATACAAATCATTCAAGAAAAAAATCCCTTTTAAGATCACTCGTGTGTCTGCCCTTAATAGACTAATTCAATTGAAATTTGGTACACATTTTTCACATATGACAAAGAGTCGGTGATCCAAAGATGGACTAGTAACGTAAATAAATAAACTTTTAACTTTGCGGCCATTTTTTTGTATCGTGTGATATATCAGATATTAAATTGTAAGATATTTACTAATAATAAGCATTGGTCACGTAAATTATTTTTAGTCTTTTTTTGCAAGTATGAATGATATAGAACATTATTTCAATTATTTTTAAAATTAAGCCTATCCAAAGGCGACTTGGAAGATGTGTCATGGGGATCTATATTCGTTGGGTGAAAAACAAGTTTTTTTGTCTAATTATCGTTTAAAACACAATCGATCGGCAATAACGCGGGCACATAAAACAAAAAACTTCTTTTTTCACTCATAAAACTCCTTAAACCTAATAAGAGCTAAACAAAAACAAGTGCGAGTCGGACTCGCATTCTAAGGGTTCCGTATATTAAGTCCGTCTCACGCTTGACTGCACATTTCTTATAGATTTTCCTGACATATATAGGTAAAGAACTACTTTGTGTATTTTTTTCAAAATTTTAGATCCAGTTGTTTCGGAGAAAGTGGGCGGAGAATGATCATTTTTTGCCTATTTTCATGAATAACTGCTGAACTATTAATCCTAAAATTATAAAAAAAGTTATGTTTGAGATTCTTACAATGAGCTCTTTTATTTGATATGTAACACTATATAGTTTAAAAAACATATTTTTTAATTTTTTCATTTACCCCCCCCCAAAAATGGCTACCGTATTTCAAATTCTCTAAAATACATTTTATTTACGTTACACGTCCATCTTTGGGTCACAAATTTACATTTGTGTGCCAAATTTACATATGTGTGCCAAATTTCAACTGAATTGGTCCAGTAGTTTCGGAGAAAATAGACTGTGACAGACGGACGGACAGACAGACAGACGCACGAAGAATTATATGTATATGCACTTATCCCAACGCACCTCTCGTTCTACGCTGCGCGGGGTTCATTGCCGCTCCTACCGCCGTAAGTGTAAGTACAACTACATCATCAAGGCTACGATCGAAGATAATCAGTTCAGCACTGAAATAATAGCGGTGGAATGCCAGTATAATATTTAATTATTTATTTTAATTTTATAAATTTAATAGCAAAATAAATAGCGAATATAGGATACTCGTACAAGTAAATCTGTAAAGATCTTAGGGGTACATCAGCCGACATATATTATTAAATTTTATTTTGTCGGCCTTAATTAAATTTCCACCCTGCCGAAACTTTATTTATTTAAATTTTTAATTGAATTGATTTTTCGCCTTATGAACAGAGATGCGATTTATTTGAAATACTTCTATTTAAAATGCAAATACAAAATGCAAAATACCTATTTTGTATTTTGCATTTAAATGCCTTTTAGTAAAAACCATTTTGTATTTTATTTGAAATACTTTTCGAGACGTATTTTGCATTTTTAATATTCATTTCTAAATGCAAAATACTTTGTGATTAAGTTTAGCCAACATTACCAGTCAAACAAAATGAAATGAACGAATGACGCTTGTATTGCCGAATTTGACCGATAGAGGCGCCTGCTAGCGCCTGGCGCCAGCAGGCCGATTTTTGAAATTCGACCGCTCGATTTCGTGTATTTCGTTCAGTAATATCTCCACTACTAGGCATGTAAATTCTACTAATAGAATCAAAAACTAGTGGTCAATACCACTAAATTCACAATTTATATCGCTCGTATTTCAAAAATCAGCATCTCGCCGTTTTCCACCGATTTTCGAGTGACGAAATCGAGCGATCGAAATTCAAAAATCGGCCCCCTGGTATTGTTAAAAAGCGTAATAAATAAAAACTGATGTTTTTTTCACTTTTTAACAATACCAGTCCAGTTGTTATTAATAAAAGAAAAGTGTAATAATAATAAAATAAGAACTAGATGCACAATCAACCGAAATAAATGGCCACACAAGTCACAAAATGGAGCCATGGCTCTCTTTTCGTTAGTCTAGTTTTTTACATTATTTTAAGTGAGTATTATTTCCTTTATTTATTTATCTTCTTAGGTTGGTTTTTTACAATATGTATATAAAATTAAAATATAAAAACACTTACAAAAATAATATAAAAAAATATTATAAACACATTATAAAAAACCTAACCTAGGGTGCCGCCAGCAACGGGGCAGGGCCCAAGCTGCCGGTGGTCAGGGCCGCAGAGACAGGAACCGACGGACTATTATTAATACCATAACAGAATTTATTGATACGCGTACTGATAAATATGACCAAAATGTCATGCATAAGGTGCCATGCCATGATATTAGACGTTTTTGTTCGGCTCGGCATTGTGTCTCTATTTCTCATGATCTTCTTCTTCAACCTAGCGTTTTCCCGGCCTAGCGCCAGGGTCCGCTTAGCGCAGGGTCTCTATTTCTCATGATAAATACCTAAAATAAATAAAAATATCTGAGATTTGCTCAAAAGGTATTTTATTTTGAAAAAGTATTTTGAAAATACCTATTTTGCATTTAGCATTTGAAATACAAAACGCAAAACTATTTGGTATTTTGCATTTGAAATAGTAAATCTGAAAAGTATTTTGCATTTTGTATTTAAATGCTTTTTTAAAACCATTTTGTACATCTCTGCTTATGAATAACCGTATAGAGTAGTAAATAACATTTTACATCTGACTTAATGACATCTGGGTTTATTCGGTTTAACTTTACAAAACGCGTATCTCGACAAAGCCATAATATGCAGAAAATAGTTAACAATCAAATGAATTAAATTAGAATTTAAATACGTCACGTGTGACATGAACAGACAAGGAGAGCAAGATTTAATGTATTGTTTCTCTTTCTTCTTTCAATGGAACGTTTTTACAGTTTCTGTTCCTCAAAAGAGGTCAGTGGTTAACACTAAACTCAAAACGCAATCTTAAAAAAACTTGATGGGTCAATGACCTGTCCCAGTAAAGTGAGGTAGTGTGCGTGAAGTGCGCTTGTGTGTGAAATGGGGTAAATTGACAGAATCTGAAAATTTACCCACCTCTACCGTCACCTTAATGTTTACGGTAGTTACCTATTGAAACAATGAGAAATGTTAGGTAATGTTTAATTTCATTTCTCATTTTACTTTCTTGACAAAGAAAAGGTCCCTGAACCTAATAAAACCTCCGTTTAATTGTCACTGTTCTCATAAAGGTAATTAGGTACCCCAGTGTAAAGATAAGGGAAAACGAAATTTATGCCACAAACCGTATAAATTTGATCATATCTCAGTACATTAACATATGTAGGTATGCAAAATGCAGACACATTTACACATCGTACGTACAAAATGTCAGGTAACAGTAAGTTCAGCTTATATTATAGATGTCGGCGGCCGATCGTAAAATCAGGCAGATCGTAAAGTTTCTGAGTGAGGGAAATTGAAACACACTACATATATTACAACACAAGAATAGTTATTTTCGATACAAGTGCGAAAAAGAGGAAATTCGAAACGAGTGGCGATAAATTAAAACACGACCGAAGGGAGTGTTTTAAATCGACACGAGTTGCGAATTACCTATTCGCACGTGTATCGAACAACGTTTTACAGTACATATGGCACTTTAAAGTTTCGACATACGCACGAAAAGTGCTATTTTACGCACTAGTGCGGAAAAGTAACCCCATATGTACTGTAAAAGTAATTTCAGCATTTTTATAAATTCTTCACCTAAGGGGGATAAAAGGGGGTTGAAAACGGGAACGATTTGAATAGGGACTTGAAATGTGTAGGAAGACAAAATTAGAACCTAAGCAAGAATAGTTATTTACAGTACATATGGGGTTACTTTTCCGCACTAGTGCGTAAAATAGCACTTTTCGTGCGTATGTCGAAACTTTAAAGTGCCATATGTACTGTAAAACGTTGTTCGATACACGTGCGAATAGGTAATTCGCAACTCGTGTCGATTTAAAACACTCCCTTCGGTCGTGTTTTAATTTATCGCCACTCGTTTCGAATTTCCTCTTTTTCGCACTTGTATCGAAAATAACTATTACGATACAAGTGCGGAAAAGAGGAAATTCGAAACGAGTGGCGAGTGGCGAGTGGTGGTGGCGAGTGGTGGCGAGTGGTGAAGTGGAAATTAAAACACGACCGAAGGGAGTGTTTTAAATCGACACGAGTTGCGAATTCCCTATTCGCACGTGTATTGTACAACGTTTTACAGTACATATGCCCCTTTAAATAGTTTAAATATTTGACATAGCAACGAAAAGTGCTTATTTACGCACTAGTGCGGGAAAGTAGCACCATATGTACTGTAATAGTTATTTTCGATACAAGTGCGAAAAAGAGGAAATTCGAAACGAGTGGCGATAAATTAAAACACGACCGTAGGGAGTGTTTTAAATCGACACGAGTTGCGAATTACCTATTCGCACGTGTATCGAATAACGTTTTAAAATACATATGCCCCTTTAAATATTTGACATAGCAACGAAAAGTGCTTACTTACGCACTAGTGCGGGAAAGTAGCACCTATATATACTGCAATAGTTATTTTCGATACAAGTGCGAAAAAGAGGAAATTCGAAACGAGTGGCGATAAATTAAAACACGACCGAAGGGAGTGTTTTAAATCGACACGAGTTGCGAATTACCTATTCGCACGTGTATCGAACAACGTTTTACAGTACATATGGCACTTTAAAGTTTCGACATACGCACGAAAAGTGCTATTTTACGCACTAGTGCGGAAAAGTAGCCCCATATGTACTGTAAAAATAATTTCAGTGCTCTTAATAATTCATCCCCTAGGGTTAAAAAGTATCGGGAATTAATTCCACGCGAACGAAGTCGTGGACAACAGGTAGTAGGTATGTATATAATTCAAGCGTACAGAATATGTATTTATATCTAGTATGTTGTACCGATATATATGAGCGGTATGAGCACAGTGTATTAGTGGTCAGAGCACGTCACGTTTGGCAGTGTATAATCAGTATAATTACCTAAACAGTAAGACTAGATTTGTGTTACGTACGTGGTTAACGGGAAGTACCTAAATGAAGCTCGTGTAACATTTTAATTGGATCCACGTGGAAACGTGATATACGCCCAAGAAATATTTACGTATATAAAAATACATTAAATTTCGGTAGGGACATTATTACAATGTTTGGTACGCAACAATAAAAATAAACGATTATTGTTTTCTAATCAAGGACTGTTACTCGTAATTTATGAGGTTATATTAATATTATATAGGTACCTAGATATTTCGTAGGTAAGTATCAATAATCAAATAGCCATGGTGGGAACAGTTCCGATCCTCTGCATGGAAGATTCTATATTTTATTTTTAAAAAAGTACTCAAAATGGCTATAGCAGCAAAAACATATGACCTACATTCACTTTCAGTCTACTTAAAATCAACAATGGTATTACGTCAAATCAGCAAAGACAAGTAAATGTATATATTTTTTTGCTAGTTTCAATTGGTACAAATAAAACGAAAACTAAATTATAACTTCACAGTCTTCACACTGTTAAATAGTTTAGATAAGAGCAAAATATTGCGTTAGTTCAACAACATCCCCTAACTGCCTACTAGACAACCAAACAATTAATTAGTATTGCGGTGAAATTTCCCGCAAACGCGAGATTTTTAATCTAGTTCTGCAAACTGAAAGGCACCTTGTTTTACTTGGATCGCGATCTGCGAATGGCAATTTAAAGTTGTAAAAGCCTGCGGAGCTAGAGACTCGTTCAATTGTGAAAACAAACAGAAAACGAAAGTCAACAAACCCAAGGCTTTATGCCTAAAGCATAAAGTTCAATTTCCTTATTTCCACCAAATTTATTAAAGGACAAGCTGAGCAGTTTTCGTAATGCCAAAAAATTATGCTATTTAAAAGGAGGATTAATTGTGTAATCTCGAATTAAAAAGATTAGGTGCCGCGGAACCTCATTCAATGAGAGCACATATATAAATCGGGGAATGAAAACCGAATTTTTCGGTCGTTGTATTTGCCGGTTTACTGCTGGATGTTTAATTATCTTTAAGTTTATACAAATTCATCTTAGAACGACTTGATAAAATGTGTATCGGGCCAATTCTAACTTTAAGATACGTCAAATACTAGAGATTGAAAGAGTGTCAAACAAGTGTCAAATATGACGTGTTTGTTTGAAGAAACGTCACTTTTGACACTTGTTTGACACTGACTTATCCAATCCATATCGTTTCAATCTCTAGTATTTGACGTAGGTATCTTAAAATTAGAATTGGCCCGTATAGAGTCCGTCAAAGCTAACTTCGCACCGACTAGAAATTTGAACAGAATACAGTGAGCAGGGTAGTTATAAACGTTAACTACAAATCTTGTGCATAAGTTTGTGAATCCTGTGCCCGTATAATGACTGTGGGTCAAATTACTTGGTTGTCCCACATGGTAACTATACATAATATACATATGTCGCAGGGAAATGATCAAAACAGAGATTTGATCAAATCTCTAAGGGATATGATCAAATCACGCAGGATGTTAAAATGGCGAATCCATATCATCATTTCCCTAGAAAAATTCAGTCATTTGACCAAATCACTGACTCTGTTTAGTGAAAAGACAAAATCGGCCAATAAACGCGAAACGCGTTTTCATTTCACTAGATTTGTTTAGGAATTTGACAAAATCCCTAACCACGACAGTAAGTTGACGAAACGAACTTAAAAAGTCAACTTGTTTTATCATTTCGCTAAACAGGTTTAGTGAAATGATAAAGTCTCAACTGGAAGATGGTATATGGTAATGTTATTAAATCTCTGAAAGGTTTAGTTAAATGACGAAAGCAAGTATAGAATACAACAGTTTACAGTTAAGCGATTTGATCAAATCTCTGACTAGATTAAGTGAAATTTTTTGAAATTATGATGCCGACAGATGTACCGATTTGGTACAGATAATTTTTAATACCTATTTAAAACAATCCCCGATACATTACTTCCATCGAATGGACCTCTGTCTACCTTAGGGACGTCCACCAACACGCTTGATTTGATTAGCAACTCTTTGTGCAGAGAAGTCTCTTTCATTTTTTCAGCCGATGTTTTCAAAAATGTTCACTTAATCTAGTCAGAGATTTGATCAAATCGCTTAACTGTAGAGTAAACTGTTGTATTCTGTCTTGCTTTCGTCATTTCACTAAACTGTTCAGAGATTTAATCAAATCACCATATAGGTACTATCTTCCAGTTGAGACTTTATCATTTCACTAAACTTGTTTAGCGAAATGATAAAACTAGTTGACTTTTTGAGTTCGTTTCGTCAACTTACTGTCGTGGTTAGGGATTTTGTCAAATTTCTAAACAAATCTAGTGAAATGAAAAAGCGTTTCGCGTTTATTGGCCGATTTTGTCTTTTCACTAAACAGAGTCAGTGATTTGGTCAAATGACTGAATTTTTCTAGGGAAATGATGATATGGATTCGCCATTTTAACATCCTGCGTGATTTGATCATATCCCTTAGAGATTTGTTCAAATCTCTGTTTTGATCATTTCCCTGCGACACATATAACACAACAGACTTGCCTATTGTTTAAAAATATATATTTTTCATTTTACCAACTTTACTCATCTAAATTATATATAGCATAAGCGTTTTACAGCTGACAATAACTTCCGCTTATAATGTCAAGCAACAAGCCGAAATCAGTTGCCCGACGTCACGTCACTAACATTGTAACAAGTTCCATTTACGAGGATAAACAGACGCCCTAACCGCCGCCACACGGTAGATAGAAGGGACGTGATGCACTGCTTCCGGATTTAACAAGAGAAAAAAATAATCAAATATCGATATCAGTCTCTCTACTCGTATTGCTAATAGACGACTAACGGACAAACGAAGTTGGTCGCGATAAGGCTATTTGATTCTTGAACAAGAATGTTCATACTGCGGAATGTTTATTTTAATAAGTACCTACTATTTACACGTATATGTATAAGTTGCAGTCTTAATTGTTTCCCAATTGCATCGTAACAGAATCGTAAACCCAAGAATTTACGCTAAGTAAAACTTTTCCCAACTGTGATCTGACCATCCAACACCTTAGAACTTACAATGTTTTTCTTTACCAAAAAGCAACTTATGAACATCAAAGACATTTTCATTAACAAGTTTTTGTAAGAAAGCAGCGGTACGAGCCATGGACAAATCACAACCTTAGTTTGGAATGGAAATACCGGTGATCTCAATTAATGCTACTGTAATGTTAACTTAACTATTATGCTTAACTTGTATGTAGGGACGCTCCGGTCAACTCTAAGGTACATCAATGTTATTTTGTTTGGAAACAATTTCATGGCCCATCACTAAAAGGACAGTATTTTGTATTCAATTCAATCAATGTCCTTCGTTGCGACGGACCCGATGATTTGTTGACCCAGTTGGAACACTTCCGCTGGTTATTTTATTTTCTTCCACCTCAATAAAGGAAAATAAAATGTTTGGTTGTATTTCCTTGTATTGAACGATATTTTGTAAATATTAGTTTCTTTGAAGCTCTATTCAGATGTTTTTTTTTTTGTGTATCAGTTCTTCTTACCTTTCCATACACAGGATGCATCTGCCCTCAAGAATCCTAACTAAATACGAGTAATAAAAAAACTACACGCAATATCTACAACTTTATTACAACAACTAAAACAAAAAAAGCGGCCAAGTGCGAGTCGGACTCGCCCATGAAGGGTTCCGTATTTAGGCGATTTATGACGTATTAAAAAAAAACTACTTGCTAGATCTCGTTCAAACCAATTTTCGGTGGAAGTTTACATGGTAATGTACATCATATATTTTTTTTCGTTTTATCATTCTCTTATTTTAGAAGTTAGGGGGGGGGGACACACATTTTACCACTTTGGAAGTGTCTCTCGCGCAAACTATTCAGTTTAGAAAAAAATGATATTAGGAACCTCCATATCATTTTTGAAGACCTATCCATAGATACCCCACACGTATGGGTTTGATGAAAAAAAAATTTTTGAGTTTCAGTTCGAAGTATGGGGAACCCCAAAAATTTATTGTTTTTTTTCTATTTTTGTGTGAAAATCTTAATGCGGTTCACAGAATACATCTACTTACCAAGTTTCAACAGTATAGTTCTTATAGTTTCGGAGAAAAGTGGCTGTGACATACGGACGGACAGACAGACGGACAGACAGACGGACAGACAGACGGACAGACAGACGGACAGACAGACATGACGAATCTATAAGGGTTCCGTTTTTTGCCATTTGGCTACGGAACCCTAAAAATTACTAATTAAGCCTTAACTACAACTACATGTGATCCCATTGTGCAAAAACGATTCATAAAGCTGGATAATTTCATTTGATAGTGTTGATAAAGTAAACTCAATTAAACTGCAGCTAGTGACTAGAAAAGTACCTACTTATTATTCCTACTTATTCGTAAAGTAAACAACATTTTAATTTCTGTATGTAAAACGAGGCCCACAAAATACATTTAATGAATAAGATGAAAATTCAAAAGAAACATATTTGCTGGTTTTAATTAATTTCATCCCGTTTCACGTGCTTAGCATTAATTTAATTATTTCCCGGCCGTAGCGCCGTACATAATTCTTGCTAATTATCAACATTATTCGTGTATTCATTTACAACTTGAACATTCATCCAAATTTAAAGTATAGTAATATGTGAATATTACTATACTTCAGGCCTTTCTCTAGTAGGTACTTAACTTCATAGATTTGAAACAACAAAAAAAGATATATAACATTTCTTATATCAGAAACGTCATTTTTGACACCAATCATATCCATAACAAATCCAGACCACAATAATCATAAGTTTTTATTTCAATTAGAATACGCCTCCACTCCATGTCTCATCTCATCTCATCATCAGAACTTGTTTGTTTTTATTACTTTTTGATCAAAATTTTTTTGTAGCTTTTACCAATTTTCCGGGTATATACCTACTTAGAAAGATATTATTATATTTAACCTCATAACCTAAATTGACGAGGTTAGCGGCAAATCCAATAGAGTACATGACAGAAATCGCAATCTTGAAGAAGATAAGTTCTTTATTCTTGTTCGGATTACTTTATATTTATTGACTTGTATAAGTGAACGTGAAACGTGAAAGTGAACATATAATTAAATAAAACAAAATAAAAATGTGAAATATTCACGTTTTCTGTATCTAAAAATCCGTCATTTAGTAACTATTACAAATTAGTAATATTTTTTGCAATAGAGTATAAAAATCTATTTTTTGGACAAATATTAGTCACATAAACCACTATTAGGTATAAATGACTACTAAGTGTATAAATTAGAATATTGTTTAGAATATCCTCATTTGTGTTTCATATTTCTTCTCGTTGTCTACAATCCTGCACTAAGTAAAAGTTTTCTGTTTGACCCAATGACTGACTGGTTGAGAATGCCTTAAAACATTAAGTCCGCCATTTGTACATTTTTTTATCGTGCAATAAAGTTTAAATAAATAAATATTATGAGCATGACAAGTTAAAACGAATTGTTTTGACCGATCGATCTCTAGAATTTTCTTTGGATGTATGTTATACCATACCTACCTACTTTATAGTCGTGATACTCGTGATACGTGTTTTAGCATCTAGTTAGAAATTTAGTATGTTTCTGCCTTTTAATTTAATTACTAAAGGAGAATTTAATAGCTACTTATTTACCAAAACTGCCTGGCATTTTATCAATCGTACCAATTTAATAGGTTTCTGTTTAGTTAAAGGCACACGGCAATCGTAGCTGACAATTGGATATTTTTGCAATAAAAACAAACAAAGTTATCGGGGGCAAATAAATGAATGTAATAAATAATTGAGTCCTTTGTAGCGCAAATTAAAGCAATAAAAAGCCTGTCAAGAGAGCTTTGTACTCGTGACGCGGGTCTCATCAATACGTTGAATAATGAACGCGCGATGTTCAAATATGTTAAACGTCGAATATAAAACATATTGATAATTGTTATGGTTTTCTTGCGCGCTTTAACGAACGAAGGCGGATAATACTTTTACTATGTAACTAAAAATAAATTATGAAGCAATCACTGCCCCATAGATAGGTAACATCGGTTTTAGATCGGTCGAAATACATAAAACGACCAAAGTATTCTCGCTATTTCGGGGTTGGTTTATGCTCTCGCAAATTAGATATAAAAATGCAAATTAAGTATAGTCTGAAGTAACTTCATTCATATTATAGCAAATTAAATATCAAAGACAGAAAGTGGTTCTAAAGTGGGGTTCAAAAGAAATTGGCAATTATGTAAACAAGTATGACAGATTTTGTTAGCGTTTGACATATACATACTTAATCTAACATTTTTCATAAGTTGTTTTTACTGAAACATTAATAATAAACTATTTGTTCCTTAACCCCTCATTTCCCAGGACCTCTCAAATCCATACAATTCCGACTCCTATTGGAGCCACTGGGAACTGAGAGGTTAAAAGTGGGAGATTACGAATTACGAAGTGTGAAGATAAATTGTTTTGTTTACATTACATATTGCAATTTCTGTTGAATTCTACTTTAACTAAGCTAAGATTTTACCCAAAGCACACAGATTAAAGCGGCCAATTAAGTAAAAGTAAAAATAGAACCGGATTTTGATTTCTAAATTGAAAACGAAAAACAATTCAACGGCAAACGTGTAGTTTTCTACCGAATAGGTTACAATACGAAAAGGAAATTAAATGTATTCCGCTTGGAAATTCGAACCGTGCACTTTAGTTTGCGAATGTGAAATACATAGTGGAAAAAACGAAAGCCGCCTGTTTCGTACGGAGTAAAAAGAATACTGGCAACGAGTTTCATCCAATTCAAAACACCAGTAGTTGTGTTCCTCTAGACTGAGCATAGTAGCGCTACCCCCTCTGCCACAAATATACGGTAGTTTTACTCCATCTTCGAGTCAAAGTGTCTTTGTGTGACGTCCGTGTCTTTGAACGGACCAATCGCGGCACGGGACTCGCTCACCTCGTCCCCCGCACCCCAGTATTTTTGGCAGCATCGGTTTCATGAAATAATTGCTCTAAACTCTGTCTAGAGGATTCCTAGTCTATGGTTCCAATACTTCCAATTTCATGTTGTAAGGGGAACATGCTAATACCCAATAAATGACATCCTTTTGTCCCTTCTATTGCTAATGACGTAAGTTTAAAGATGACATGTAATGGGAATGGGACAGTGACGAGCAACCAAACGATTATTTTTATTAATAATAATAACCAATCTTTAACTCTTCGTATGATCTAGTGAAAAATTTGCTAGTGAATTCGTACCATTGAAATTGTAAATTACAGTCCAAATTGTCTGAGTCATAAATGGGACGCGGCATATGAAAATGTTGAGTATTTATGTATAAATTTATGTTAGTAATACTCCTCAACTTCACAAAAAAGGACGCGTTGCAATTTTAAATTATTAGATTCCTTATTTTTCTCATAAAGCAACAAAAATAAAAACGCAAGATAAATTATTTCTTAGTATAATAAACGTTATAAGGTAGGTACTTCTATCTTATCTTAACCTGTTATTACTTATTAGATCCCATCCAGGGCCAATTGTTAGATTGTATATTATAGACATTAAGAAATTACACATAGGTACATGAGTTTTTTTTTTTTAATCTTTATTTAACGAGCTTAGTCTAAAAGACGATGCCGCTCAATAATACACATCAAGAAATGCTCTTACAATAAACCTTTTAAAAGCTAAACAAATCCTTATTTTCGTTTTCGGATGCCCACCATCATGAGTTGCCTGATGGCTCCAAAATTATTGGAGCAATTGCAATAATTTTGCAATTATTAAATTTAGGGAAATGATTATTTGACATTATATACTTATTTATACGCATTCTTGTATCATGACACTGAAGAAAACATTTTTTTTGCTTATATTTGTCAAGAACCTTAACACATTAACTGCCAGCGACTCGCTAGGGGAGTTCACTGCTCGTAGGCGCTTTTCGCTACATACGGTTTTTCCCGTGTTATCGGGTACGCTCGTAGCGTTTAAGTTTAAGTTTTGTAGTAAATTTCACTTCAAAAATTTTTAATTTCGCGGAAAACTTTTCGTCTGAAACATACTGGAAAAGGTACCACGCACATATTATGGACAGATCAGCTATGGCTTATCGTAATCCATTGAAAATGGAATACTGAATACCTACTGCGTTTAATTGCTTCAGACTGTCATTGATATTTCATGTGAAAATATTTCAATTGATTTAATGGGAAACAATAAAATATTCTTTTAATATTATGACTTTTTGCGCTATACAAGATGCGTAAGCATGACGCCTCTGGCATAGCTAAATTAGTAGCAAATAATTTATGGTATAAAATACCTAATGTTTTTTTTTAGGCAATGTTGACGTTTTAGTGTAATTAGTATTTATTTTAATTCCAGAATTCCCTTTATGAAAAGCAAGCTGGCTTTAATTTAATACAATTTATAAAAACAAAGAAGAATTAAGTCCTTTGATAAATGAATATATGTATTAAAATGTTTTATACAAATCAAACAAATAAAATGTTTCAATCAAAACAAAATTAAGTTTGCTTTGGTCATTCTTTGTACAAAATATATCAGTTTTTGATCGTTTTATTTGGTTTAACTGAGGATTTTTATTTTTATCTTTATTACTGGGTGTTCACATTTAAGGCTTCGTCACACAGGCGCGTTTTCCAAGCGGGGCGTGAGTGGGGCGCGCCGCTTTTACATATAAAGCGCTCACGCCCCGCCCGGAAAACGCGCCTGTGTGACGAAGCCTTTATACTTGCTCCGTATAATACATTAATCACACAATGAAATGAATATAAATGTGCCTATTTACTATAACATGGTTGATTTCCTTCAAACCGCCTAGTTCCATGAAACGCTAAGAAGGTCTGTATTTACGAGAACCCCTTCATGAAGAGAGTTAATCAAAGGGCTGAAAGGCAACTAGAAGAATATTGTATTTGTCAAACCCACGCAAAAATACGCTATAGCTACCTACATATAATATGTTTTATCCAGTGCTCTTTCTTACGTGATTTCAGTAGGTTTAGGTTTTAAACACAGACCTAATTCGAACTTTAAGATACTTAGGTACGTCAAGTATTAGGTCTAGATACGATTATGGACCGGATATATCAGTGTCAAACGTGACGTATTTGATTGAAGAAACGTTGCCTTTGACGCCGACATTACCGATCCATTTTCATTGATTAATAACTGCATTAGCCACAAAGCTATTCTTTAGTTTTATGCCCAGTACTTTAAGGATGACGCTAGACCGGGCCGGGACCGGGCCGGAGCTTCCGGCGCTTCGTTTTCTATGGAAAGCACCACGTGATCACCGATCAGCCGTCATATAAAATGACGTGTCGGACGCATCGGCCCGGGCCCGGCCCGGTTTAGCGTGAGTCATCCTTTAATCTCGTTATGCTGTGTAATTGCAAGTAATTTGGCTGTGTTGTGGCAAGGTAATTGTTATAGATGTTACTATATTGTGAGCCGAAGGGTGTCTTGTTTCGACACACCCCTTCGAAACCAAGACCGGAGCTCGGGGCTAGGGTTACCAGATGACAGGAATTTTCCTGACATGTCAGGAATTTTGGCCTTTTGTCAGGAATGGGGACGGAACACGAAATGGTCAGCAATTTTTTGAATTGATAGACTTTATTATAAAGTACCTTTTTATTTAAATTAATCAAACACATTGTAAAAAAAATGAGATCCTTTCAACTTATCAATAACTTCGTAATTATTAATTAACAAATCTTTAATCAAGCATACATATACATGACGCGCGCGGCTTGGCTCAATCGGATGGCCATCGCTAACGACTAGACCCCCCCCCCCGTCGTCGTCGTCGTGAAAAATATGAATGTCAGGAAAAATATTCGGAAATCAGGAATTTTATCAGGAAATTCTAAATTAATCAACTTAGATCGAGCTCGTCTACATCCTCGGCAATTGTAATTGCCACATAATATTTACAGGCGTAGAAGCCAACATTAGTTATAAACTTTACTGTAAATATGTGCTGTTTACGAGACAAACATCTTGGAGAAGATGTTTGTCTGTAGTTGAATCCCCATACAAATTTCCACCTCCCTTTTCACACCCTTAAGGGATAATTTTGAGATTAAAAGTATCCTATGTCCCTGGGACTCAAACCATCTCTGTACCAAATTTAAACTAAATTGGTTCAACAGTTTAAGCGTGAAGAGGAATTTAAAAAAAAGTATTTTTTTCATATTTTATGTGCTTTTAATTCGGAATGGTGTCATTATGATATCATAATTGAATTCGGCATCCCCGATTTATACGAAAACGATACCAAACTTGGCCTAGTAACTAAAATGATATAGATATTGGTGGCTCCACTTCTTAAATCCATCCTTGGGTCTTAAGGACCAATGCTGCCAAAGGAAATCTTTTCTTCATGCAACGCCGTCGTTTAGAGCTTCCACTCTCGACTATCTGTCAATACTTTACGAGTAGTTACGTGTTAGTTCTCAGATTTGAAATATCCGTCATGGAATGTGGAATATTTCTTTACTTTAGATTTCTTTTTAATAATGATATCAATCAAGATCAAGGAAGCTCGAGTTTTTATCAAGTAAGTGAAAACTTTTGATGCCCCTAATCTTTAAAAATCAGACACTTAATGTCTTAAGCAGGTCGATCGATAAGTGTGATTCGGGCCCCAAGTTACAAAGAGTAATTTATTTATCAGTATTTTTCAATCTTTGCTGAAATCAAAGAGATCTACGTGTTAAAACACGAAGTTTTAAATCTCTAGCTAAATTATAAAAATACAAAGAAGGCGTGAAGAAATTACATACAACAAGCAGACAGTGTCAAAGACAAAAAACAGAAGAAGAAAATTGCCAGAATGGCTCATTGCCATATTGTCTACCGGTGTACACATATGTGTACAAGTACTTGTATAGGTCGTATCGGTGACATGGTTTTACAATCGATACGTTTTGAAATTTAAATTCTGTTGGCTTTGGCAGTTGGGGCGAGAAAATTAAATGTCACGTCACGGTAGTTTTTGTTGTGTTTTACAATTCGTTTCAAGCTTTTAAATAAATAGGCTGCAAGGCTGAAAATTTTTTGACTTCTTGATAATGCCGTTTTTTTTGTCCTCTCGATGATTTTATTTTGCCCAGCGTCA
Organism: Cydia amplana; assembly: GCF_948474715.1. Classification (NCBI taxonomy): domain Eukaryota; kingdom Metazoa; phylum Arthropoda; class Insecta; order Lepidoptera; family Tortricidae; genus Cydia; species Cydia amplana. The sequence goes on from NC_086081.1 coordinate 7,069,239, forward strand.
GTCTTTGTTACTTATAAAATTTTATAAAAATCAGAGAAGAAAAAGTAAATGATACCAAATCTAACTCCACGATTACAGGAATGTTTACCGGTCCATGGCTTAACGAACATAGTTTGTCTACTAAATAAAATCTTTAACTAAAGTCAATGAATATTTTCATCTTGTACCGCTAGTTTTATCATAGCTTGTAAAGTCATAATTATATTAACGTAATCTGCTTTCAATTGCACATCTTCCACCTTAATCCACGAGTGTTATAATTCATTAAAAAATCTCAATATACAGGTTTTTCAGTGGTGGGATTTAAGTACCGAAATATACTAGGTGTTATGTTACATTTAAAACTTTATATTCAGTTAAAAATAATAAAGTTTTCCCAGATATATGAAGTTTGTCCTCTGTTTGTTTTCATAATAGGATTAGCAGAGTGTAAGGTCGGACTAATTTGTGTATTGTTCCGCCATGTTTAACTTTGGCAAACGATCCCGATTACAGATAAGCGAGCTTAAGCCGCCGCATGATACTTTAAGACTGTTTAAAATACTTCTAGTTTAGTTCTTTGGGTAAAGGGACAAAATGGAAATCATTTTGAAAAGCAAATTTTGACCTAGGAATGAGGAATTGAGGAATGTAATGGTGGAGACAATTAACCCTGGACAACACTAGATATAAAAAATACGCCAGAAGTAAATTAATCGACGTTTGCATTCCATTCCTAAAGTCATTTCATGGGGACTAAAATTAAGTAAATAAAGACGAAATCCAAAAATCTTCACACTTATAAAAAAACTTGGATTTTGTTACTACACAGATATAGGTAGGTACCTAAAGTGTCATTCAATAGAACTTGCTAACTATGTAAACAAAAGTTACCTACTAGTAAATTGACATTCAGTGTCAATTTTAGTATGACGGTTTGTTTACATAGTTAGCAAGTTCTATTGAATAACAGTTTATTGCTTGATATGAGTATACATTTAGTATCTCGCGCGCATGACCAAGTGCATTAAAATCTTAATGTCACTCCACGTTCACTTGCCTCTCCGTGCCTACTATGGCAGCTCCGTCACTAGAAGGATCGACAGCAAAGCTTATAATCTCGGTTAATTGGCGAAGCGTTCCAGCCGAGATTGGCGAGAGATGTAAGGCTTCGAACTTCCGTTATGAGCAAGGCTGAAAATTATACGCCCGACCTATCCGGTTTAACAACTCATTTTTAGGGTTCCGTAGCCAAATGGCAAAAAACGGAACCCTTATAGATTCGTCATGTCTGTCTGTCTGTCTGTCTGTCCGTCTGTCCGTCTGTCCGTCTGTCTGTCCGTCCGTATGTCACAGCCACTTTTCTCCGAAACTATAAGAACTATACTGTTGAAACTTGGTAAGTAGATGTATTCTGTGAACCGCATTAAGATTTTCACACAAAAATAGAAAAAAAAAACAATAAATTTTTGGGGTTCCCCATACTTTGAACTGAAACTCAAAAATTTTTTTTTCATCAAACCCATACGTGTGGGTATCTATGGATAGGTCTTCAAAAATGATATTGAGGTTTCTAATATCATTTTTTTCTAAACTGAATAGTTTGCGCGAGAGACACTTCGAAAGTGGTAAAATGTGTGTGGCCCCCCTGTAACTTCTAAAATAAGAGAATGATAAAACTAAAAAAAATATATGATGTACATTACCATGTAAACTTCCACCGAAAATTTGGTTTGAACGAGATCTAGTAAGTAGTTTTTTTTTATACGTCATAAATCGCCTAAATACGGAACCCTTCATGGGCGAGTCCGACTCGCACTTGGCCGCTTTTGATGATATTACTCGAATGAGTATGTTGCCATTGGTATTTATTATTTTTAATCATATATTAATCTTAAATTATTTTCACAATGACAAGCATTAACATTCTTGCCTCCGTAATAACATGCATTTCCTGCAAATCTTTTTCTGATAAGTCTGGAACTAGTCACGTTTACGTTGACTACTAAAGATACCAAAATCGTAGCAAAATTTTCCCGAACACATCTGTAGAAATTAAGGTGAACACGAATATTTTTATGCGCCAACAGAAAAAAATTATATTTTTTTTTCTTTACTTCTTAAACCTGCAAGCAAATAAGATATGTATTGCTGTAAAATAAGGTCGATTTTCCAATAAATTTATTCTTCAACCCTCATTTACATTTTCACCTATAGGGAAATTTCCACTGTTCGTAATCGAGCTGCAATCAAACGTATCGGTCGTTTGAAGTCAATGAAACTTTATTCATTAACATCCAGTCGTTTTGTAGTCCCATGAATGAAGGAGTTGACCTTAACCGCCAGTTTTTAAGTTTCGGAATTTCGAATGATATTCAAACATTTTTGTAATCAGTATACCTACATAGGGGCAATGAAACACAATCCGCAATCGTTTTCTATGTATTTATGTATTTGTATATTATATATACCTATCGTTGTCTGAGTACCCACCAGACAAGCCTTCTTGAGCTTACTGTGGTACTTAGTCAATCTGTGTAAGAATGTCCTATAATATTTATTTATTTTATATGTGTAGGTAACAGGAAGCGCGCGCGCGCACAGCACATAGACATGCACTGCATAGGTACATATCAAATACTCGCATCCCCTGCAGGGCCTGAGGATAAAAATTGATATTATTTTATGAGAATTTAAAAGAATCGACCTTCTCTGGGCAACAAATACATTGCGAGCGTTATAGTGGTGATTCGCTAAGCGTAACAACAGATTATTGACATTTAAAAACTCTTTAGAACCGATAACTTTCAAATTAAATATAAGCTTATCGCAGCAGTGGAGCAAAATATTATGTAGGATGATGATGGTTTGAACTTCGTTCTCTTTGATTAGGGTAGATCGCTATCCCTATCGGGAGCAAAAACGGCCGGGAGTTTAAAATTAGAAATTCTAATTTATTTTTTCATTTTAATCCTGGTCGGGCCGTAAATTACAACAAATTCGTAACAGCCTATGACCCGGCTTTAATATTATGGTTTACAACAGCCTTACATTATTTCTATACGGGAAATAAGTCCTAGTTATTAATATTTTACTTCTAAATGCGAACCGTTGTATGATAATATTGATAATGTTTATTACTTATTACGCGAAACGGATGAATGATGTACAGATTGATTCACGAAAGCTGGCATGAATGGAATGAACGAATCTTTCATTGTACCTATAAGAGACCGGAATCGATATCCAGGCAGAGCCACCGTTTTATTGGTTAATGTGAAACAAACATAGATATTTTCATTCACTCATTCATTCCCTTCATGCCAGCTCTTGTGAATCGATGAGTATATGCAATTTTGTCGTTTGCGCACCTATCTGTGGTGAGGACCACAAGCCTGCAAGCGCTTCAGAATCATTGAGGTATATACAAGAGACGACATCTCGAACAAAATGTTTCCGCACCTCAGAGAAGTGCATGCATGCATGCGAAGCCGAAAATTGTTAATAAAGACGCCACGAGTATTTTTTGACTCAGTTAAACAACGTTGCATACAATACTTTTTCTACAGCCAACATTTACTTTGAAAACTAAATAATAGTAAATCAACAGTTATTCCATTGCTTACCGGTGAAATGTTATTCCATCCCTTTTATTGTATTTTCTTCTGCTATTGTTGCAACTTTTTAACACGCACGAAGGCATTTTTTATTTTTTATTTTTAATTTTCTGTACACGTGTGGCATCTCGTCAGTGGTCGGTGACGTACTAAAAGCAAAGAAGTGCATGCGCTTCTCTGAGGTGCGGAAACATTTTGTTCGAGATGTCGTCTCTTGTATATACCTCAATGTTCAGAATACGTCTGTGGATAACCTAGACGGGAGAATTTTCTAGAAGGTCCGCCGTCGTCGGCGCCGTAGCGTCGCGTCGACGAGGCGGCAAACAGACCGATCCTTGTAATAATTCACGTTCCTAATACAAGACCCGTGGGTGTGTCTGTCACATCTCTTTGGTTAAGATAGTTTTAGTCAACTGTCACATAATCATAGATGTTTTCTGGTATTATGTTTATGGAAGGAAAATCATGAGTCGACCGTGATGACACTAAATAAATTCGTCCAAATTTTGCCATTTTTGTCATTGGAAATTTGGGGATCTGCTCCACCGTGCTAACACGTATGCAGCCTACTCACTGATTTTATTAAACCTAGTAACTCCATAAACTATGTGTATGATCTTGATCTCACAATATAAAAGTATAATTGACATCAATTCGTCAACAACATAAATACATTTACGTTAGTGAATGTGACAAACTTTTTTTTTTATGATATAGGAGGCAAATGAGCAGACGGATCACCTGATGGTAAGCGATTACCGCCGCCCACGGACACCCGCAACACCAGAAGGGTTGCAAGCGCGTTGCCGGCCTTTAAGATGGGAGTACGCTCTTTTCTTGAAGGTTTGAAGGTCGTATCGGTCCGGAAATACCGCAGGCGACAGTTCATTCCACAGTTTGGCTGTGCGAGGCAGGAAGTTTCTGGAGAAACGCACAGTTGAGGACTGCCAACCATCTAAGTGGTGAAGATGGTAATGTTGTCGCGTAGGGCGATGGCGAAAAGAAGCGGCAGGGATTAATCCGAACAATTCCTCGGAGCACTCCCCGTTATGCAGAGCGAGGCCACACACTTCTACTCGTTTTTATATATAAAAGACATGAGGGCTAACGTATCTTTAATTAAGCTGTTGTATACAGTAGCGCGAGATTGAGCGAGGTAATAGAGACCGGGGCAAAGTTGAAACCACACATTTTGCTAAGTGGATTCTACAAAGCTCGAACTAGCGGGAAAAGTTTTGTGCGGTAATGAATTTGCAGGTATTACTCTTGTTTCAACGATCCCGAGGATACCTCATGGAGTCTATTTTTCACTGGAACTAACACTTTTGGGGCATACTTGCAGTTGAGGTTAATAATTATGTATAAAAGATCAAATTTCTATTCAAACGGTGGTGATTTTAACACACTGTAAAAAAATATAGGTTAGTCAAAAGCTCACAACTATCGCAAATTACTTTTATTATAAGGCGAAATATTTTCAGTCATGTAGATTAATTAAAAAAAAAAAGACAAAACCAAAACAAAATTTTAAACCATACAAAAGTTGCTCTCCCAGACTACTATTACTGCCTCTCGCAAACAATATAAAACATTTTGCCTCTAACGAAAAGTAAAGCATCCTATATTTATACCACGCGGTATATTATAAATGAAAGCAAAAATAAAAGGCAAATATACAATAGGTACAGTTTTATTGGAAATCTCTTCACTTCTGGCGGTCGGTTACGGACAATGCAAGCGTAATTTCTCATAAGTAATTAATAGTTAACGAATCCGTCGATATTAATGACAAATCATTTACATTGCATAAATACCAATGCGGCATTTCGATAATTAATTGCAACTTTACATTGTATTGTTTCTCCGTCAGTTGTTTGAAGACTTAACTATAACAATTGGTAGTGATATTCCGAAACTGTCAGACCCAAACCACGCTAAATTAAATAAATGACTTCTGATCACTGGTAAGTGCAAACCCATTCCGTGTTCTAATTTTGATGTTTACTCGAAACATAATAACTTATAGGTATTTTAGATTACTTATCCCGTTCGGAAAAATGTAATAGTATTACGTTTGGGACATAAAAAACTATGCCTTATATAACAGAAAAAATTGTAGTAGGTTGACGTGTTAAAAAATAGCGAAATATGTATTTGTGATCTGTAAAATAGTGCGTTGTATGTGTACCTACTTACCAACATATTGGCGCGGATTCAGAGATTCCTCTTAATTTAATGTTTAGTAACTAATCGAGTTTGAGGATGTAGGTAAGTATTAGTTTAGATGCTATATAAGGAAAACGACAAGTCAACAGCAACTAATTGTCATTAATTTGTTTCTGTCACTAAAGAATTTAATTTTAAGGAGTTCTCGTGCAGAAAATCGCATAAAGCTGGATGAAAGCCGGAAAGAGGAAGAGTGGAGGGAAATTCTTCAATCGGATTAATCGGTCTAGTTCAGAGGGCCTACCGCGAACCACGTTCGAAATGCTGCCTCCCTGGCACACTTACGTACGAATTTACACGTGCGACAGAGAGGCAACACGTCGAACGTGGTTCGCGGTAGGCCCTCAGGCTTAAATAGAAGGTAAAAAATAATTTCAAAGGCGATTTCTAAAGAAAAACTTTTATAAAGGGCGTATTTGAAAGCAGATTATACTAATAAAATGAAACCGGACACACTTTTATTTTCTGTTGTTGAAGCGTGGTTGATTAGGGATCGCCTGCGGTGGTAGCATGGTCGAGTTTTTATCGCTTGTCGCGCCATGCGTCACTTACGCACTTACATGCTTGTACTTGGATCCCTAATCAACTACACTTCATTGCGGTTTCATTTTATAAGTAATATTGTATGTAGAATACTCATGAAGAAATTTCGAATGCGCTATTATGTCCAATAAGCGTATTCCTTTACTCAAACGCCTGAATTAACAGCTACATGGAAAAAGGGAAACTTACTTGTAGTTTTACCATCAGGTGATACGTCTGCTCGTTTGCCTCGTAAAAAATGAATTATTACTGCCAAGCTTGTTCAAAGTTAGCGTGGTCAGAGTCTACTGAAGTTTTCCATTTGACAGTTAGAGTTTTTTTTAATCTAAAATCGGCCTTTATTTGGGGTTCCTAAGTACATATTTTTTTCTTTCATTTAAATCAGGGAAGCACTTTGTACCAGGGATCGGAACCGGTTTGTTGCAAAAACGTCGAATTAACCATATTTATCTAATTATTTTATACTCGAAATGTAGGACTCAGTTGTGTGTTTAGGTGACGACTTCGTATTATTACATTGCCGAATTAGAAATTAAAAATAATTAGCAAAGAACGAAAATACCGTTTCCGTTCCCATACAAAAAATACCGCTTTGTACGTTGCTTTGTACGTTGTATATGTGTTAGTAGTATATATTCAGTCATGATAGACGACCTCATAAGTCACCGGTAAACGAAGCTACAGCGAGGGTATTTACCCAGAACGTTATTTCAGTTTTGACACTTATTTTCTTCAAAGCAAGATAAATGCTAACGATTTCATGATAATGTTTGTGGTTCTTTTCCCCGGCCATAAAAATAAATATGTTTCAAAGTATTACTTACTCTAAATCTTAATGAATTAATGACAAACGTTTCCTTAAATTTTAGGAAAGGAAATGTGATTAATTATTACCTATTGGTTAAAATTATAACTATAATGCTCTTTCATTCTTTATTGAGGTCGCACTGATGTGTTTATTGATTTTCTGTTATACAATACAAAATGACGGAAGTAGAATCTAAAGTAGTATCTATTTGTAAGAAAAACATTCAACGGAAATTCTTGTGCAATGCAAATTGGTGATAACCAGAGTTTTCGAAACAATATGAAGTGTCTTTGGCCATTTAGTAGCCAAAGAACTTAATTCGTAAATTAAAATGATTACTGATTTGAGAATTAGAATAATAGAAGGCAGTCAGTTTGGACATAGCCCTGACCAACGACAGCTTGGGCTTGCCACGCTAATGGCGGCACCCTACGTTAGGTTAATATATATTTATGTTTATAAGTATACATTACCTAACGTAGGGTGTGTGTGTCTTTATTGTATTTTATTTATAAAAATATTATAAGTTTTAAGTTGAAAATTCGTCTTCTACATCGTTATCCCGGCCTTTGCCAGGGTCCGCTTTCCTACTTCCTTTCCTCCACTTTGCGCGATCCTGGGTGTCGTCCCGTGTGAGCCCGTTCACGCTCATATCTGCTTTCACGACAACAGACACGACACGACAAAATTATTCAACCATATTATTGTTTTGTCATGATGTAGGCTCGGTAGAAAGCTAATAGCCAGTTCTTCGCAGTCTCTTTAGTTTGGCGATCCACCGAGGCCGCAGCCAAAATTGCCTCATTAACGAACGGGACAGCCCTAGTGTAAAATAACGATAAATTAGACTTAGTGAGAGTCTGAATATTGATGAGGCTAGGTCTTCAGTAGCGTAGTCAAACGTATTGAAGTAAAAACAGTATTTTTGAAGCCATTTTATGATACATATACCTACTTACATTCAAAATAAGGATCGAGAATTACAAGTGCCCTTCGGATACAAAACCCTAATATAGAAAATTCTAATACGTTTCAGCAGATACGCTCTCAAAACACGATTACCAACGATATGTGCAAGACGCCGGTGAGATCCAATTTCAAGTTAAATGAAATGTAAACACATAATATTATGTATCGGTTTCCAATCATATCCTTAGGTACGGTCCCAAAGTATTTCGCGACATACGTAAGGGTAATCAACTAATCACTAATCAGAGTGACTTAAAGATTTGAAGAGTTGAATTTTTATTGAAACTTGCACAGTAATATCGGTTACCTACCTATTTTAATGCTTGTCTAATTTATGGCAATTAAACAGGCGTCACACGATGAGCCATTTTAATTTAATAGGGGCCCGATTCGGATTTTGTAATAGACATCTATTAGATATTTTTTAGACATCGCCAAGATACGATAACGATATGTTTAAGATCTAACCTGTCAAATTTGACATTTCCGCGATTCTGGAGATACTCTTGAACGATTTCCACAAGATATTACTTAGAGATCTAATTGATATCTAACACGATCTATCGTAAAAGTGACAAAGATAACTAGTTGAAATCTAAACTATAACGTATCTAGAATGGATCTAGTACGTGTCGTCTCTTGTGAATATCATGAAGTTCGAATACGGCAGTAGGAATACTATATTTAGGTTACAACTTGTCTACGGATACAAAGTGGCAACTTGGAAACTCTTGGCAACTTTGGGGAACCGTGATGGAATCGAAACTCGTTTTAATAAAATTCGCTCTGATTACTTATATGAACTTTTCGGCGACAGAACTCATGAATATTAAAGAGTGCTTCGGATATTCTTCGATGAGGACTCATTATAAATTTTAGCTGTCGAAACAAATGCCAAAGAATCTTTTGTTAAGGATTTTGTATGCCTAGTGATTCGTACAAAGTTCATCATGCTTTTAAATAAAACAAATCCTTAAGTATAATTTTTAATTCGTATTTTATTTTGATGTACATAGTTCTAGCTAGTCCCTTTTTGGTGAAGGAAATCACCGCAAAGAAAAAAACTAAAAGACCTACTTTTCTCTCTAGGTTGGATGGTCAAATAAATGACAGTCTATTCTGTACTGACCAGTGCCTGCTACCATACTAGTTAGTAGTTTCTAAAAAACCAGATACAGTCTGGGCAATTTAATACTTAATTTAAATCTACTTTTAAGAAACAACATTTTGTCCGCATTTTGTCGATCTTACTCGTTTAAATTTATCAGGGTTTGTCTCTAGAACCGGTCTGGTCAACATTCAGAATTAACTGCAATTTATATGTCCAATGCAAAGCTCAATCGTTCTAGCCAGTTTACTTTGGATTTAATACACAGAGCGAAATGCGTCCGAATCCGGAGAGAAGCTATCTTAGCCACCAGTGACCCGTCCAAACGGCTTTGACTAAAGTCTCGTTTGGGCTTAGTGATCTATTCGGGCTCGAACAGCGACAACTGGTTTTATAAGGCTTTTAAAGAACCAGGAACTCAGAAAGAACCAGGATGATTTTCGCGTTTCTAAATCAGGAACTCCACTTTATTTATATTACACTTTGAAACTGGAATGCAAAAAAGTTTACACTGACTGATAACTCGTGAATGATCAAAAAAAACTTATAGTACCTACCTAAAGAATAGACATTCATTATACCTACAATAATGTAGGTACCTAAGCAAATAGATCATAATGAAAACCTTTTTTGAATAAATTTAATATATAAGGGTCATATAAAACGTCGCAAACATTATTGGCAACATAATACATCTCAAAATCGCTCAGTCGGCGCCACGTCGTCTGCCGGAGGCGACGGCGAGTCGCGACCGTGACATTCCTGTGACCCGTATCCGCTACACGAGACAAAGTTATCCAAATAGGATAACAATAACCAGATGGATAAGGTGGTAGAATATTATTACAAGAGATAAAAAATAAGGCGTGGTTTGCCCGTCCATGTGATAAGATAAGACGATTGAACACTAACTATTAGTGAGGCGGTAGCAATGCGACGCACGCAATCTCTTTTCCAATCGAACCCAGTTATATATTTGTGTAGTTTTTTTCTCAAATATAATCTAAAAGAAAACTATAAAGCCGTCCATTGTTCTAAAACTTTGTATGAAGCCGGTTTTTCTTAATGGCGAAATCCCAATACATTAACTTCATAGATTTTTTTTAATATGATAAGTAATCAAATGGAAATAATGAACGGTTCGACTTTTTCTTTACTAAGTATATGACATTTATTTCAGTTTACGAAGTTAATTAGGAAAATAACCCACATGCATACTAGTTTCACTCACTTTGGTATTTTATATGCAAGGATCGGTTCTGCTTGTAAGACTAATAGGAAAAATTTCTTGCAATTTTAATCCCATAGTCGAATATAAATATACCCTATATCACAGACGAAAAGTGCACACATTTGTTTTTATTTTAAAATTAAGGGTAACATTTTCAAGAAGGTAGGAAAAAAGGAAAGGAAATTGGCATGTCACGAGCAAACTACGGAAAAGATGACTACGAAAATGGGTCGTCCGTAAAAATAACTTACAGTGAAGCAAAAAATATTAGAAAATATCTTCCTTCGCAAAAAGGTAAATGTTATTATTACAAACGTCAACAAGCTAAACTTGTTTGTCATATATGGAATTATGGCCCGTTTAAGGTAAAGTGGCAAATATCAATAATACCATACCATTACCTACTAACATTAGTTGTAAGATTAAAATGTGTCACTAACGAAATTGATCCTTTGTTGGTCTTGAATAAAATTAATCTAATACCTTTAAACGAGCAATTCTTGTTTATTTATATATATATATTTCGGGGATCTCGGAAACGGCTCTAACGATTTCGATGGAATTTGGTATATAGGGGTTTTCGGAGGCGAAAAATCGATCTAGCTAGGTCTTATCTCTGGGAAAACGCTAATTTTTGAGTTTTTGTATGTTTTCCGAGCAAAGCTCGGTCTCCCAGATATTTTAATTTAATTATAATAATTGAGAATTTCAGCTTGAATATTTTACAAAGAATTTCAATACATGTTATTCAATAACTAGCTGACCCGGTGAACTTCGTACCACCTCAATGAATGTATAGTGATAGCTATTCCTTTTAGATATGTAGTAATTTATTCGACCTGTCTTAGCAACACAGTAAAACATAAAACCTCCTTTTTGAAGTCGGTTAAAAAAATAAGTCCTCAAACCTTAAGGTGGTTCGATTTTCATACAAAATTCAATCGGCTTTCATTAAGTAACTACACACTATTACTACATAAATATTTCCTCATTTATCTTCTTTCGAATATTCATTTTCGCTAAATTAATAGGAAAACAATGTTTCATACAGAAATCATGCAAAAATCATAGTTAACTTTTCATCAATTTTACGTATGTGTGCGTCACAAACGTCGTGTACGGATACATTTGCGACGTTGCCATACCATTTCCGACGTTGCCGGGCTGACCACGGCGTGAATTTGAAGTGCCGTCATGTTTAGTGCATTTTTGTTGACCTACCCGATTTTGTTGAATAAGTACCCGAATTTCGTCAGCTTAGCTAAGAACTATCATGGTGTGTTTTGTAAACAGTCGCTTTTTTGCTTACAAACGGAAGGTTCCCGGTTCAATCCCCAGTCATTGTATGCTGGGACATAACTTTTTGTATATTTTTACACCTAAATTTCGTATTGTTTTTTTTTATTTTTATTTAATTTTTCTTATTTTCAAAAATCGATTGATTAAGTGTGGGCTAAGCGTATTCGTTTAATTTTTACAAAGATAATTAGAAATTATACTCCACCTACTCTCTTTGATTTTTACAATCAGGACATCCTCACAGCAATAAAAAAGAAATGTATAAAATTTCCTGTGGTTGAAAATAATGAAATTTTGTCTATGAATGAAAAACACAATTATTACTAGTTACTACCAGGTAAGTAAATTATAACTTTATTAGAATCCATATTGTTGCATCATCTTTCTTCCTATAATATTAGAGATTTTTTCCTATCATGATTCATGATATTAAATTTTTTTCAGGGACTACTACGGATAACAAATATGAAAAAATGTACTGTAGGTACTTGAATTCAAAATTAAAAAAATTGTTTTCCTTTTATTTTACAATTACCTACTACTTTATTAGAGGCTGGGCAGTATTAAGGGATTGCTTTACTTGTAGCTTGTAGAACAAACTATTAGCGCTTTAAAAAAACTGATACCTGACACTTACAAACCTGGACTTCCTTGGGCTCATTCTACTAAGAATCGTCAGTAGGTATTCTCCATCCTAGCATAAAAAGATATCCTAAAATGTCGGTCATTACGTCAGGTTTTAGTATCAAAAATGTTTCCCAGCCTGCGTGACGTAGCGGAAACTAAAACTTCTATACAAATATTTGGGACATAGTTTATAGGGTTCCGTACCCAAAGGGTAAAAACGGGACCCTATTACTAAGACTCCACTGTCCGTCCGTCCGTCCGTCTGTCACCAGGCTGTATCTCACGAACCGTGATAGCTAGACAGTTGAAATTTTCACAGATGATGTATTTCTGTTGCCGCTATAACAACAAATACTAAAAACAGAATAAAATAAAGATTTAAGTGGGGCTCCCATACAACAAACGTGATTTTTGACCGAAGTTAAGCAACGTCGGGCGGGGTCAGTACTTGGATGGGTGACCGTTTTTTTTGCTTGTTTTGCTCTATTTTTTGTTGATGGTGCGGAACCCTCCGTGTGCGAAGTCCGACTCGCACTTGGCCGGTTTTTTATATTAGCTTCAGGATTCAACAAGAATATGCTAGTGATTCTGAGTTTGAAGAACCCAAAAAGATCATAATCTGTGAAAATCAGTTATTGAATTTTTTTTTAAAACGTTGATAAAGTAATTTATTGATAATAGCGACCCGCCCCGGCTTCGCACGGGTTAACAAATTATACATAAACCTTCCTCTTAAATCACTCTATCTATTAAAAAAAGCGGCCAAGTGCGAGTCGGACTCGCCCATGAAGGGTTCCGTATTTAGGCGATTTATGACGTATAAAAAAAAAAACTACTTACTAGATCTCGTTCAAACCAACTTTCGGTGGAAGTTTACATGGTAATCTACATCATATTTTTTTTTTAGTTTTATCATTCTCTTATTCTAGAAGTTACAGGGGGGGGGGACACACATTTTACCACTTTGGAAGTGTCTCTCGCGCAAACTATTCAGTTTAGAAAAAAATGATATTAGAAACCTCAATATCATTTTTGAAGACCTATCCATAGATATGTATGGGTTAAATGAAAAAAATTTTTTTGAGTTTCAGTTTCTTATACTATGTAGTATGGGGAACCCCAAAATTTTTTTTTTTTCTATTTTTGTGTGAAAATCTTAATGCGGTTCACAGAATACATCTACTTACCAAGTTTCAACAGTATAGTTCTTATAGTTTCGGAGAAAAGTGGCTGTGACATACGGACGGACAGACAGACGGACAGACAGACGGACAGACAGACAGACATGACGAATCTATAAGGGTTCCGTTTTTTGCCATTTGGCTACGGAACCCTAAAAACCGCATCAAAATCCGTTGCGTACTTTTAAAGATCTAAGCATACAGACAGACAGATAGGAAAGCGACGTTGTTTTATACTATGTAGTGATAGTGATAGTGATGATGATAATACTGAATATCTGGAGGAAGCGCTGGTGGCCTAGCGGAAAGAGCGTGCAACTTGCAATCCGGAGGTCGCGGGTTCTAACTCCAGCTCGTACCGTCGTACCAATGATTTTTCGGAACTTTTGTACGAAATATCATTTGATACCTATTTACCGGAACCTATTTATATACCGATACCTATTTTTCGGTGAAAGAAACCAATGTGAGGAAACCGGACTAATCCCAATAAGTTTACTCTCTGGGTTGGAAGGTCAGGGCAGTCGCTTTCGTAAAAACTAGTGCCCATGCCAATTCTGGGATTAGTTGCCAAGCGGACCCCACGCGAGGAAGAAGAGATTGAATATCTGGGAGACCGACCAAAGCTCAGAAAACATATAAAAACCCAAAAATGCGCGTTTTCTCACAGATCAGACCTAGCTAAGAGATCAAACCCCTTATAGCAAATTTCATCGAAATCGTTAGAGCCGTTTCTGATATCATCCAAATATATAAATAAATAAATATATATAATAATTGCTCGTTAAGATAACACAAAAAGGACAAAAATAAACAAAATTAAATTACCTACTCGCACCAGTCTTGAACCCCAATCCTCTTGCACGTATTTCCACGAACATACCGTAACGCTATTGCAGCATACTTACGTTGTGTGAAATTGTCTACTACAAGCATCACGGAAACACTGTTTGCATGTGTGAGTTATAGTAGGAAAAAGCATGACAGCAACACTCCGTCGACTTTAAAGGGTGGTTTTTGCACAATGGAGTATTCAATGTTTATTTTAATAGTTCAATATTTACTTAAAGAGTTCGCTAAACATACTTTTAAGTATACAAATAGCAAGACCATTCCACAAAAAAATAAAACATGAAATTTTGCGAAAGTGGCGCCATCTAGCGAGGGTTAAGCTTTGAGTAACCTAGTCGAACCACCTTAACCCCTCGTGTGTAAGGTAAGGATTTATCCTGATCCTGACCACATTATTAAGGCCGTTCTTTTTTTGCATTTTTAAAAAGGTTTATTGTTAGGGTTCCATACCCGAAGGGTGAAAACGGGACGGGACGGGACTTCGCTGTCCGTCCGTTCGTCTGTCACCAGGCTGTATCTCATGAACCGTGATAGCTAGACAGTTGAAATTTTCAGACATGATGTATTTTTGTTACCGCTATAACAACAAATACTAAAAAACAGAATAAAATAAATATTTAAGGGGGCTCCCACACACCAAACGTGATTTTTTTGCCGTTTTATAGATAATGGTACGGAACCCTTCGTGCGCGAGTTCGACTCGCACTTGTCCGATTTTATTACTCATTACACTCTAAAAAAAATTTGGTTGGCCCTATCAATATCTTGATAGTCGTAATCAAGCATCTTGATTCCATACGAGCCTAACAAGAACTTAGACACATCAAATAAGGTAATTCTGATTGCTATTACTATATCTATGTAACTGAACCAATTAAGATCCTGTTCAATATTTACACGAAAAATAATTATGCTAACTAATTGATCCTAGCAAGATCAACTAAGGGCTTGATACTTATTATCATGATAAGTTACTGTACCAACTAATACAAACAAGTCAGTTTAACTAAGATTTAGGTCAATATTAACATGAAGAATTACTGTATTAACTATTTGACCCAAATAAGTTCAACTAAGAACATGATTACATCGACTAATGCACCTTATTAGCCTGAACTAAGATATTGTTAAATTTGAATCTCAATTGTTTAATCATTTCAACTAAGATGTAAATCAATGTTAACATGAAGAATTACTGTATCAACTATTTGACCCTAATAAGTTCAACTAAGAACATGATTGCATCGACTTATGCATCTTATTAGCCAGAACTAAGAAATTGTTAAATTTGAATCTCAATTGTTTAATCAGTTCAACTATGAAGCTTGTCTAGTACAATATACCATTCTTCATCAATTGTACTAGTACAATAAAACACAACAACAAACAACAAGCTTCATAGTTGAACTGATTAAACAATTGGGATTCAAATTTAACAAAGTAAAGTTTTATGAAAAGGGGGTAAATGAATAAAACAAAAAATATATATAATAAGATGTTATTTATTCATCTAAACATTTAGAAAACTAAACGTTTTACATTTAAAAATCGAACTTTCTTTTACATACCTTACATATACAGTGTGTGGCCTACAACACGGGCGAATAATTAAAACGTAGATTCTACTCCTCAAACAATAAAACTTTTGTTCAACAACTTTTTGAAATTATGTAGTCTTAAAATTGTCCCTTTTTCAAACAAACTAAATAATATTTTCAATGTACTTTAAATTCCGTCTAATTGACATTGCCCGTCAGTCTTGTCACCGTACAGGCATAATCAATTTCGTAATACATTGCGTGTTCGAATAAATTTTAAAGTGTTTTAAAATACAAACCACAAGTTATTTTTAAAAGTCGCTGAACAAACATTGTCTAGTTTGAGAAGTAGAATCTACGTTTTAATTTTTCGCCCGTGTTGTAGGCTACACACTTGATATTATAATTAACATTTAAAACGGGCTACAAATATAATGACCGTTTGGCGTACAACCGTCGATTTCCCCCTTATGGGTACCCGTTGGCGGCAGGCTCGGGGACGTCTGTCGCCTACACGAGGGTCCCTGGGATGGCCAATGCGCAAAAAATGGCGCACTCTTAGAGAAGTAAAGGGAAACAGTTCCTCCGAAGTCGAGTCCGCAGTTCGGACAGCCGCTGGCGGGGTTTCGGAAGCATGGTCCCGATCGTTTCCCGTGCCTCGCCTTAAAGCCTTGAGGCGGCCAACAGGGGTTTTACTGGGTAGACCTGGGGTCTCATTAGTCCACAACAGGGATTCCCACATAACCATCCCGGCCCGTCCCCGCGCCTTTTATTCCCGTCGCCGCGATTAGCACTTGCTCCATGTTGCACATACACTATTATACATTAGGTACACAAAGCAAAGGTAACACGTTCACTGTTCCAGGCTTGCCGTGAAATAAAGGCACAAGTAAAGTTTATTTCGTTGACGCGTACTTGAATGACTAAGTAGTTGAATGTTGAACGTCGAGGCTGAGACTGACTCCCCACTCGCACGGTCACAGGCGCCGCAGGGGCGCGGGAGGGGAGGACCGCGGGTGCACCGGCGCCCCCCTACTTATCTCTTGATTGAACGGATTAACTGATTATTTAATTTAATTATGAAGAAAATCGATTTAACAAATAATGCTTAATAGAATGGAATATTAGTTTCGTAATTAATACAATAACTTGATCATAATGGGATTGAATGTTTTATCTTCGTTGTTCTAAATATTAAATGTTTAGTTGATTAAAATACCAAGTCTTATGTAAATCAACAAAGAGGAAATAATCACATAAACTATTAAAATGTTCATAACTATTAACATATTTATCTGTTTTAATTAATTTGTTAAGGATTGAATCAACCTACGTTACATAATTATGCCAACAAGTTAATGATAGATGCAAAGTATACAATTGTTAGGATTAATAACATACCTACTTTATTAGTTCAATCACAGATACACTTATTGTTTTAAGTAATCAGGTTTCTTTGATTTATATAAGATCGTTATTGTTATAATTAACTTAACGTCAACTAAGAGAAAACTGCTCTTAGTTGGTCTTCATTTTTTAGAGTGTACAATACAGAATGAGGTTTGAACTCGCAATTTTTTGTGATTTCACATACGAAGGGTTAAGGAACATGTAAGTAAATTGCTACAATTTCTCGCTCCTCCATCTGCTCGACGTAGTTATATTGGCATCGTGTATTTATTTGTCGCTCTTCATCGCCTATGAAGTATATTTGTAAGAACTTCGGATCAGCATCAGACATTGGCAACAGGGAACCAATTTGATGGTAAACCTGTCCCTGAATCTTAAAAGTCGATTCGAAATTTCTGCCATCGTGATTCTGAGCAATTTTTGTTGCTCCAAATGATGTTATTACTCCCATAAGGTATTAAGGTGGCCGAAGTATCTTTTTAAACCTCGAATCTCATTCTTAATATTGTACTTACATGCTTTAAAATGTAGTATAATCCTATTTAAATATTATAATCTTAATCTATACTATAACAGTTATCTTAATTTATTGTTTATACGATTTTTTCATATCAAATTAGCGTTCTATCATTCACTCTATTTATTTTTCATCACAAGTTAGGTTGTTTATAATATGGATATAAAAATAAAATACAAAAGCATTTACAAAAACAATACAAAAACTTATAAACATATTATAAAAAACCTAACCTAGGGCGCCGCCAGCAGCGGGGCAAGGCCCAAGCTGCCGGTGGTCAGGGCTGCAGAGAGAGGAACCGGCGGACTATCCGCGCCGTGTCCAAGATCACCGCCTTCTGCATCTGACCCTTGATCCAACCACCTAGCGAGAGTCTCTCAAGATGTTGGTCGAGACTCTTCGCTATTAGACCGTTCGCTGAAACAACTATCGGGACAATGATCGTCGAATCAACATCCCACATGGCGGTTATCTCGTGAGCCAAGTCTAGGTACTTACTAGACTTGTCCTTCTCGGCTTTCACGAGATTCTCATCATGGGGGATGGTGATGTCAACGAGCACGGCCCGGCGCTGCGATCGATCTATTATCACAATGTCAGGCTTATTGGCTACAATAGTCCTGTTATTAGTAATAGTTAATAGTTATTACTCCCATAAGGTATTAAGGTGGCCGAAGTATCTTTTTAAACCTCGAATCTCATTCTTAATATTGTACTTACATGCTTTAAAATGTAGTATAATCCTATTTAAATATTATAATCTTAATCTATACTATAACAGTTATCTTAATTTATTATTTATACGATTTTTTCATATCAAATTAGCGTTCTATCATTATTATTAAAACGATAAATATTTACAGTCACCAAAAGCATGACAACGTCATCAGTCAGCCGTCGTTATAGATGTGTTACACGTGTCAAATCGTTACCAACGCAACGTCTTCTAAAACTTGACACCTTAACTCGACTATTCGACCTGCCTTAGCAACACAGCAAATACGTCTTTTCTCAAAAAACGCGATCACGACGCCATCTATAGGGTCCAATTGTAAATCTAAACCATCCAGGGACCCACCCAAGTATACACACAAACTTTCATCCAAATCGGTTCAGCCGTTTAGGAGTTAGGTTACTTACTCACGTACAGAAGAATTATATATATAAAGATTAGGTTAACAGTAACAAAGACAACAAAAAAAAAGAAACAAATTACAAATTAAATTACAACTAAAGCTTAAATAACATATTAAATATAAACTATCTTATTAAAATAAACTAAAACTACAAACAAATTAAAATTAATACTTAAATAACAATAACAATAACAACAATATTTTTATTCATAATTAAAGTTTAGCGGGAAGGTTACATTGAACCCCGCACTAGGCATGGCCTGTATCGCGGGGGTCATGATCATCATAAATAAAAGAAACTTACCTATAAAATAAAAACCTAATCATAAAAAGAATATCCCATCCAGCAGGTCCGCCTGTGGCATGCATGCATTACGCTGGCGGCGTTTCCTCGCTGAATTAAGAATTTCATAAATAAGTAGAATTAATACAAAAATTTAAATTTTATTTTGACGAAACCTGAAACCTGAGGTGGATTGACGAAGCCTGCGCTGTGGCTCTGAAGGTACCTATGCTGTTATTATCATGTTGTTTAATAAATGTATTGGTATACAAAAATTAATGGGACTAATTCTTTCTCTCAGAACTTATATTTATTATTGGTGCATAAACACAATATAAAAAAGATAAACTAAAATATAACTTAAGTAACAAAACACACCTTAAAAATAAAATGAATATTTCATAATTAATGTAAGATCTCCGGTTTCAGACGTTAATTTTTAGTCCTACTTTCCTCTAAGTTTTAGCTGTGGGTACAATATGAACATACCTACCACGAATACAAATATTTTATTAAACCCTTCAATATTATTATTACCAGTTTTAAATGCGGTTGCCAGGGCTCCAAAAGGGTTGTTTGAAAGTGGAATTAAAAGGCAAGTGAATCCAGGAATTTCCCAGAGCGGCGTTGCGCTGTTCACTACGCCAAGGACCTTCCTACCAATCCCTTAGCGACACTAAAACCAGTTTAACTCTGACTATGAACTAACTGGTGTTAACTTAACATGGTGTTGAAATGGGTTTTAAAAACGTGGAATCGAGTTATCAGAGCCCGTGCCATGAGTCACTGACAGTGCCAAAACTGACATATACGCTATCGAGAACGTAATTTACTTTCTATACATCTCGCTTGCACTAATATGCGAGTACGAGCGAGATGTGTAGAAAGTAAATTACGTTCTCGATGGCGTTTATGTCACTGCCAAACTGGTGATAGCCACGCAGACGAATAAGCCGTTTAACGTCCTCTCAAAACTTATTATACATAACCAGGCATCGGAGTTTTTGTCGCATGGTAAGACTAATAGCAAATAGCAAGCTATGGAGTCGACATTTGCCATAAATGTAAACTCTTATTCATACTCATACTCATTTATTTAATTTATCTTAAAATGCCTTTAGAGCGGTCGGTCGTGTATATTATCTTAGTCGAATTATATAAAAAAATATTTTTCTATTACATTATGAATTCATAACTTCAACTATTTTAACATACAACTATACAAACTACATCGCTGCGAAAGACCTAATGTCATGTAGGTACTGACCGCTGATAAAATTGATTAGTATTTGTCATGTGTCAATCACTGGTGATTGCAAACGTAGTAGTTATTTATATCTGTATGTGGTAAATACGTTGAGGAATATTCCATAATTAATTATTATGCCTAACCCAGAAATAGCTGCAATTTTGGCATGGATAGAGCCATACAACGATTTACAATATGACTATGAAAAATCTGCTATAGTGTGCTTGAGTTGTGAAGTACAACTCGCCCAATTGAAACATACATTTATTGCAACAAATGAGGTTTAATAAATTAAACTTATATACGTAGTAACTATTTAGTAATCTGTTCTCATATTAAATAAAATTAATCATGAGTATGAGTATGAATAAGAGTTTACATTTATGGCAAATGTCGACTCCATAGCTTGCTATTAGTCTTACCATGCGACAAAAACTCCGATGCCTGTACATAACTACATATTTGTAAATCGAAGTACTCTTATATTTGTTGAGCCATAAAGAGATAGAGATAGAGATAAAGATAAATAAATAACTGTTCAGTTATAATTACGGCTAACTACCTATACTAAGTAATGGGGAAACCAATGTATTACGGTGGAGGAAAAGTCACATTGCCGTATTCGAATTTCAAGATATTCACAAGAGACGACACGTACTAGATCCATTCTAGATACGTTATAGTTTAGATTTCAACTAGTTCTCTTTTGCAGCGCAATTCGGGCAACCAATGTCACTTTTACGATAGATCGTGTTAGATATCTATTAGATGTGAATTAGATCTCTAAGTAATATCTTGTGGAAATCGTTCAAGAGTATCTCCAGAATCGCGGAAATGTCAAATTTGACGGGTTAGATCTTAAACATATCGTTATCGTATCTTGGCGATGTCTAAAAGATATCTAATAGATGTCTATTACAAAATCCGAATCGGGCCCATACTCTTGGAAGTTAAACGGAGGAAATTTTCTTTGACACTTTTATAACTGATTATAATTTTGTTTACTTCATCGAAATATTATTTTTATAATATTAAGATCGAAGTGCAACTGTTAAATCGTTATTAAATAACAGTTGCTTACGAGTTATTATCGTAAAATCCTTATGGGTTACTCCGTTAATCGTTATTCACGCATGATTTCAACGTACAAATTGATAGTTTAGGGCAGTTTCCTTTTATATCTAGATCAAGCTATTCTAGATGCCTTCTAGAAGTTATAAGATAACTTAGGACTGGCTTGTGAATCGCTCAGCTGTTAGGAGCTCGTAATTTCCCTCGACAGACGAGGACTCCAATTGCTCGCACAATGTTCAGTGTAACATATTACTAAAGAAAACGAATTTGACGTAATGAACTTTCTCCCAAAACGCGGCAAACGGGAGACTAAATGTTAAGCGCGATTTGTTTTAGTGACGGGCTAAATAAATAGTTTGCCCAGCCAGGCTAGCACATGATTGGCACGACAGTACCCGCGGAATAGACTACCCGTCCTTCTTTAATTTTGTCGCGCATTCCTGTGCTAGGCCTACTGTAACGTATTACTATCTATGAACGTTAACCTCAAAAATATGTACAAAGAAGTAAGATGCAAAAGAGTAAACGTATAGGTATTTGACATCGACTGTATAGTTGATGTCAACGACATCAATTTCCAGGAGTTAACGTTTCAAGGACTATAACGCTCCATCCTTATTAACAATTCTAACGTTTGATTGGCTGACACTCGGTTGGTGTGAAGACAAATGCGGCTGGCGGGAACTTGGGGTCAGGCGAACCTTCTGAATAAGTAAGCGAGAGGCTTTAGCTCGTGCCCATTGTATTGCGAAATAGATCAAAAAAGGTATGAAAACTCTGATCTATGAAGACAGACACAATGCCTAATTCCCGCTATAATTTGACATAACTGCCATACAGATCTGACAGACATATCTGTACGTAAATTTCTAAGTTGTCTATATCTCAGATTCCAATCCAAAACTATAACCGGATGGTTATTGTCATATCAAAATATATAGTATTGCTAAAGGAAAATAACCATATTATGATGATAGATATATTAGATTAGATCGTACTGATTACTACAACGTATATGATTCTACGAGACTTCAATACCTATAAGCAGGCCTCGGAGTTTTTTTAGCACGGTAAGACTAAGGAGAGCTATGGAGTCTTTGTTAACATTAAAATTAAGTTCATACTCATACTCATCCTCATTAATTAAGTACAAGTAAATTATGTACAGCTCTAGACCTAATAAATATCAGCGATCATCACAATAACGAAATACGTAACTATATATTCATGACATAATGTGACATCTGATTTACTCATACACATATTTAGGTAAAGAGGTTTAATCATAAGTGGCCTATCACTTAAAAAAGTACTTAAGACATGCAACCTATGATTATAAACATTGGTAATACGTATTCGACATATTAAAACGATATTCCATAGATATTAAAACTGTTTATTATTCATTAAGGTTGATATAGAGCTACAATATTTTAGAATAGTTATGCGTTACTCTTCCTTACGTCTACAAAACAGTTCGTTCACACATAATGGGCAGTATAAACGTCGTAAGTCGCATTCATGGGCATCATTTTCAAGACACCAATATCAATATCTTAACAGTAATTATAGTATGTAGGTACGTTAAGTACTTAAATAAAATATTGGAGCGATGACACTGCAATATGGGTAATATAATAATATTAACATACACATATACATATTATATTATTGGGCATCATTTTCAAGACACCAATATCCTTATCTTAACAGTAATTATAGTATGTAGGTACGTTAAGTACTTAAATAAAATATTGGAGCGATGACACTGCAATATGGGTAATATAATAATATTAACATACACATATACATATTATTACTTTTTTATAATATAACATTTAATTAAATATATGTAAACAGAATTAATTACATATAAGTAGTCTAAGTATTTATAAAACGATTCGGACGAACTTAATTAATGAGGATGAGTATGAGTATGAATTTAATTTTAATGTTAACAAAGACTCCATAGCTCTCCTTAGTCTTACCGTGCTAAAAAAACTCCGAGGCCTGCCTATAAGGATTACAACATATATGTACCTACATACCGTTTTATAATCATAATAATAATAATAACGCCGAGATAACCGCCATGTGGGATGTTGATTCGACGATCATTGTCCCGATAGTTGTTTCAGCGAACGGTCTAATAGCGAAGAGTCTCGACCAACATCTTGAGAGACTCTCGCTAGGTGGTTGGATCAAGGGTCAGATGCAGAAGGCGGTGATCTTGGACACGGCGCGGATAGTCCGCCGGTTCCTCTCTCTGCGGCCCTGACCACCGGTAGCTTGGGCCCTGCCCCGCTGCCGGCGGCATCCTAGGTTAGGTTTTTTATAATGTGTTTATATGTATTTTTTATTGTTTTGTAAGTATTTTTATATTTTACTTTTATATTCATATTATAAATAACCTAATCTGCGAAATTAAATGAATAAAGGAAATAATAATGTTACCCAAAAAAGGAGATACAAATAATAATGTTTATAAGTATTTTGTATTGTTTTTGTAAATGTTTTTGTATTTTATTTTTATATCCATATTATAAAATTACCTAACTTAGAGAAGACAAATAAATAAAGAGAATAATAATAATATTGTTTATTTCAAGTTTTAAACTCATACAGTACAATACAATAAATTACAACACTACAAAATAATATAAAATTTAAAATACAATGAAGCAGAAGTTATAAATAAATATCCCTTGTCAGATTTTTATACCTACATATTATTTGCCGTTTTCGTCCAGGTGCACGGCTGTCCAGTGCTTTAGGATCTTATTGCTCGGGTTGACTGTAAACAGCGCCAGAATATCATTTTGCTGCGAGTTTTGCCATACGTTTGTCCAGACTGAAGCTATGCGGGACCGCATGATTCCATAAAAATCAGGTACTCCTGCATCAGCAAACATGGCCTTAGCACTGCAGTAGCGAGGTAGTTTCATGAGTATTCTGAACGCATCGTTATACTGAACCCGGAGCGCGTTATATGAACGTTTGGTGTAGTTACACCATAGTGAGCATGTATAAAAGCACTGACAGAATGCCCTAAATAGTGTAATTTTTACGTCAGTGGTGCACTTGGAGAATCTTCGCGACAGCATGTTACAACGGACCGCAAGCGCGCGGCGCTCTCGCTCCATGTCCATGTCGTCGCGAAGGTTCTCCGTTAGATAATGGCCTAAGTACTTGAAAGATGCTACCCGAACCGGCGAACCATTCAAATAAACTGGCGGAACTACCTCCGGACCCTTGCCGTATCTGAATACGAGCATTTCTGTTTTTAAAATATTATATTTTAGATAATGCTGTTTCGAGAATGTTTCAAAGATAAGATAAAAGATAGTTTATTCAAGTAGGCATAATTACAATGCGCTTATGAACGTCAAATAAAGCTAGGTAGACCGGCTCCAACCCTACACCTCTGCCCCGAGAAGATTTAAATCCCCCCTCAATTGGAGGAGGGTATCCCAATATGGGACCGGCAACAAACTCGGCGGGAGACATCTTTTCAAAAATAATTACATCTTATAATTAACATGCATTACGAGAAAATAAGGGAAAAAATACAATTTAAATTACTATAGAATTCATGCAATTATACACATAAGGTGTAATAGAAATTTGATTTAGAAAATATACATAATTATGTACATGGAATCATACAAAATCGTAGCTCTTTCAGAAAACATATCAAATTCTTACAAAAGGAAAAGAAAATAAAGTTATTAAAAGAAATGGGAAAACATATTATATAAATCTGATTGATTATTATTAATTACCAACATATAATATTTGATGTGCTTTCCTGCTTACCTGAGCTGTGTCACCTATAACTCTATACATAATACAATGTTTTTAATTGCTACTACTTTTTATTAGTTAGTTTCTGGTTTGGACCATGCATGTTTGTCTGTCAAGTAGTCCTCGACTCTGTAATAAGCTTTTAACATCAATGACTTTTTTAAGTAATTCTTAAGAGCTGGAAAGGGTAATCTTAAAGCATTCTCAGGTAACTTGTTATAAAAATGAATGCATTGCCCAACGAATGACTTTTGTACTTTACGGACACGAAACTTTCTGATAGCAAGCTTATTTCTATTTCTAGTGTTAAAGTTATGGACATCAGAATTCTTAGTGAAGGAGTCTAGATTCTTAATAACATAAATAATACTATCATATATGTATTGGGAAGCTACAGTTAAAATATTAATTTCTTTGAAAAGTTCTCTTAATGATTCACGCGCTCTTAAGTTATATATAGAACGAATGGCTCTCTTTTGTAAGACAAATATAGTCTGTATGTCAGCTGCTTTGCCCCAAACCAGAATACCATATGACATTACACTATGAAAATAACTATAATAAACAAATTCGCAGATAGTAAGCAATTTTTGGATACCCTGGCTTGAGGGGCTGAGAAGCACCATATCATCGGCATAGCTCAGGTTGTTAACGCATATATTAGCAACATGGCAACCCGTCCTGGTACCTCTCAGCTCCTCAATCAGACCATTGACGTAGAGGCAAAATAGGTCCGGAGAAGTTATGCCCCCTTGACGTACACCACACTCTAACCTATAATCGCTAGAGTGTGTCGTTTTGCGTTGTAAACTACTCGTACTTACAATGCTTCCTGTGCACGTGCTCTAACTAAATCAAGCAGCTTTGTTTTTGGAATACGAGTAGGTGCTACACTAGGAGGTATACACGACATACTGCTGTATTCGAACTTCAAGATATTCACAAGAGACGGCACGTACTAAATCCATTCTAGATACGTTATAGTTTAGATTTCAACTAGTTCTCTTTTGCAGCGCAATTCGGGCAACCAATGTCACTTTTACTATAGATGGTGTTAGATATCTATTAGATGTGAATTAGATCTCTAAGTAATATCTTGTGGAAATCGTTCAAGAGTATCTCCAGAATCGCGGAAATGTCAAATTTGACAGGTTAGATCTTAAACATGTGACGTTTAGCGTCGCAGTTAGGGTTAGAAAGAGGTAGGAAGGAAATGAAAGTTGGAAAGAGGTAGGAAGGAAATGAAAGTTGGAAAGAGGTAGGAAGGAAATGAAAGTTTAATTTAGAAAAGTTAATTAATAATAGGTATTTAAAATTACAATAAGTTAGCTAGGGCCGTGAGTACTTATAACTGAGCCGGCAAGAATGGAATAATGAAACAAGTCTTTAATAGGAGGCACTTTCCTGGGACTCTACTTCGCAGGCGGGCAGTTGTAGATGGCTCCGCTGAACAAAGCAGGCATCGCAGTCGCAGGTCCAGAGTTTTCTAAGAAGGCTCCGCACTGTGGTCCAGGATCCTCAGCTCGGAATGGAAACCTTCCAGATTGTGGAGCATGCGCATAGCGCAACCCGGGGTAGTGCAGGCTAGTGGGTTTTCAGAGTCAACCCCAGACTTGATCCCTACCAATATTGGTCTTATTAGAATATGCACACAACGGTGACTGCGTCATCCGGCCCGCAAGGAAAGAAATATCAGGAAAGTTAACCTTGTAGCATTTCTTTAGTGTTCACGGATGAAGCAGTCAGAAAAGAACAGACTAGTTAACAGCATAAAAGAATACAACGTGAAATTATTCCCATAAGAAACTGAAATTAAATATTCGCAACACTTACCCGATCCGGGGAAATGTACACAGCATAATAAAAACTAACGGCAGTTTGCGATCTATATGAAATCAAGGTTAGTATTATTTTACATTAAATATCGAAGATTATTAGCGAAAATATGTGAGCAATCAATGAATCTACACCATATTTTTCATGTGACAGATTCACAAGATTCCTGAAGGAAATTTTAAAATGTAATGTTTTTTTGCAACCGGCCAGCACAAAGCGCCGAGTGCAAACGAGGTTTTATAGCAAACCGTTACATACCCCCCTTTTTAGGTTAGGATTTTTGCTAAGAAAATCCGCTGCTAAGTCTATTTTACTTAATAGAAATACAAGTTATCAATCAGGCTTCACACACAAAATACCTCTTCATACTTACAACACGCAGACAAACAAGCAATAAACACTATAGAACAGTGTTTTTGCGTCCATACAGACTGAGTATTTTACTTAAGCTAGAATAAAATACTCTCATATAACTATTAATAGATGTTGATTAGTCTAACTCTAAACCTCAGTATTCAAGTTGTTCCCGCATACTATTCTTTTTTATAAAACTTTGTAGAAGTTTTATAACCTAAATATAATAGGCAAAGAGCTCATTAACCAGTAGGGGTTAACAGCAATATTTTACGTAATAGATAATTAAAAAATTAGAATATGATAGCGGTTTAGTTAGTAAGAGTTTCATGAGGGTTTTCTACAGAATTAGACAATAGACGTAGATATAGCAATAAGGGAAGAAATTGATCTTAACACTTATAGTTCGTGATCTTAAAATCTTTGACATGCCAGTCACCTAAATTATTACCCTGCATGTCTTCAAGTTCATAAACTAAATTAGATTTTTTAGTTACAACTTTACATGGCACATACTTTGGTGCTAGTTTCTTAGAAAATCTATTGCTTTTGTCACTCAGATAGAAAGTCTTTTTCCAAACAACATCACCAACTTTAAAGTCAAAATCTTTTCGGCGTAAATTATAGTGTATACTATTTCTAGAATGAGCGTTAATTAAACAAGACTGCACTTTATCAAAAATTTTCCGTAAATTGCCTAAATTTTCAACATAATCATCCCTAGGTGTAAAAATTATGTCATCAATGAGCTCTGAGTTGACATAATGTAAGCCAGAAGTAACTAATTCCCGACCATAGACCAGAAATGCAGGACTGTATTTAGTCACCTCGTTAACGGATGAATTCATTGCAAATTGAATTTTAGGTAGGTGACAGTCCCATAATCTGTGATCATTTTCAATATATGATGACACAGCCGTCATCACAACTTTATTGTAACGTTCAACAGTATTAACTTGCGGCGTATATTTAGGTGTGAATCTGACATTAGGAACATCATAATCCCTAAACAGCTTCTTTAAAATATTACTAGTGAACTGTTTTCCATTATCCATAAGAACCGTACTGGGAATACCATGAACAAGAAAAACCTTCTCCTCGAGTAACTTAGCTATTATCTCGGAGGTAGCGCGACGAATAGGGAATAATAGACAATATTTCGAGAAACAGCAGGTAACTACAAATATAAAAGTGTTCTGATTTCTCGAAGGCGGTAGAGGACCAATTAGATCCATACTCAACATTTGAAATGGACGAGAGCAATCTTTAGGACGGCCCATAAAGCCAAGAGTAGCATGTGTAGCATGTTTTTGAGCACAACACGTATCGCAATTTGAAACAAATTCAGACACATCACGATGCATGTCAGGCCAAAAGTAATTTAATGACAGACGTTTATGAGTTTTATAAATGCCAAAATGACCGGCAGTAGGTTCAGAGTGATTTTTGTCAATAATTTCAGATCTGAACTCAAGAGGAATGACTTGTTTCCACTCAAACTCTCTAGTTAAAGGATTTAGACTCTTTTTGTACCTGAACAATTTACCATCGGCCACTCTGTAGTTTAGAAATGAGGTGGAAGTATTTTGACAACCAGAGTAAACATTTAGGTACCATGGGTCATTTGTAGTGTAAAGCATTGCACTGTTCGATGGAATTTGATCAATAGCAGCAATAGGGACAGAGCGAGAAAGACTATCAGGAACTACATTTTCAGAACCACGACGGTGCTTAATCTCGAAATTGAATGACGACATGCGAACTCCCCAACGAGCTAAACGACCTGTGGGATTGTTCAGATTTAAAAACCACTTCAGTGACGAATGATCGGTATACACAGTGAACTTTTTACCGTTTTCTAAGTAACACCTCCAATGTTCAATAGCTGTAAGAACTGCGAGAGCCTCTCTCTCAGTAGCACTGTAGTTACGCTCCTTGCTAGAAAGAGACTTACTCATGTAAGCTATCACTTTCTCCTCATTATTGATAAGTTGGGTCAGAAGACCACCAACGCCGTAATCACTCGCATCAGTGTGCACTTGGAATGATTGAGAATAGTCAGGGCACGATAATACGGGAGAAGACACTAAAGCTTCCTTTAAAATACGAAAGGCATTTTCAGCATCGGTAGACCATTTGAATGGAGGTGAGTTTTTAGCCTGAGAGGTTAATTTATTAAGAGGCGAAGCTATAGAGCTAAAATTTGGAATAAAACGACGATACCACGATGCAGTTCCAATGAATCGACGAACTTCTTTCCGATTAGTAGGTGTAGGATAGTTAATAATTGCCTCAACTTTTTCAGGATCTGGCTGAAGTCCATTACTGTCAACCACGTAACCTAAATATTTCAGTTTACTCCTAAAAAATTGGCATTTTTTATAGTTAATAGTTAGATTAGCCATTTTAAGCTTTTCGAGAACACGAACTAGTAAAGAGATATGTTGCTCAAAGGTTGGCGAAACTATGATAATGTCATCAATGTACACAAAAACTTTATGCTCGAATTCTGGACCATAAAATAACATATCTACCAATCTTTGTTGAGTTGCCGGAGCGTTAGTGAGCCCAAAAGGCATAGATATAAATTGAAAAGTTCCACGAGAAGGTATATAGAAAGCGGTTTTACAACGATCTTCTTCTTTAATAGCAATTTGCCAAAAGCTCTTAGACAAATCCAGGCTTGAGAGGTATTTCGCATCACGCAAGTTGTCTATAATCTCCGAAATATAAGGAAGACTATAAGCATCTTTAATAGTAACAGAGTTTAGTTTACGGCTATCTAAACAAAATCTCAGTTCGCCGTTCTTTTTAGGCGTCAGCAAAACAGGAGACGACCAAGGACTTTCACAAGGTTCTACCACGTTTTCCTTTAGCATTTCGTCAAGTTGAGTAACAAGTATACTCTGTTTTTCGGGGGACATTCTATAGTATCGCTGACGAATGGGAGCAGCGTCGCCAGTGTCTATACAATGTGTAATTAGAGAAGTCCGACCTAAGCCACGTTCCTCGTAAGAAATCTCTCGGAACTGTGTAGTTATATGATCAGCCGTAACTTTTTGTTCATTAGAGAGATGAACATAATCACGTAAGTGCGTAGGTTGATCAATAGATAGTGTTTCTAATGAGTCAACATCATCAGACAAAATTACAGAGTCCAGATTTTTAGGAAACAAGTTAAAAATTCTCCAAAAATCCATGCCTAGTATCAAACAATTTTGAATTTCAGGAACAACGTACAACTTTAAGACGTGAGATTGACCTAAGAACGTCACAAGTAAATTCATCATACCTATATTATTTAGCGCATGCCTACCAGCACCAAATAAATCCAGAGTTTCAGAACTATCTAGCACAAAACCAGCATCCAATAAAACTTTATGAAAGTTTTTACCTATAATTGAATAGCCGCTGCCAGTATCTAACAAAGCGTTAATCATCTTACCGTAGATTTGGACAGAGACATAAGGTCTGCTATGAATATTTTCAGATTTAGTTTGTAAAGCGTGGATTGAAGTGACAGAATAGCAAGAAAAAAAATTCGATATAAAATTAAGCCAAGATTTCCAATCTGCATCATTAAAATTTCTTCTAGATTTACTGTCGACTTCATGTGCACTGCAATCCACCAAATTTAGTTTTTTGAATCTTTAGGATTACAAGTTGTACAATCTGGGTAGCGAGTATCTTTTTTTCCACACTTAAAACATATAGGGAAATGTGGTTGCTTGCATTCTTTTAGAGAATGTGTAATAGAGCGACACCTCGGGCAGTACTTTTGAGTAGCGTTAGGATTGTTAGATGAATTCGCTTGTACAGCATTAGTAGTACTAGGTTTTTCTTCTGTAGGTTTAGATTTGTTGTAGTTACTAGAGCCGGAGTAGTTAGCGTATTTGTTTTGGTTATAATAATTCCTCTGTCTATCATTGGAATTATTGTTTTGGTAGTTTTTATTTGTATAGTTGTTATTATTTTTATGTTTATTGTAGGCAAAATCAGGGGCTAAAGTTTCAGCAGTCACCCTAGGCGGTTCATGAAATAAGGACATGCGTGACTGAATGTCCTCATAGTTTGAGCAGAGTTCTTTAAGAGATTTCAGGTCCTTGATAACTGAAGAAGCCGCTAGAGTGCTTGCATAACATGGACGGATGTTATGTAAAATAATTTCGAGCTTTTCATCCTCACACAACGGTTTAGCCAGTCGCGCGAACATGCCATGCATAATAGACAAGTATATAGAGATGTTCTCTTGTTCCCCTTGCGTACGAGATTTAATTTCACTAATTAGGCGATAGTCATAATTCTTAGGGCTGAAGTCTTTTTTTAACAAGACAACGACATCTTCCCAACTTTGGAAACTTTCTTTATTGCAACGGAACCAATGTAATGCGTCGTCAGAGAAAATCTCGTATGCAAACTTCAATATACGATCTTTTGATATATTCCTAACTTCTACGAATTCCTCAACTCTTTGAATGAAAGAAAAAACACAGGCTTTTCCAGAGTACTTAAGCTTTGCTAAGTCAGAAGTCAGATTACGATCGCAATGAACCAATTTGGTCTCAGGTTCAGAGGTAGGCCCTGTATTAGTGTTTGAAACCGAAGTAGAAGCAGGCTTCAGACTTAACATTTCTTGAGATTGGTTGTTAAATAAGGCGCATAGCGCTTTGTGCTGGTCAACCAACGCAGAGCCAACATTAGAGATGCGTCTTAATCTGTGGTAAATATGATGTAGTAGATTTTCTGTCCGCAAGAATACGGTTTTGTCGAATTTAGTTTTTAAGGATGACAGCATAGTCTGAGACTTAGCAAGACTATCCTTGACACCATCTAGATCAATCGCAGGCTCTAAGTGAGATTCTAAAATATCCTCAGGTGGTATGTTTAATTTTACAATCTGGCTTCGGAGATCCTGTACTAAGCCAGCTGATCCACCTCTGAGAACGACCTCGTATTCAAGTTCAGCTTATTGTAGAGACAAAAATTTAATAGGGTGAGCCATGATTAAGTCACACGAATAGGGTAGGTGTTGCGACTACACAGTAGGTTGAGAAACAGTTTTAGTTTCTTAGTATGTGGTTTTAAAACTTATTAGAATAGTAGAAGCTACAGTAGAAAGAGAAAGGCTAGAAGTGGTAACCTTGACAATAATTAACAAAAATATAGAACCACGTACCAAGGAACTGCTCTAAACAAACTTAAACTAAATATGACAATGACAGTACATAAATGACTTAAAAATTTGAATGACAAATAAAGCTACCTACATCAGTGAAAACTAAAAAAAATGCTAAAGACCTGTTTCGGTAGTGCTCAGCTCAGTTAAACCTAGTATGGGCGCCAATGTGACGTTTAGCGTCGCAGTTAGGGTTAGAAAGAGGTAGGAAGGAAATGAAAGTTGGAAAGAGGTAGGAAGGAAATGAAAGTTGGAAAGAGGTAGGAAGGAAATGAAAGTTTAATTTAGAAAAGTTAATTAATAATAGGTATTTAAAATTACAATAAGTTAGCTAGGGCCGTGAGTACTTATAACTGAGCCGGCAAGAATGGAATAATGAAACAAGTCTTTAATAGGAGGCACTTTCCTGGGACTCTACTTCGCAGGTGGGCAGTTGTAGATGGCTCCGCTGAACAAAGCAGGCATCGCAGTCGCAGGTCCAGAGTTTTCTAAGAAGGCTCCGCACTGTGGTCCAGGATCCTCAGCTCGGAATGGAAACCTTCCAGATTGTGGAGCATGCGCATAGCGCAACCCGGGGTAGTGCAGGCTAGTGGGTTTTCAGAGTCAACCCCAGACTTGATCCCTACCAATATTGGTCTTATTAGAATATGCACACAACGGTGACTGCGTCATCCGGCCCGCAAGGAAAGAAATATCAGGAAAGTTAACCTTGTAGCATTTCTTTAGTGTTCACGGATGAAGCAGTCAGAAAAGAACAGACTAGTTAACAGCATAAAAGAATACAACGTGAAATTATTCCCATAAGAAACTGAAATTAAATATTCGCAACACTTACCCGATCCGGGGAAATGTACACAGCATAATAAAAACTAACGGCAGTTTGCGATCTATATGAAATCAAGGTTAGTATTATTTTACATTAAATATCGAAGATTATTAGCGAAAATATGTGAGCAATCAATGAATCTACACCATATTTTTCATGTGACAGATTCACAAGATTCCTGAAGGAAATTTTAAAATGTAATGTTTTTTTGCAACCGGCCAGCACAAAGCGCCGAGTGCAAACGAGGTTTTATAGCAAACCGTTACATCTTAAACATATCGTTATTGTATCTTGGCGATGTCTAAAAGATATCTAATAGATGTCTATTACAAAATCCGAATCGAGCCCATACACGTGCGATATTAAAGCTCCGTCTCGTATGTAACTCGAGCTTAACTTCCGCGGGAGTGGGGCTTTTGCCGTACTAAGTTTGATCTGGTTTTTAGTTTATAAATTACATTAATTTAACTTTTCTTTGATAGAGATTTGGCCAAAATTTTCCTTTAGAATATAATTTCCATATTTCACTATTTCTATTTCACTATCACTGCCTTTACAGGGAATCAGTTAGCCTTTTAAATATGTAATAAGTAATTTGAACTATTTACAACACAAAAATGCAAATATCGGTGAAGTTTGGTTTTATTATTAGGGTCCTACCGAGTTTACAAGTTTACCCAAGTCTGGATGTTAAATTGGCAACTATTATCGGGTATAATGGAGACAAGATATTGTCTCACTGTTAAATATCCTGATAGCTTTAGTAAAGTGGTCGCAAATAGGTTTTTCTCAAAAATGGACGGCAAAGTCGACGTTGCCGGTTAAAAAATAGGTGGCGAAGTGCGTAGTTTATGGTCATTCAAAAAATTAAAAAGTTAAAAACATTGCAGTCTCGATTTCGGGATCATTATTTAACGAGTTCCAAACTTTTTAAAACTTTAAATCGCCATATCAAATGAAGGCATAGGTCCATTAAACAGCCAAACAGATGATCAGCACTTATTATTATAATGTTGGTACCGCGACTATTTAGGTGTCTCAAATACGTTGGCGTATTTTCAGCAGAAAAATACACTTCTTTTTTTTTTAAGGCGGCAAGCAAATCTTTTTGTTTTACTTTTTTCTGTGAAAATTAGAACGTTGCTTCTGTAAAATATTTCTATTTCTTGCACCATTTTTGAGAAAAGCACTATATATGACTCGGCTGGAAGGCTACTTGCTGGCTTCGGATTCAATTAAACGGACTCCCAAGGTCGTCCGTTTAAAACGAATCCTCAGCCTGCAAGTAGCTACTTCCGAACCTCGACAATAATGTACTATTAAGTAATGCCTGACTACGAGTAGGTACTTTTGTTTTGACTAAATAAGTGAACTAATTTGACACTTTTCGGCACTGAAACTAAATTTATTGGTGCATACCTGTTGTTCAACTTGGATGGACTACAGCAGCGGTTGGCAACCTTTTAGCAGCCAAGGGCCACAAAGTAGTTAACGAAGTTGACGCGGGCCGCACTTTATTAATATTTATGACTTTATCAGATATTGTCCTTTGTCAATATTACATACAAA
Organism: Cydia amplana; assembly: GCF_948474715.1. Classification (NCBI taxonomy): domain Eukaryota; kingdom Metazoa; phylum Arthropoda; class Insecta; order Lepidoptera; family Tortricidae; genus Cydia; species Cydia amplana. The sequence continues at coordinate 7,104,451 of NC_086081.1, forward strand.
ATAGCCAGGGAGGCTCGCGGGCCGCAAGTGAGATGTTCGCGGACCGCATGTGGCCCGCGGGCCGCTTGTTACCGACCGCTGGACTACAGGAACATATGTGAACAAGTTTAAAAAAACCGTCAAACAATTGGCAGGAGATAAGTAGACCACGCCTAGACTGTGCCTTAATTACTGTCGTCGTCGTCGTTAGTCGTGAGGCAAGACCGCGTGAACAATTGGGTGATATACCTACTAGGGCTCGCGGTCGTGTCCGGGTTTCGTGTACACGTGTTCGGTACCCGTTTCCGTACTACACGTACACGGTTTTCTGACCCGTTCTACACGTGTAGACGGGTACACGTGTAATTAAGATCCGTGTATCCGTGTACCCGTGTACCCGTGTACACGGCGAAACGGATCTTAAATACACGCGGGTCTAACCCGTTCTTGACGTGTAGCGGAGATTAAAGTTATGTATAGCTTTAAATAAACACAGATTCAGGGTCAAGAGCCCCGATTGTTTACCAGTTTTATCGGATTTTCAAATTCGGACTCGCAAGTTATATTTGACCCACTTCCGATGATGCTGAAAATTTCCATACGTGTGTAAGTCGGGTGACAATGCAATATTAATGGAGCTGAACTGATGATGGAGACAGGAGGAGGCCATATGAACTCTGTGATATAACAACCGAATTGTGTTTGGGGTTTTTAGAATATACTCGTGGAAAGAAAAGTACAGTCAGCGATAAAATCTTGTACCAAAAATGAATGTTTTGCCAAAAACTTATTTATTCTTTATTTGAATACTCCAGGACCCGCTTATTTTAATCGCTTAATATCGCTTTCAAATAATTGCTAAAAACGACACCGTTATTGGTAGAGTGAAGAGAAATGAAAATATTTATTTTTGTGTACTAGTTAAAATATCAAATTGTATTATAAAAAGAAACATAAATGCTATTATTATTCGACACAGGCTGTGAAATGTTTTACAATGGTTCTCATTTTTAACACGCTTTTATTAGGTCGACCCTAAATTGTAATGGAATCTTGCAAGTTAAATTTGATCCACTTCCCGGTTTCCGATTGAGCTGAAATTTTGCATACATATGTAAGTCGGGTGACAATGCAATATTATGGTACCATCGAGCTGATCTGATGATGGAGACAGGAGGTGGCCATAGGAACTCTGTGATGAAACAACGCAACCTAATTGTGTTAGGGGTTTTTAGAATTGTCTCGATGAGTATTAGTTCTCTGTCGTAAGAAAAGTACAGTCAGCGATAAAAACGTGTAACAAAAATGAAAATTTTGCCAAAAACTTATTTTAAATTAAACAGTAATTTTCAAAGATATAAAAAATTGTTTTTCTACAAATTGTCACAAATGGTAAAGTGCTTGTTTCCATATAGAAAAGACCCATTAATCACAAAATTATTTATTGAGTGTTTATGGTGCATAATATTTTGATTTATTACTTTAAACTTAAAGTATCTACAAGTAAAATGTGAAGATTTCATTAGTTGATTTATTGATTGATAAAAACTTCATTATATATCATATACCATACAATAATAAGAACGGTAGTTTTAAATCCCATCCTCATTCCTATTCTGACCCTTATTGTTTCAATACCTTAATTACAAATATACTACAGAACTGTTTATTTAAATATACTAAACATTCTAATAAATTATAACTGTTATAAATGTAAAAAAATCGCATTAATTTTAACGCAGTTTTTGGTTTCACTATACGAAGTAGGAAGAAATGTACTTACTCAGGGGTCGTCATGGTGGGTGATTTTTGATGTATTGATAAGAAATGTCTTCCTATGGCTCCTGTTGAACCACCATGGCACGAGAACTCGTTATTTACCCGGTCATTGCACAAAGAGCAATAGGCTTTGTCACCGGATCTGGCAAAGTTCCACACCCAAATTCTTCTCATTTTTTTAACAAAAATTAACAGTGAACAACAAAACAAAAACTATTAATAAAACAACAGAACGGTACGATTAACGTAGATAGACTTTAGTATCCAACTGACCAATAGGCGAACTGGAGTCTAACTAAAGTTCTATGAGATACTTTTTAAATCTTAGGCATAGATATTATTCATTGTTTGCTGTCTCTGTCACTAGTAAAATGCTTTGAAGAGCCGCGCGGCAACAAAACAATGGAATAATCCTACCTGAAAGATTAGTTGTTGTATTTTTTTGCAGATGTGTCTAGCTTATCACAAAGAGATAAGACCAAAAGCACCAACGCACGTTGTAAAAACAACACGTTCTATTGAATGAAACTTCTGCACTTTGTTTATTATCTATTTCATGTATTTTGTTTTTCACACGATATGGCAATTTAAAATACTTAATCTCATTTTGTTAGTACTCCGTTCGTGGTAGTTTCAGTAAGCATAACTATCTACTTTTGTCTTAGTTAGATAATCATTTAGGTCGTTAAATATTAAATTATAAATATAGATTTCATTGCTATACGTATAAAATGCATGTACCTACCTAGACTTAACAAATATGGAGTGCCCTAACAGGGTGTCATATATGTACCTACCATCCTCAAATTATAACAGCTGATGTATAATGAGCATGACTATAGATGACAATACAATAAAGAATAGGTTTACTTTCATCATCAAAAAACTACATCAATGAAGATAATTATATAAATGAACTCAACGGTACCTAAGTTATTGTTAATTTTAATTTAATTAGAGTAAAACAAAACATATGAATTATTGAAACAAAGTCTACTTTATTATTGACATTACCAATCAATACCACGTTAAACTGCAAAGTAATCGAACTTTCCTAATCTCTCTTATATTCCACCGTATCTCTTCATAGCACGAATCTATGCTACACGAAAATGAACGGTTGAACCCGCGGGTAAATAAGATCCGTTCTTTCGTGTACCCGTGTACCCGTGTACACGGGTACACGGGTACCCGTGTAAACGTTTCTGGATCCGGGCGGGTTCGTGTAGTTCGGGTTCTTAGTACCGCCGGGCTTAAGAACACGGGTACCCGTGTCAGCGTGTAACACGTGTATCGGGAGCTCTAATACCTACCACTGGTAATACTTCTTTCATCTAAGGCCTAAGGTTGCCACACGACAGACATTGGTTGCATGCGATAAACAAATCAATGTTCTCAACATACAAAAAAACTTTTTATTACTATAATTTTCTTGTCATCTTCTATGTATTTCGTATCTAACGAAGTATCCCATATAAGTAAATATCCCCGCAAATATTCTCGAGATCTACATTAATGCATTCACATTTTATGCGTGAAAATACCTCAGCGCCCGGCTTGTCACAACGAGGTGGAGAATTTTACGAGTGCCAAAGCGAATGTTTACTTTCTTAACATAGTACAAACCTAGTGTAAAGTCAAAAAAGAACTTTATTTGTAGCAAGCCAAGGTTTATTTTGATTAAGTATTGAAAAGAGATGAGATGGTGGCAATGGTAGCCAATATGTAGCACCGTAGCATACCACGTACACCGTAGCAGCCGCAACAGTCGTAGCATTGATGGAAAAACTTTACTAAAGTCACCTATTTGCATCTTAGATTTAGAAGTAGGTAGTATATGGAAAATCACTAAAAAAATACGAAAAATACTCAATACGAACCACATTTTCACTTTTTCGTGAATCAAAATTGTATTTAGGTATACTTTAAAAAGTTTTTACTTTTAGGAATCCGGTTCGAAGGACAATGAATGAGTTTTGTTTAATTTTTAAATGGATTCGTGTCTTTACCTTATTTACAATTCATTCACTAAAATTTCTGAGGTAAAAACACTGTAGCATTTTATTTAGATGACTGACAAGCTGACAAGGCTGTTTCAATTTAAATCTTTTCTCAAATACAAAGACGATATAAATGGTATCTTAGCGAAGAGTCTCGACCAACACCTAAAGAGACTTGCTAAGTGGTTAGCCATTATTGATCTAGATCAAGGGTCAAATGCAGGAGGCGATTGTCTTGGACCCGGAGCGGAAAATCCGCCGGTTCCTCTCTTTTCGGGCGTGACTACCGGCAGCTGGCCCTGCTGCCGGCGGCACGATAGGTATGCCAGTTTTTTTTGTTTATTTTGATTTCTTATTCATTGTATGAGTCTCTTTGTCTTTTGCTTTCATATTCATCTTATAAATCTTATAAATTACCTAACATACGAAGAAAATTTAATAGTAATTATAATGTTGCCTTAAAAAACAGCTTAAAAGTTGGAGCTATTTTAATGATTGTAAAATATGTAAGTTGCCTTTTTTGTAACAACTATTTGTAGATATACATATGTTATTATACCTACTCATTATGTCCAAACAATAAAACTTATTATAGATCTCTTATACGATTGAAGTGGACCTTGTGACTTCGCAATAAAAATGCCAATAACGCAATCTTTCCTCATAACATGTTATTCCGCGCTCTGTGGGAAGTCTATTGATTTGTTCGTCAAAAGTTATTGTTACGTTTATTATTCCTATCACGCCTCCGCTCTATTTTATATTCTCTGACGTAATACCGTCCATGCGTTCAAAATGGCTCAAGTTTGAGACACTATTGCCAAGTACATATGTATATGTAGAATACGACCTTGGTTTCGATTTTGATAACAGGCCTTTGGGACCTTTGCGACCAGGGGCGTATTTACAAATTTGGCGCCCCGGGCCATTTTGATTTGCCGCCCCCCTTCATCAATGACGATAAAGTATTTTATTTAAGAAAAAAAAAGCCTGCAACAAGTACCTTTGGGGTGTGAAATAAAAAAAACTAAACATTTACCATTTATTCACATAGGCATTTACAAAATGTACATTGTTTTCCTATGTACAAATTGGTTGACAAAATCATCAATGACGCTGTCGTAATTTAAAACGTTTGTCAGCTCAGCTTCTATATTAAGAAGAGCTAAGATATTCAGGCGCTCTTCGCTGATAGGGCCCGACCACATGTCAGCGGTGCGACGCCGCCGCCGCACCGCAAAATTTAGCGGTGCCGCCCGGCGGCGCCTCAAAGCGGTGCGCGGCGCCGCGCGCGGTGGCGCCGAGCGGCATGCGTCGCCGCGTGCGATGCCGCGCTGCATAGTAAAGAATAAAAATTCGACTACCAGTGTTTGATCAGACATGAATCCCTTCACACGTGTTCTGCTCTTGCTATTGGCGAGGTGATATTTTGCTTAAAAATTCTTCAAAACACGGCACAGACATTCGAAAATAGTTATAACATTTATTTTCAGTCATCTTCAACGCCTCGTATTTTCTTTTCAAATGATTTCCATCTTCATTCATTATACGAAGATATGGGTTCACCTAATTTTTTCTTTTCAATTGTTTTTTATTTCTACGCCCTCTTAACAACAGCAAGAGCAGAACACGTGTGATAGCGCTGGCGGTACACCGAGAAATTCAGTAAAATGCTGCAAATGATGTTAAAGCTATGAAAATCGGTACGATTGATCTTTAGGACATTTGAAACAATTTGACCCGAAGCACCAACAAATAAAAAAAAGATGATGAGGACGTCATCTTTTTTTGTATGGAATTAAAAAAATGTTTAGAAATATCCTCATATTAGGTATAATTTGAGGTATATTTTACAAAAAAAAAATTAACGGTATTGTATCTGGAGAAGCTCAAACTTGGTATGTCTTGAAAATTATTTTTATTATAATTAAAAAAAAAATACTCAAATGTAATGATGTGATATATTTTTGGAATCAGCTCAGAAAGACCTTTCGTTTAATACCACACACGATAGGTTTCTAAATATATTTTTTTTATTCTATACAAAAAAAGATGACGTCATAACCCCTCTCGTTTTTTTTTATTTGTTGGTGCTTCGGGTCAAATTGTTTCAAATGTCCTAAAGATCAATCGTACCGATTTTCAAACCTTTAACACCATTTGCAGCGTGTTTTGGCGAACCGCTATCGCTATGAAGGGATCCATGTCTGATCAAACAACTGGTAGTCGAATTTTATTTTTTACTATGCAGCGCGCTAAATTTTGCGGTGCGGCGGGCGACCCTGGAACGTAGATAATTTTTTATTCTTTTGAGTGCAGAAAATGATCGTTCTGCACTGCAATTAATTAGTCACTGCGGTGCAAAGAAAAATGCGCAATGCAATTTCTACATATGGGAATGCTTCTCATATGTAGAATGTCCTTATTTTTTATGAGTAAGCTTAGTTGCCTTAAGCTCATTTTATTTTCGTAGGCGGTCAGAAAATGTTTTAATAAAACACATTCGTCTTGTAGGTCTACCGCGAGATCTAACGGGTATACTGTTTGAAGGTTTACGGCACTCCTGACTTCTGCCTCAGACATTGTGTCTAATTTACCTAAGAAGACAAAATTGGCCGTCACTACGTCGTATGACGTTTTGCGCTTCCTCAACTCGGCTAACAACTGATCACGCCGTACTAAAACTTCTTGAACGAAAATGTTGCTTAATTTAGGTACTTGTTGGTAGATATTTTAAGCAATTGGTTTGAATCGTTCGTTTGTTTATTAATTTAAATGTCAATTAAAATATAATAAAAAATATAGCTAAGTTTGATTATAAAAGGCGCCCAGAAAAAGCCGCGAGGGGGCGGCTTCGCCGCCCCCCTGCGGCCTGCCGCCCCGGGCCATGGCCCCCTTGGCCCTAGGGTAAATACGCCCCTGTTTGCGACCGAAAGGCTTTAAAAGAAATAAAGATCAGGATAAATTGGTAATGTTTTCTTGGCAAGCAGCTACATTGGGATGACGCAATGCTACGGCGCCTGAAAGTTTACCAAGTTTTCCTTGCAGTTGCGACAAAGTAAAATCGACCTTACCCTATGGATTTAAATATGACAAGGGTTGTTACTGATCTTGTCGTTTGTCTGGGATGTTTGCAGACTCGCCGGCGCCGCGGCGACGGTGTGTCGGGAGATTAAGTCATCAGTTCGCGAAATGGGACATTAAGGTTGCCCTTAAGTGCAATTATAAGCGGAGAAAACAAAGTTATTTTAACGGGGCCATAAGCAACCTGAAATTGCTGTTTCCTCCACAGCAAGCTTGATGAAAATTAAAGTAACTATGTTCATCCGTTTTTATTTTAGTTCATTTTCTTAGTAGCCAAAATGTCCAATAACTAAACTAATTACCTAGTTAAAAAGTAAACGAATTTAAACTGTCGTAAGACAGACTAATACTAAGCTAATTTTACGCGTGACCTAGGCTCTCCGAAACATGTCGCGCGAGTGACTTAAACCATATGAGTTAAAATACAATTAGCTTAAAGTTATAAAGTAATTGAGCAAATATCTATGTTTGGCCTGATCATTATTTACTCTAACCAACCTAAACTGCTTACAACTGTGTTTTTACACATTCATGAAATATTTTTACCTACCCGATGAAACCTCCCCAATTGATTACTGAATAGGGATGATGACACATGTTGAATTTTATAACAAAATCTAGTAAAATAGATAGCAAATGAACAATTGAAGGGATGTTTACAAAAACAACATAACTGACTACACTGTTTGACACCTGAAACGATTAACAAAGTGCCAACCGCTTTAAGCAGTTATGTTGTTTTTGTAAATATCCCTTCAATTTCACCGGCTGAGAATACGTTTGTGCCATATCCATTTTTGAGCAAATTCGTTTTTTAATGATTTCTAAAATAACTAAAAATATGCTATAATTGACACTAATCAGTTTTTGGAAAGTCATATTTTTCAAAAATGTTGTGCCATATCCGCATTTTACTATAGGTTAATTACACTCTGTTAACAGAAAATTATCACAAAAGTGTGACATATCCAAAACTTTTGTGTCATATCATACATTGTACGTTTAACATTTACTCATCAAAAACGGATATGGCAATAATAAAAGTGCTTTTATTTCATGATTACCACTATATTCACAATATTTGTATAGTATAAATAGTAAACATATGTGCCTAAATGATAAATAAGTTCAATATTTCCTAAATGTAAAACTTTTCGAGAAATATTATTTTTTGCTTGTTTTCGCTCTCCTGTAAACCAATGTAAGTGGCGTATGGCACAAACGTATTCTCACCCAGCGATTTATCACAATGATGTGGATATTAAATAAATAAGTATATGGAAATAATACAAAAATACAGCACCTGAAAGTTTCAAAATTGAAGTTTTTTTTAACTTCCAAAAACGAAATAATTTAGGATACCATTCGATTCCTCACATTTTATCCAAAAAAAAGATAGATAGCAACTATACGAGTTTATAGATAAACGCAATATTTCACCGACAAAAACGCAATTTTCTTATTTTGTTCATACTTCAAGATGGACTCTCAGTGACCTTGACGTCACGTTCACATATCAATTTGTTAGGGGCGTTTCGCGAGTGAAGTACGACCACAGTACGACTGTCGTACTTTGATTATCATTTCTGACTTTTGTATTGCTTTAATGAAATGGGTCCCATATAGACATTTGATCCTAAAAACAAACCTGATTGATTGATACCATAAATGAAAATTTGTCATCTAGTCTATCGTTACAAAATAGAAATTAATATGACATAATATAACAACTTAGACATATCTCGTTTATACAGTAGATTTTTTTTTCACAAATTTCGCACATACATGTTAAACAATGGGACGAAGTAAAACAGAATGCTATATAGGTATGTAGACTTTGTCCGAAGCATTTATTTACATGCATAATGCACTCCATTATTGGATTTAACGAGCTCATGGCACTCGCAAATGGACAAATAATAGATAAGTGGACAATCGATTTTAGGGAAAGTCATTGTTACACTATTTCTTATGGACATTTCCTCATATTCAAGATTTTGATAATATTTTTCTCTTATGTTACATAATACACATTTCCAATTTCGCATGAATATGACTGGGTTTTCCCTCTCGCAACTCTACCACAATAGGTCAACCCATATTCAGTCAGTACATGTAAATATAATTGATATAACAAAATATATTTCAAAATATTCTGATTTTTTTTTATAATAATTATTAACATACAGACTGCATGCACGTGCTCTTTTAAAATGAAATAAAAAATAAAATTAAAAAACTAATTAAATTACCTAAGTAATACCATGGTAATTAAATGTACCTCTTTGATAATTTAAATAAAAGGATAAAACAATGGTTACATTATGGATGGTAACCTTCTAACCATTAACGTTCTCTCGCGTTGTTCGCATAAATTGAACTTTATGCATGTGCACGTAGGTCTATGTTGCTCTGTGGTATGTGACCGATTAATCCGTCTTTGGCGTTGGACCTGCGGTGCTGATATATCCGTCATTGGCGTCCAAAAGGTTAAGCCTCGAGAGTCAAGGGTTCGAGTATTTAAGCCTCAAAATCAGCGTTATTCACAACACTATGTGCCGTACGTACGTACGTCTATTATTCAGAAGACAGACGTTTGCGGCCCTTTGATCGCGCTCACGTAACTAGATGAATTAATCAGTATAAACACGACCGGGTCGACTTTGATGTGAGATACCGTGGTTACTGGTTGATTGTACTACAGGTACTTATACAAGCGTTTTTTTTTTAAAGAAATTTGAATACAAGTAGGTATACTTACTATTTGTCGCAAATTTCGGTTATAGCCTGAAAAAAAATACGGTGAGCATCAACAGCAGCGAATAAAACAACACGTCAAAACCATCTCGTATCTTTTTATATTAGTTGTATGTATATTCTGCCTCTATAGTTTTACAAGTACCTACAAAAAAAGAAGGTTTTTTACAGTGAATTGATAGGATTTTACCTTTTACGACATCCAGTCCTAGGAAAACGCACCACAAACCTTAAAACAACGCTGAATTTCCTACAGAATACGTACCTACTTACGTAAAGGAAAATACGATGTGTAATATGAATTCTTAAGAAAATGTCTTTTATGCAGGCAGGTGATTATGAAATGAGATACAATAGTATCGTAACTAACCTATTAAATATTAGCTTATTAGTTTTGATTAACCTGTAACAGGTATTGTGATTATATCGAGATTTCCATGGCAATCCCCACTTGAGCTATTTTAGGAATATACATGTTGTGAAAACGTCCAACTCTGCTAGGTAGGCAAATATCATTAAACATTTATTCCATGCAAAGTGGCACTGTGTGTGACTTTAGTTAGGTTAGGTTCTAAAATGGGGACATTTACCACTCTCATTTACCTCATTACTTTATTAGCAAATCTTTTGAAACCTCAGCTCAATAAAATCGTCTATATTTAATTGTATTAATGACTTACAAGTGTTATGTAATCTTACAGTACGCTCGAAGGATTCGTAGTGATAGATACCTAGCTCGGTGTACGCCGCAACGCAACCACATCTTGAAAGTCTTCGGAGCTCGAGTTCGAAAAAAAAAAGCAATTAGTAACAGTCATAAATTATAAACCTGCAGCGTTGGACGAGCACGTGCCTTTCCCAATATTTGGCACAACTAGCACTCGGCACGCGTCCGCATTCATGCTAAAAGCACAAATTAGTGGACGCCAAATTGGAGCGGGGCAACAATTTATTCCGATGCCGGACGGAATAGAGCTACGGGAATGATGAAATATCCGCAATGGATGTATTATTCAGGAAAGCTAGCGCAAATGAGACACAGCTCGCATCTGGAGTAGCTAAAAGGGGAAGAAATTCCACTTTCCGTATGACACACTAGTATATAAGTAATCACAGTAGGCATAATAATATACTCGTATACTGTACCGGTGGTGGCCGCTTATTTGATTAGTAATTTACTTAGACACTGTAAAAAACTGCTATTGAATGATAAGTATGTTTATATATTTATATAATTATTTGGTATTTCGATGAAAGCGTATTTGGAGGAATTTCATGTTTATTACATTGCAGTTGATTGCAGCAAGCAGACACGTATATAAAGTGGGAAACATGAGATGGCCCAATAGGTTCTCATACGTAGGCCCCTAATAGTTTTAAAACCATTGACCCATCATGAGGAAGCAATAAATTTAAAATAGTTAGACGGACAAAAATTACAAAAACTACGCAAAACAACGTCTATTCTAGCTTTCACTGGGAGAGATAGAGGGCCGTCACTGTACACAATGGTAAACTAATCTAGAATCTCAACATATGACCCTAAGGTCTACAATACGATACGCAGCAGTATCTACTTTGGTCTATTCGAATGTTTCAGTGAACATGTGCAAAGCAATCCCTGCGCGCGCGTCGCCTGCGGCCGGGCACTTGACATCCTTGTACGAGCGAGGCAGAGCACCACCAGCCCGTTGGCGCCATAAGTTGGAGGGAGAGAGAAGAACGCGTCCCGTACGAGCAACTGCAGTGACGTATTTTATTCACTGTTAATAAAGTCGACCCTAGGTTAAGTAGAGATAAGTTGGTATTTTGTAAGGGTTTCGCTGGGGATGAGATGGGATGAGATGAGGGACACTCAGATTCGAGACGCTAGAGAGGACGGCGGTGACCATTAAATTAACTCTTGCTACGAAGTATCGCCAAGTGTTATCTAACCTTGTATTGTATAAAATCAAATCTAGAATCAGTGGTTCCAGTCGGGCGATATAACCCAGTTAAGTACCTAGCATTAGGCCAAGTGTTAATAATGTTACCTATAGTCTGTCAAACTATACTACGAGTATTTAAAGGTGACATTCTATAATTATATATAATGAGTTCGACTCTCATTAGTGTTACCTAATAAATATGGTTAAATACATTTATAGAATCAGGGATTCAAGTTCCACAGATTATTGGATGTACTTAAATGAATTGTCGATGGAAATTATGATATTGTATCTTGTAATTGAATATTACCGACTAATCATGTTAAACCGTCATTCGCAATTATGCTGTGTATACTGTCTTGGAAATTACGAGTAGATTGTTAGTTTTATTGTTAGATAAACTGAAACGTGTAAGCACCGATGTATCTAGACATTATAATTTAGAGTATTAAGGGTCGAGCCAAAGGTTTTCCTGGGTTTTTTCCTGGTTCGACGAGTAGGAGATTACAAAGATGTTTCCCAGGGGGGTATGTGCGTTGGTTATTGTTATTGTATAAAGACTTCATCAAATTCTGGTAATGGTTCGAGTAATAAAAGGCATAGGTTGCACTTCATATTTGTATTACCACAGTGCAAAGATTACTTATTGAGTTTATATCCAAGCGCGAATAATTGACTTCTAGGAAAATAATGCCTTGTGGAATTTTTTTTCATAGGAACGCACAATACCCAACAAATTTGCGATAATAAATTCAAATATATAAATCGCCATGCGCATTTTCTCTACAGACACCCCAAGGTAGCTCAGACGCCTATCATAGGACAGTAATTACATCTAGGTTCTCTCCTTATGATCCAACGATTTAGACTGGCATATTTAATCAGCCCCAATACCATCTCAAACATATGAGATGCAGTTTTCATACCACATAGAAAACAACAATTTATGTTTTTCTTATCGTCGTCTTTGTTCCCTTAAAATTTTCTAAGTATTTTGCTGAATATATAAGTTAAATAATATTTTATAAAGCAAAAGCGCTCGTGGATGATGGCTTTGTAAGAAGTTGTTGAAAAAATCTGAACAATTATTTAATTACCTTCGTTTTTCTAGTTAATTAGCGGCCCTGGCAAACCTCATACCGCCCGTCGATGAATGTCTTTGTAGCTACAAATAAATTTAATTAAGGAATAAATTTAAATTTAAATACAAAATTTGATTATTGATTGATTAATTACATCTAACGAAAGCTAATTCAATTATAGTGCCGGTTGTCAGGCCACAATCTCAAGTCTCTACACAAACAATATCTAAAAGGTATCAGCTTATATCTCCATATGCTTTTTATATCATGCTCGTTTATAGTGGTAAACAAACAGTACTTTGAATACACCTTCATTTATGTCTGTCAGTTTTGGACAGTGACAGGGCCACGGGGGATGCAACTTGTATTCCGCTTTCGGTCATAAATCTTCAAGGCCTGCTCTTCATTTGTCACCGCTAATCTTTTGAAACACTTGAAAGGTACGCGAGGATTCCCAGGAATCCCTACTAATATAATAATATGTACCGTAAAATGGGGTGAGTAGACTCAAAACTGAAATTCAAACCTCGATAACATTTTATTTTTACATATTATAACTGAATGGTGTATATAATAAGTGTCCCGGACGTTTGTATTTTAGTTTTTATTTTATTTTGGGTAGTTCCATTTCATAAGTTTGACGATAAAGAGCCACCCCACCCCGTAGTGCCTCGTATTTGGGGTGAGAGGGGTTTTCATACAAAGGTGATTTTGGAAGATTGTTGGATCGATTTTTTTTTATTATGCGTATTACTATAGCTCCATTTTAAATTGGAATACATTATTTTTGTAGCAGTAGCCTTAAAATCCCATCTCACCCCCCCGCTAAAACCTTCTCTCCCCATTCATAACCCACCTCTCCCCGCGAAACCTACTCACCCCGTTTTACGGTAAACGTTTTTATCCTTATTTCCAGCATTAGCAACGCAAGGAGATATCGTTATAGCTGGGGACCGATATTGAATACTTTTCGTTGCCCTGGGAGAATAAACAACTCATTTGGAGTGAAAGTGAAATAGAATGTACTTCATACAGAGTTTATCTACCCATAAGGGATAGTAGGTAATGAATGACAAATGAGCTTCACTTATATGCCAGAAAAACATTTTAAAAATGTGTGATATCCTCATGAGAATAAGTACTGCTGCTTTACAATAACAATAAAATTGTTGATGTTAGATGTCTCTAGCATGTGCTAGTTCAGGATTCTAGTGTGTCCAGAATTGTTTTCTAATCCAAAATATACATAAGTATAACTAACACATAACGTATACTAAATATAAAAAATTATAAAGCCCTATTAAAAATTGTTATTTTTGCTTTAAAATGTTAAACGTGGCTTAAAACCACAGAACATATTAAAGAGGTTAGAATGGCTATCGCGCGCAATTAGTATCGGAACCGGTGTCGCCGCTCGTTCCTCTCCACATTTACTAACACTCGCGTAACGGTAGTAAAAACTTGTGTGCGTGGTGAATGGATACGCCTCCTTTAGACAGATTTGATGTCTGGCTTCTTAATCTGAAGGTTATTGTGGCGCAAAAGGCATGTTTACTTCGTTTTTCGGTCAGCGCGGGCGAGTAGCATGCGAGCGTTTGCTTAAAACCGGCGGCGACACGTACCCTGCTCGCATCGTCATTCTAACTTGTTCTGTGCTTAAAACCACTTAAATTCGATTGTAACATATCGAATGACCTATAATAATTATTTATTAATAAAAATATCACAAAACCAAACACAGATATCAAACCAATAAGTTTATTCCTGCGCCTAACTAGTAAATAATTTAACATATTATAAATATGCGATGTCACATAACCCGCAACACAATAGATTCCGCTCTAAGCTTGAAATATATTTCGTACAATAATCGGCAAAATAAAGACATATAAACTTCTATGTTCTCAGTGACATAAAACCTTTTTTTACCGATCACACAGAACAAAATAAAACAAATGTATTCACAACTTCCATCCACTATTTCCGAATGCTAAATCCGCAGGATTCCATTATACGGGCCGAATAAAATATTTGCCAAAGAAAGGACCGTAATAAATACCTATTTATGTTTAAGTGCCCTTCAGGATGTTCAAATTTCTTACAGCCCTCAGGCTGTTGTATTGATATTATGTGGCTCAATACAACCTCCACATTTTTTTTCTGTTAAATATTGAAAAAAAAAAATAGGTACAAGTAGGTCTTATGAGTTAAGGTAGTAAAATCGACCACCTAAGTTTGACTATACAATCACGTACTATATTATACAATGCGCAAATTCCCACCATTTAAAACAGGAGTCATAGTGAGATTTCAGATTTAAGTACATAATAAACTGTGCATTATAGACTTATTTAATATTGATTAAATGAATAAAGCAATTTTACCCCATTAGTTATCTGCGATTCGGTGAATAATGTAGATAATATAATCACCTAATAGCCGCAGTGAGTAATTACATTATGTGGATCGAATTGAATTGCGATTTAATTAATGGCTGCAAAGTCAGTTATACAGATTATACTCTTAATTATGAAAGGTATACAAAATCAGTGGGTCAGCTGATAACACCCAATATAGTGCAACAGCTTAAAAAAGACATCAAGGTAATTGTTAGCCTAAAAAAAACAAGATTCAAGTTTGAATATTATATACAGGTTGATTCTTTTCCGATTCTCTAAGAACAGATTTTGAAGCTATTTCTCGCACTTTCAAGTATAAGCTACAGATTTTGTCCAAGACATGCAGTCTCCCCTCTCCTTTGATTTTTTATATATATATCTGTTTCTTTAAGCGCGTAATAGTCTATAATCTATATTACAATAGGTATTTATTCAATAAAAATATTAAAACAAATATGACACTCGATTTATAAATTCCCGGTCAAAAGAAACAGGAAGGGATAACTAATAAACCAGTACCATACTCGTAAAAAAATAGCAGAATGCAAATAGCAGACGTACATATGTCAAAAGTATTTTTAGGAAATCGGACAAAATACTATCGTCGGCCGAAAAATCAAATCCTTTTTTAGACATTTTTAAATTCAACTTTATGAATCTCGCGTACTCCCGCTCCCCCGAGAACGGCATCAAACTGTTTTTTAAATGATACAGGGTAAATTTTCACACACACATTTTATATATATAGGTACTTATATATATATATAAAATATAAATATATATTAAAGCTGGAGTTTAATTGTGTGTAATTTCTCGGAGGTAAGTACATACCTATTCCATTCATAAGACTGTAGATGTCGGCTGAATAGAAGCGAAGCATTCCAGTAACTGCGTAAATGCTATTAAAAGAGCTTTTACGTTCACCCATCCATCGGATTTCATGTTTGGTATACCCACATCGAATCTGAAGTCCTGGTCAATGTATGGGATTTATTCGTGGACCAGAATTAATTAATTAATTAATTAATAATTAATTAATTAATAATGGATTTTTTACACAAATTGACTAAGCCCCACGGTAAGCTCAATCGCAATGAATGATCGCAGAATGATCGGATTAGCTGGAAAAAGGCGGAAAAATTAAATATGGAGCAATGGGAATAGCCAATATATACTCGTAGGTAAAAGACATTGTTTTATAGCCCAGAAGGAAAACACATATTAATATATTTTATGCTTACAGTATTTTTTCTTGTACGTGGAACATAAAAATACTTTCAAGAAATTGAAATTTCCCTTATTTCTTAACTTGCCAAGGAAAAAACAACACAAACAACAAAAACTTTTTCAAGGGAAGAATATTTAACAACGAAACAATGTGGAAGAGTGCATGAATTAAAATTGAATAATAAATAACTTAGATTTGTATACAGTGTTATATTATCTTCGTTATGTTTGAGTTCACACGCGTAACGTTGCCGGATTTAATAAAAAACCGGCCAAGTGCGAGTCGGACTCGCGCACGGAGGGTTCCGCACCATCAACAAAAAATAGAGCAAAACAAGCAAAAAAACGGTCACCCATCCCAGTACTGACCCCGCCCGACGTTGCTTAACTTCGGTCATAAATCACGTTTGTTGTATGGGAGCCCCACTTAAATCTTTATTTTATTCTGTTTTTAGTATTTGTTGTTATAGCGGCAACAGAAATACATCATCTGTGAAATTTTCAACTGTCTAGCTATCACGGTTCGCGAGATACAGCCTAGTGACAGACGGACGGACGGACGGACGGACAGCGGAGTCTTAGTAATAGGGTCCCGTTTTTACCCTTTGGGTACGGAACCCTAAAAATCGAAGGAGTTGTGAACGTCGCGTCGGTGATAATATGTCCACATTTTTGTTGAATAAATACTCCTTACAGCTGATGTGTTTATATTATACATACATAATTGTTAAGAAGATCTGTCCCCAAATATATTAATTTTACGATGTCTTCACTGTAGTGGATCTACGTTGTTATAGTGATAGATTAGAAAATAACCGATATATCTAGTTCCTAGGTTCCTACACTTCCTACTGAGCAACATCTAAGAGCAGACGTCTGAGTGTTCTTCACTGTCCTAGTAGTTCCAGTGCATGTATGTATGTATGTATATACTTTATTGCACATGGAAATAAAAACACGAGAAACATAGTTACAGAGTAAATTAAATACAACAAAGGCGAACTTATCCCTGTATGGGATCTCTTCTCTTCTCTTCTCTTCTTCTTCTCTCTTCACCTTTAAACTTATTTATAAATGACAGCAGGGTGTCAACTATTGGGTCTTACCATGTCAAGTACTAGGTCGGCTACATTAAGAGCCCATCAACGTGCACACTAGCGCCACTGCTAAATAATCGTGATTATTTAAATTTAACGAAATATATTAAAAAAAAGCGGCCAAGTGCGAGTCGGACTCGCCCATGAAGGGTTCCGTATTTAGGCGATTTAAGACGTATAAAAAAAAAACTACTTACTAGATCTCGTTCAAACCAATTTTCGGTGGAAGTTTACATGGTAATGTACATCATATATTTTTTTTAGTTTTATCATTCTCTTATTTTAGAAGTTACGGGGGGGGGACACACATTTTACCACTTTGGAAGTGTCTCTCGCGCAAACTATTCAGTTTAGAAAAAAATGATATTAGAAACCTCAATATCATTTTTGAAGACCTATCCATAGATACCCCACACGTATAGGTTTGATGAAAAAAAAATTTTTGAGTTTCAGTTCGAAGTATGGGGAACCCCAAAAATTTATTGTTTTTTTTCTATTTTTGTGTGAAAATCTTAATGCGGTTCACAGAATACATCTACTTACCAAGTTTCAACAGTATAGTTCTTATAGTTTCGGAGAAAAGTGGCTGTGACATACGGACGGACAGACGGACAGACGGACAGACGGACAGACAGACAGACATGACGAATCTATAAGGGTTCCGTTTTTTGCCATTTGGCTACGGAACCCTAAAAAGGGGCCGCTACGTACTGCATCTTGTATTAAAGTACCTTTTGAATACATCAAACTAGTTTATATGTTGCTGGATTCGTCAATCTATAAACTCAAAACAAAAACGGCCGTTTTAACTTTGGACGCATTGATTGATTTGATGTATTCAAAAGGTACTTTAATACAAGATACAGTACGTAGTGGCCCCCTTTTTTAAATATATTTCGTTATATTTAAATAATCACGATTATTTAGCAGTGGCGCTAGCCCTTCGGCCGCGTACGATACCGGAGATTCGTAACCAATTGCGACAGAAGAAAGAATCTACTTTTTACGATACTAGTTACAACTCAAGGCTTTTTTTTACTCAAACGAAACCACGTAATTCTTTCGTAACTGGTTTCGAGCGACAATTTTTATGTTTTTTCCGAAACTAGTTTCGAACGAGGGTACGCGGGTAGTAATATGTATAATTGTATATTCTATGTCTCTTAATATCTATGGCGTATTGTGCATTTAACTTGGTTGTTTTTTTTAATAAATAAAATGCCGTTAAACCCGGTAAATGTTATGTATTTGTCTTTACATGTTATTAATTAACAATTCGTCACAATGTAGAGTTCTTTCATATCAATTTATGAATAAAAAAGAAAAGATGAGGCTATACAGTTAATTTTTAGTAACGCTTGTCTCATAAGACGAACTATGTCTTGAGTATGCACTCTATTAAAATCTTCTACAACGTCTGAAGCTTCGATCAACTCCTCCCAGGCACCTGTTTCTAAATGCTCCCGGCACACACGTGTACGCTGAGGAATATAGAAATCGAAATCACATAAAAGTTTTATTCTTATCATGTTTGGTATTTCCTGCAGCGTCAGAATGTTGCATCTTTTAAAAATACATTTTTCAATGTTTTCCGCAGCTCTGATAATTGTCAACGGCTCACCGACTGGGTTCATTTCGAAATTCATAGTATCCAGTTCTCTCTACTTTTATTATCACGATAATTCAGACTTCCTTTTACGAAAATCTAACACGAAAAGATTCCTGCCGTAATCTATAATTGTTCTAATAAAAGAAGGACGTCATTGTTGACATATACAATACCATAGATATAATTTATATATGTCACAGTATAGAGATTAGAGATTCAAACTTTTTTTTACAAGTGAAAAGTCCAGTGAATCAGTGATAATTAAAAAAATATTTACTATTTTAATATCTTTATTTAGTTTATGAATTTATATCATAACGTATGTGTATGTAATCACAGTAAGAAGAAAAATTACAAATTACTTAAACACACGGTCAAACAGCAAAGCTTTGCCGTTGGTAAAGAAAACATCTACGCTGAACTGGCTTAACTAAAAACAGAACAAAAGCAAAAAAAATTAAAATCGAAAAGGAGCTATCAATTCTATACAATGACCCACCGATATTTCGTTTCGGTTTAGTTGTGCAATTGATTGCTTAATTTCAGCCTCGATCTCTTGGTACTCCTTTGACATTTTCGTTTGTTTCTTAAATATGTTGAATAATTTGGTTTCTTTGGATAATATCTCGAGCAGTTGTGCTAGCGTCGGATTCTTTCGCCCAACAAATCTATTTAAACGGCTGTGCCAACCTTCGATATTATTTGTTGTTCTTATTTTTTCCTCAGAACAGTTACAGACTCTAACAAAATCAGTTCTATTCATCCATTGCTTTTGGAAATATTCATTAAATTTCTTTATGTCATCCCCATGTGGACTTTTACACATCACATAAGCTTTACCTGTTTGAATGTACTCTTTTGGCAATCGAGCAAGGCTAGCACATCTTGCTACGTGCCTTCTTTTGACCCTTGTAGTAATCTTCAAGAATTTGGCTTTTCGGAACAAACACCTGTTAAGGTGATAGAAACATCCCTTGACGACCACCGAAGGAAAGACTTTTCGAATTGCTTTCATTGGGGCTAATTCAAAGTCAACGGTAATTTTTTCTGGTTGCCAGTCTTCGAATTGAGATTGTATTAATCTAAATACAATGGTGTAAGTTTCAAATTTTTTATCAGGAAGTAAGCAATAAATCAATGGTATTATATTTGACGTATGCTCGTCAACTCCGTGAATGGTGTATAATTGTTTGAAGCCTTTAGGGCTCGAACTAAACGTACCATCGCCCAAAATATGCATATATCTTCCTTCTTTGATTAATGGTACAATTTTTTTACTGCAAAACAGCAAAATTTTTCTATCGTCATCCTCATATTCGGCCAGCAGGAATGTTTTGAATTTTTCAGGTATTGTGACTTCTTTACATGATTTAAATCGTAATTTAGGTGCTCCAAGAACCCTTTTCCTTTCATTATAAAGCCCAGTCTTAACGTTCTGAAAACCGGGGATCGATTGTAAAAGGTCAAGTCCTTCATCCTCCAAATTAAATACCATGTCTTCGTATTGTTTTTGAATACTCTCGAAATTATGAGAACAGTTCCTCTTCAAAGTATCCAGTTCTTTAAGAATCCTATTGGCAGAAAAATCTTCTTTACAGGTGGTCGATATGAATTTTAGTTTTCACCACTTCATTCCTGTCATTGAGAGAGACACTGCCTTTACAACCCAGGCTACTATTATTAAAACAAAGCCAAAAAGTGCCACCGTTTGCGTAGAATTTCTTTCTATGATATCTACGACCATTATTCAATAATGATCTCCCACCCCTCTTTGTGGAAATGAAGTCTAATTCCATATTAATTCTGTTTGTTCCGTCCTCTTATTTATCTTCACTTTACTTTAACTGTAATCAGCTTTTTTTAAGGTTTTGTAGATGAAATATCAGAATTAAACTAAATGCTCATTCAACACAGGCAATTGACATCGATAAAGAAATAAACAAGACATTGACAGTATAACCGGCCAACAATCTAGAGAGGGTTTAATGCTATCAATATTTAAAGAGGTTCTGATATCATTTTGAAAGTTTATTTTAGTTCCGTATTAAGAATGTAAAGTACGCTTACGTAATTCATTATTTCAATAGAAATTCCTACTTCGATACTAGTAACGTGTAAGGAAAAAAACTTATTGCTTAGTAACTAGTATCGTAAAAAGTAGATTCTTTCTTCTATCGCAATTGGTTACGAATCTCCGGTATCGTACGCGGCCGAAGGGGCGCTAGTGTGCACGTTGATGGGCTCTTAAAGCAATATGATCAATTGATCATGTATTAGAATCAATCTGTCTCTATTTCGGGCACAGGCATTATTGTTTCCATGAGAGATAATAAATAAGCTCCTTAGCTTTCATTTTATTCATCAGATTGATTCCTCGACTATTGAGCTTTGCGGATTACCAGCATTGGCGGGCTTAGTCAATGATATTATATAACCATAGATAGGTTATACCCATACTTGAGGAGCACAAAAAATACTTCCATATTTATTTGTGTGCCTATGAAGAAATTTGTTATTTTTGATTAATTTTCTCATTCCATCCATCTTTGTCACACTCGTTGTTAAAACATAAGCTCGTCTCTTTCTCATTCGGTGTGCGGGAGCTCGTTAGCACGTGCACATTTCTTGCTTGTCCAGCCGCGACTAAAGGCAACTTGTCCAATTTGTCACAAGGTAAGCGCTTCAATTTTGGAACGCCTATAACCTATCTTGAGTTATAAATCATTGGGCTTAGTCTGATCGAACGGACGCTAGCTTGGGGTCACATTCGAACTGTATAAATCTTGATTTGATTTTATATTGATTTGACCTACCTACGACCAATATTACCTATTAGATTGATAACCAAGGGATAAGCTATTTAAACACTTTAGCTTTCATTTTGAATACAAGGAAAGTAAAATGTACCTATGTGTATTTTATAAATTATAAAACACAACTAAGAATAAACTTTATAAATTTAGTTTGGAGGTAAGTACTTTTATTTTAATCGTCTTTAACGGAAGTTGAATATAAAAATGGAAATCATATAAAACATCATTTATATGTATGCAGAATTTTCATTACCAATCGTAGGATAAATAATAAATATAATATTGCGAAAGTAAACCTCCCATGATCCATGACACTTATCATTGAAAAAACATGTTCAATAATCACTTCTCACCTGCACTTGCTACTTCGCAAAGTGTTAAAAAGCCTTTAAGAAGTTGCCCTTAGAAACACAATCAAACTAAGACTACAAAGAGTAAGTAGGCTAGCGGTGCGGTTGCGAATACTATGTAGGGACGGAAACATGTGTGGTTAGATCTTGCGCCCGGGACGGCATTCCGTTCCGTCCTAACCGCAAATCTTGCACCGTCGATATGCGTTTTGTATCAAAATTAAAGAATTAACGTATTGCTGATACGTAACATACATTTTTAATCGAACAAAAATAAGCCCATGATGGCAGAAAGACTGTTTTATTTTTTGTTAAGCATTCTTGAGCTTACCGTGGGGCTTAGTCAATTTGTGTAAAAATGTCCTATAATATTTATTAATTTATTTATTCGATTTAAAAAATATTGCTACTCTGGTCTGGATATATAGCAAATCATTTGCACAAAATAAAACTAAAGTGATGCGTCTGAATAGCAAGCAGATTTCATGGACCGAAGTTCAGTCTCATTTTCAACTTGTCTCAAACACTTGATGATGATGATGAGATGAGGCCATTTCGTGCTACTTTAATCTTATTTTGTGTATTCTTTTATATTATGTATTGTCTCATTTTAGTGTGCTATTAGTATGGTTTAGTAATAAGTAATATTTATTAGCACAAGAAGTAATAAAAAAACTTTTAGACGAACAGAACTGTGCTAAAAGGTCCTCACTCAGCTTGATGTCCCGAAGTGAATCCTAGGACCTAGACGCTGATTTTCAGTGAGGCCTGGTAAAAACCTTAACTAAATCTAGCTGGGTGACAAAAATATCCAAGAAAACAGAACAAAAAAGAAATCTAAAGAACAACATAAATTATAAATTAAAGTTTTATATAATGTATAGATTTACTGCCGCATATTCTCACGGATGAAATTAATGCGTTATCGTACGCATTAACAAGTAGATTTGAATGTACGGTTGGGTTACTATCAAGGCGGTATCAAAACAAGGTGAAAATCAGATCGAATTTGTAATACAGAATCGGTTGTGAGCTGAGCGAGGCAGGTTAGACAAGTGTAAAAATTTAAAATTTTCATTCGCCCCTTGTCTACTCCAGACGCAATAACCTACGATGGAGTTTATTTTAAAGCGGAATCTGTATAATTCCTTTATTGTCTTTTTAATTGTGCACCTTAATCGCTAAAACGGAACGCGTATAAGTTTTTGAATTGCTCTTATATTGAACTAAACTAAATTACTAAAGTTGAACTGTCTATGTTCAACTTTAGTAATATTCAGGACAAGATTTAGAGTAGCAATATACCGACGTGAGCGACATCTACCAGAAGAGGACATGTACTTATGGCACCGACGCCTTTTGATTTTGAGAAATGATCAGTACCAATCATACACAATTTTTTGATTTATCAAAAAAGAAACAAAATTAAGTACTTCGTTAAAACGATTATACGACTAGTTCAGAATTTTGATTTAAAACAATAAAAAACAGTTAGGTTAGTTTTAGTATAAGTTAGTCAGTAAGCTAGATTACTTAGTAGTTTTATGATCACATTGTATTTAGTTTTCTTTGTAATTTTATATGTCTTAATAATTATAACGATTTGATAAGGTACCGACAAATCCTCCTGACATTGCACATGATGTTAGTTTCTTAAATTTTCATCTCAGTAAATTAAAAGAAACTAATAAAGTACATATACATAAAAAACAGGGTTATATTTTTTCATCTTACCCTGTTCGCATTTTGCGGTAGCTTTGAAACTTTTTGCAGAATCCTGCGGATTTCGAATGCTTCACAAAGTTTGTATGAGTAACCACAAGCGCCGAACTTGGGATTCTTGGCAATCCAATTTAAACTTTCCATAACGATCGTAAAGTTTAAATTTCATTAACGTCGCGCTCATAGAATATTTACTTAGCCTGGCGTTTACAATGCCTCGCCCCCGTTACACCTACGCAGGATTTCTCGGTAACAGTACGGCTACCATCAGTTTGGCACTGACATAAACGCTATCGAGAACGTAATTTACTTTCTATACATCTCGCTCGTACTCGCATATTAGTTCGAACGAGATGTATAGAAAGTAAATTACGTTCTCGATAGCGTAATATGTCAGTTTTGACACTGTCAGTGACTCATGGTACGGGCTCTGGGCTGTTGACACATGCTAACAAGTTTTATTTAGTTTAATAGATTGAAAATATCCTGATTGGCTTCCAGAAAATGATGATCCCACCAAAAATATTTTCATGTAAAATGTTGCCAAGACGAAACCATAAGGCCCGCACTGACAAAAAGTTATCAGATCTCTTGTAGAGCCAAGCTTCTAACTCTACAAGCCCTAACTTCACAAACTCTACACCTTAGTCAAAATATGTGGCTTGACCGTTTCGCTACTGTCACATGGACGTAAGATGAAAAATGTATTCACTAGGTATTCATTATTTTTTATAGTACAATAGTTCTTGGAGTAACGTAACGGCCAAGCCACATATTTTGACTAAGGTGTAGAGTTTGTGAAGTTAGGGCTTGTAGAGTTAGAAGCTTGGCTCTACAAGAGATCTGATAACTTTTTGTCAGTGCGAGCCTTATGGTTTCGTCTTGGCAACATTTTACATGAAAATGTTTTTGGTGGGATTTCACTTCTTTTTGTAAGTTGCTTCCATCCCCTAATTTAAAGGGTTGCGCGTGTGATTTAAGGTACTATTAAAAATCCTGAAATACGCACCTCGAGGCATCTTTTATACAATCTGCTTTTTACTGATTCCCCATACAAACTTCAACCCTCCTTTTCCCCTAACGCCCTTTTCCACTCCCTTTTCACCCTTCCGGGGTGATTTTGGGGTTGAAAACTATTCAATGCCATTCCCCATTACAAAAACTATCTACATACCAAATTTCAACTAAATCGGTTCAGCGGTTATTGATTTCCCATACAAAATTCCACCCCCCTTTTCCCCCCCTTAGGGGCAAAAAAATCAAGTTTTTGAATTATTTTGTTGTTTGTGTACTAATACTATCTTACATACCAAATTTCAGCTTCCTAGGACTTCAGGAAGTACCCTAGAGGTTTTGATGATCAACAGTGAGTGAGTGAGTCAGTGACGAAATTGGGGTTTTTTAGATATGAATAAAATCTTAAGTATAAGAGCTATGCAATTGAAATTTTTTATGTTTAATAAGTCCACTATTGACATCATATCCCGAGAATTTTGTTTATCTGGTATAATCCAAACCCAAGTTATGAGGGTTCAAAAAAACGACGAAGCGCTTCGAGAAAAGGTAGGTAGTGCCCTTGCGCTTCGCTTTGCTCGTCTTGGTCTCGTCGTCAGATAGGTCGTGCATATTTAGTGTAGGTATAAAAAATCCACGCAAGATGAGATTAATAATCCAAGTCTTGATATAATATTAATGTAATGGCAATATTGTAAAAGGATATCCTTTTATTTCCCACATCCATTATGTATAGGTGATATTTCCCTCTAAAGTAACCGAATCACCGAGGCACTGACGCATCTTATCCGTTGTTCCGCTGGGAACCGCATGGAAATGAGTCATGCATGTCAAGCTTACGGTATTCCCGGGACATTTTAGAGTACCTAGTAGATAAAACAGCTGCGGCAATTTCGTACAATACGGATACAAAAAAAACAGATATTCTTTTTACAATAAGGCGAACATTTCCACGCATTAGCTATGCAGAAAAAAAAATTACACGCTTTTACTCAGTTTCACTTTATATTTTTAATTCGATCTACAAAAAATATATTTAACTACTCATTTATGAAATTTAACATGGTTTTGGTTAAAATAGACTATTCCAACAATCTAACGTCAAATGCCCGTTCCCGGATCCCACATAAAGGAAACGTTCTCAGTAAATCTCAGGAAAAGGTTATCATTTTGGGGTACAACACGTCACAGTAAGGTGATAAAGGCTGAGTAAAGAGGGTTTAGTGTCACGGAGTGTAACGTAACATATATTATTGCGCAAGCTCGGCCGAGTCGGATCCCTGAACTATCCAATGTACTGTGACCTAAGATCTGTAACAAGTTTCATAGTGTCAAACTACCTTACTGTATAAAAAACGCTGGTAATTTTCGGGGACTCATTTTATTGACCCGATGCGTCACCATTTTAGCTTAAACTAAAATGCTTTTCCAGCTGTTCTCCTCTATAGGAGGTCGATTGTAATTTAACAATTTATGATTTTGACCTGGTTTTCCCGTCCGACCGTCACGCGTCTCACGCACGGCTTTCACTTTTCACTTTTACATGCACTAATCAGCAGGAGCTACTTATCTTGAAGGTCGTATCAAAATAAAATCGAAACCTTAACAAACTGTTTAATCTAAATCGGGCTCTATGTCGCATTCCTCAACCGATAGGTACTCGTGAAATTTTGTGAGCAAGTATGATATGTAATTTTTTGTCGATTCTGTTTGTAGTTTTTCGCAAATTGCGGAGCCAGGGGCTTCGCTCACAGAGCCACTAGCATACTGTTTTGTCTTATCGATATATTCGCGTGCATTCGATAAGTTTTGGGAATAACAACACTAAGTGTAAGGCCTGAGTGGACGCTCGAGTTGGGCGTGCAGCGGGGCGGGGCGTGCGGCGTGCACGTTAAACAAATGCAAGCGTATAGGAGCGGCCTTAGTACAAGCTGCTCAAATCACTCGTGAGCCCGACGCCACGCTGCATGCCCCGCCGAACGCTCCGCTTCGAGCGTCTACTCAGGCCTTACACTAAGGCACATCACATCACATCTGTCTTATTAGGGAAGCAGTGGATACAATGTGGGAATGTTAACATTGATTTTAGGATGTTTGCATTGCCTTTACCTAATCTATTTCAAGTGGTAATTAATATGCTTCCCGACTGAGGACGAAAGTAAATGTTAATTGAATGCATGTTCGATGTAAGTATGTTGTATGCAAGACACATCAAGATTCATGATCATGTTGAAAACATGCATATTTCTGAAACACGAGTATTATGCTATAAGAAACAACTCTCCCCCGAAATTACTATCATAGATATAATCTATTATTTTTTTGTATTTTAAAATTCAGTCATAGACACTCTGACATTTTTTAGATAACAATTAGAAAAAGCGGCCAAGTGCGAGTCGGACTCGCCCATGAAGGGTTCCGTATTTAGGCGATTTAAGACGTATAAAAAAAAACTACTTACTAGATCTCGTTCAAACCAATTTTCGGTGGAAGTTTACATGGTAATGTACATCATATATTTTTTTTAGTTTTATCATTCTCTTATTTTAGAAGTTACGGGGGGGGGGGGACACACATTTTACCACTTTGGAAGTGTCTCTCGCGCAAACTATTCAGTTTAGAAAAAAATGATATTAGAAACCTCAATATCATTTTTAAAGACCTATCCATAGATACCCCACACGTATGGGTTTGATGAAAAAAAAATTTTTGAGTTTCAGTTCGAAGTATGGGGAACCCCAAAAATTTATTGTTTTTTTTCTATTTTTGTGTGAAAATCTTAATGCGGTTCACAGAATACATCTACTTACCAAGTTTCAACAGTATAGTTCTTATAGTTTCGGAGAAAAGTGGCTGTGACATACGGACGGACAGACAGACGGACAGACGGACAGACAGACAGACAGACATGACGAATCTATAAGGGTTCCGTTTTTTGCCATTTGGCTACGGAACCCTAAAAACAGAACTATCGATGTTTTATACTAAAAGTAATTACCCTACATGAAAAGTGTTGGATCATTTGTACCATTTTTTAAACTCTTCATATTATAGGTATGAATCATCATACCGTATATGATTTAAATACGTTTTGTAATGTACCTATGCTTCCATGTATGGGTACCATTCCGCAATTGCCATCGGAATTCTGTATGTATCCCACATTTGCATGCGTATCTTAAGTATTCCCCAAGCACTCGGCAGGTAATAAGAGATAAGGTGCCAATAATGCCTTAGGCTGTTCGTGAAATAGGATTATGGACTTAAAAGTCTAAGTCTTAGAGTTGATTTTAAGAAATGTGAACATTAGCGCAGATATGCTGCAATTTGAATGTTACAAATTACTGTAGGTACAGGAATCTAACCAGGTTATTTTTTGCAGGAATATTTGAAACGGAACCGCGGTACATAAGTTAATATAACAACATAACAACTACAAACAAGGCCCCTCTTAAGTGCCTTTATTTAACGATAAAGAATTCACATATTATTTATTTTATCAAAACTCAAAATGTTGTTGTCTTATTTGCGAGAATACTTAAATTTTAGACCGTTATGTCTCGTTTTATGGAACAATATGCAAAAAAATACTGAACACAAGTACTAAAAACAAATGTAAAGTTTTTTTTTGTAAAAGGTTAAAATGTAAATGTAGGTAAGCGGAAAGAGAATGTAATAAAAAGGGGTAAGGTCAGGGTGGCCAAATCCGTCAGCGGGGCAAATCCGTCCAACAACATTTGTGGCTATTCTAACAACAGAGTCCACTTGCTGACTCGATTGATACAGCAGAGAGCATATTTTAATACCACTAGTCAAAAACAGATAGCGCTTAGTCGCCAGTAAATGAAAAAAAAAACGCTATTAAAAGTTCAGGTGCGCTCCGAACTCGATATCGAGTTCAGTGTGATGATCTGTTTTGTGAAATTGGGATGAAATGATGTATATTAGGTCTTAATGAGTATGTTTATTATATTGTTCGATATGCATATTTATCGGTCTTTTTATCAATTTTACATTATAATCAACTAAACTATGAACTATGGTGAGAAACTATGGGTGGTTAAAATTTGTGTTTAAAAAATTAGCGAGTGGACAAATCCGTCAATTGCGAAACGGGAAAAATCGTCATGTGCCGGAATTTCCCTATTTCATATATTGCCAACCTTTTTAGGGTTCCGTAGCCAAATGGCAAAAAACGGAATCCTTATAGATTCGTCATGTCTGTCTGTCTGTCCGTCTGTCTGTCCGTATGTCATAGCCACTTTTCTCCGAAACTATAAGAACTATACTGTTGAAACTTGGTAAGTAGATGTATTCTGTGAACCGCATTAAGATTTTCACACAAAAATAGAAAAAAAAACAATAAATTTTTGGGGTTCCCCATACTTAGAACTGAAACTCAAAAATTTTTTTTTCTTCAAACCCATACTTGTGGGATATCTATGGATAGGTCTTCAAAAATGATATTGAGGTTTCTAATATCATTTTTTTCTAAACTGAATAGTTTGCGCGAGAGACACTTCCAAAGTGGTAAAATGTGTGTGTCCCCCCCCCCCTGTAACTTCTAAAATAAGAGAATGATAAAACTAAAAAAAATATATGATGTACATTACCATGTAAACTTCCACCGAAAATTGGTTTGCACGAGATCTAGTAAGTAGTTTTTTTTTATACGTCATAAATCGCCTAAATACGGAACCCTTCATGGGCGAGTCCGACTCGCACTTGGCTGCTTTTTGATTTGGCTCACTTAAGTGTAACTCATACTCATGAGAGGTGATGCGATATTCTTACTGAATTGTAAAATTTCTCATATAAATTCGTGGTAGCTTTCGTAGATCAACCTATATCTGTGCTGTATTATTTAAAATTAAAAAGTAGATATTATTTTAAACTTTTTAAAAATGTTCATTACCCCTGAGTTAAAAAATAGGACGGAATTGCCCCAAAAAAAAATTAGGCAATAAAATCTAAAATGAACCTTAAATTGAGTTCGCTAAGGTTTAGTTTTGATTAAGAGTACAGTGGTATTTGTTCACTTGACGTATATGGTTGTAATACGTCACGATACAAGAAAAATCGTTGATTGACGGAAATGCCCCAAACCCTAGGGAAAATCCGTCAACTGACATGTCTTTAAAAAAATACATATTTAAATAACCAGCAGTACTAGCAATTTAATATGAAAACCTTTATATAGTTAAGTAAATGCTTAATCTAGTACAGTCATCAGGTTTACTAAAAATTAAATATCATCGTAGTTATGACCAGCCAAAGTGAACTTATACAAAAGTATGACGGAAATGCCCTCATTGACCTTACCAACTAAAGTTTCTTAAATTGACTTTGTAAAAAATATGAATCTACGCACTGTTTTGAACTCAATACATGCTATCTTATCTCATGTAATATTGAAAGACCACTGAAACGGATCCGGAAAGCGGTTTACTGAATAATTCATGCAAACGTAAATTTGTAACTGCGAGTCTTGACAAAACATTTCCGCCTCAGATGTTACGAGGAGAGATAATCCTCACGTAAGCTAATGTGGAGATACACTGAAGAAGAAGACAATCAACAAGCAACTGTGTAAAAGTTATCTTCTAAAATATTTGGTTATATTTACTTAATCATTAGGTAAAGGCAAAATATACGGGTGCCATTACTGCCATTTAAGTCGTGATCAGTAATATGTTTTTCTAACTTCATAAACAACGAGCAATTTAATGCCCCTAATCTTACTAAAATCAGACAAGTTTTCTTTTGTTTATTTGTTGTCATTACTTTTACAAGTGGCAATGTGGTATTTAAACAGCTTTGTAAGATATTTCAAATGAAAAATCAAGTAAATTTTATTTCTAACTGGGACAAACAGGGGACAAATGACAAAATTGATGTCAATGACAGTTCCGATTCAAAGAGGCGATTCAATTTACTAATTTAAATATTTTAATAAGCCGTTGTAATATCCTAAATCCACTTATAAAAGAAAATATATGACAAAAAATAAACAAAAAAAAAAAAAAAAATCCTGTCTGATTTTAGTAAGAGTAGGGGCATTAAATTGCTCGTTGTTTATGGAGTTAGAAAAACATATTACTGATCACGACTCAAATGGCACCCTGTATATTTACTCGTACGTGTTGATCTTTTTTAGTTACAACACAATGGTGCGAATTTAGCTTACTAAAATAAGCAGATAACGTGAAGTTTATGATTTTCACTGGATTTGTTTTATTCATTGGGAATCTTATCTTTTCATCTTCTTATTCATCTTTCAAAAACACTCTGTACTGTTTATCCGACTTTCTTTCGCCCACGATTTCTTTTGTATTGTAAAAACAAACCAGTTTTTTCAAATAAAGAATACGTAAGATAGACGGGCTCCATAAATATTTATGAACGTAGGTAGTTCATGCAGATTTTGTTTATTTTTCCGAGTAAATTTTCGTCTTGATCCAAAGACTGGGATAAACCCACTTGGCATGTTTCAACGTGCATGTGAGAAGGTTCGTACGTTCGTATCGATGCAACATTTGCTTTCAAAAAGCTTTTCACTGTCCTGGATTTTGTTCCAATAGCGGTACTGCTTGCGTTTCATAGACATTTTAAGCATAAATGAAGCATATAAATAAATGTTCCTTTTACTGTATGTGTTTGTATTATATATCTATTCAATTATTCGTACATTCATGTATATTTCTTACTAAATGTAAGTAGCTTGTTGTTTTAAGTTTTTCTTCTTATACCTACTCTTGTCTTTTCCCGCACCTAATAGAGAATGTTATTCTGCAGTCAGCGTTAAAATCCAAAGTTCTGTAAAGTTCTAGCCGGTTGACCGGTGGTTGTCTGTATCTGGTTTGTTGTAGGTTGTAGGTACCTAATCTGTCGACCCTAACGTATCGTTTGTCTTGTCACTTTACAAAACGCCGCAAACGGACACTGTTAACTTAGGACAACCTTTAATAAAGCGGTTTTAAGATAGTGACCCTGTTCGTGTTTGTTTAATTAAATGGGACGACATTACATATATAACGTCATGTGGAGGTATTTTTGTGGGGACGGTATATGACGTTTTCGATTTAGACCTCACTTTGTGCAATCAATTTGTTCAATGAATGATTAATAACTGCATTAAATTATACGCAAATCTGTTCACGAAGAAGCCGTGTACCGGCTCTTCACGCCATATTTTTTTTTATTTCCTGTAATTCTCTACAAATCGACACTAAAAGTGTCCAAAAATCAAAATATGGAGTTCCGTTTGAGCAAGACGCATTACAGTTTTGTCTTTGACAGTAATTGAGTTGTTGTGGGATTTTGAAGGCTAGATAACTAAACTACCAGATTATTATCTACTTATATTTTTACTCACAAATACAACACAGAAATTCAATCCCAAATGTAAACTTTCGTATAATTTCCATACATTGACGACATCACTCAAAACTCTTCTTCGAGTCAGATGGCCGTTGGCCTTGCATCGAAGCAGACGTGTACATCGTCATAGCTCGTTTTTGACATTAATAAAGACATTTCATCATATACGCATACGAAAATGTATACCAGTAGATAAATTGTATTTCATAAAATAGGGTAAATAAATATAATCACGTCGAGCTCCAGTCAAACTTTAAATGTGAGTTGTTGTTATTTACGGGTCGTAACGGTCGAAAACAGCAGTAAATTATCCTAAAACAATACGATTACAATCGAATTTAAGTAACTTGTTCCTTCAAAACCCGCTTAAAATGAAAAAAGTTTAAAGACTCGTTTTACTGATTGGGATTGATTTTTATTATGCTGGTATCAATTTTGCGTCATTATAAAAATGTATATGACTTCTGTACGTCAATGACTTTTGATGTCAATTAATTGTAATCTTGTATTTATGTTAGAGAATATTATATGTTCATTTAAATATTACTCATCTATTAATACGAAGCGTAATTCGTTTAATACCTAAAGACTTGCAGTGTCTACACCTACTTTGTTGACGTTCGTTCCGTCTATGTATGCGATTACGTAACGTGCTGTTCTGATAATCTTCAAGAATCAAGATAATTAATAACGGCAAGACCAGCATTTAGTACCAGCGAGTTTTGCGGATTTGGAGACCGAGATGAAGCTTACAGGCCAATATCTCTGCGGCCTGGCCTGCTTATTGTTATGTGTATAAATCGAATGTTATATTAATTTACTATAAAAAACAATGTTTTATTTCAATGACATTCTGTGCGTAGAGGTATGTATGTTTCGGTGATTATAAGAATTATGTCCACACAATAATCGTGCAAAGCAGAGACTGCATTATTTCTTTACGGTATAAGCGGTAAGGAAAAACTCATTGGTATCCTGGCTCGTACCAATGAGTTTTTCGGAACTTATGTACGAAATATCATTTGATATTTACCACTAGCTTTTCGGTGAAGGAGGAAACATCGTGAGGAAACCTGCATACTCGTAGTGCATACATTTGCGAAGAAATTCAAAGCTGTGTGTGAAGTCCCCAATCCGCATTGGGCTAGCGTTGAGATTATTGTCTATACAGGGTGGTCCAAACCGTGACGTCCAAAAATCGTGGGCTATCATAATGTACCCCATATGTATGTTAGCCGATTTTTCGTAGTTTTCAAGTTATGATTTTTTAAGCTTTTAACTTTTCCTATGTAGGTAATATTCTCCGACCGTCCTTAGTCTGGGACCGGTCTGAAAACCAGCGCCGGGCACCTAGGCCCGGCACACGCTGAGACTGGAACCCTGTGCCTAATACAAAGATCTTCTCACTTTTGTTTTGTATATGATAACAACTGTTTTATTTTATTATGTAAGTAATTCTAACTCTATTTTATGTTCATGTATGTGGCAATAAACAATTCTTATTCTTATTCTATTCTTATTCTTATTCCTATGAAATTCCGGGGTTCCCATACAGAGTGGCTGAAAAATAACTGCATTCCGTTGCCAGGGAGGTGTTGGGATTATACTGAGCAACTTTTATTATGGGACCAACCCCGAAATCGCGAAAAAAAAATTGGCTTTTTATACATTTTGGCTAGTCCATTTTCTATGGAAGGGTAATTTTTTTTCGCGGTTTCGGGGTTGGCCCCATTGTAAAAGTTGCTCAGTATAATCCCAAAACCTCCCTGGCAACGGAAATGCAGTTATTTTTTAGCCACTCTGTATGGGAACCCCGGAATTTCATATGAAAAGTTAAAAGTAAAAAAAAATCATAACTCGATAACTACGAAAAATCGGCTAACATACATGGGGTATATTCTGATAGCCCACGACGTGAGGAATCTAAAAAAAAATTTTTGGACGTCAAGGTTTGGACCACCCTGTATATAGGCTGAATTATTATTATTATTTATAGGCGGTACGGTACCGTTATTATTTATCAATACCGCTTCGTTTTGAAGGTACTATACCTGTTGAAATATAAA
Source organism: Cydia amplana (assembly GCF_948474715.1). NCBI lineage: Eukaryota > Metazoa > Arthropoda > Insecta > Lepidoptera > Tortricidae > Cydia > Cydia amplana. The sequence goes on from NC_086081.1 coordinate 7,138,737, forward strand.
GTACGGTACCGGTATAAAATTGCAGCAGGTACAACAATTTTTTATAGGTGTACAGTCAGCTGCAGAGAAAAGGTACCACCCCTGCATACAATCTTCTATGCAGGGGTGACCTGCAGCTGACTGTACCTAAACCATCACTGACCGAGCGTAGGCGAAGGTCTCCGTTTCAGCTTGGGCAAAAATACTTTCGTTTGTTCGAATGTTCTCCTTTGCATATCACATTTCTCAAATATCTCGAGAAAATTTGAAAGCAGGTTCGGTAGTTGGATATAATTACTCGGTTTCTTTTTTTTTTATAAGTTCTAATAGGCAGAGATTGGCATAAAGGACTTAAGCGACAGTAGGGTCTGTGGTACTTAAGACCATTGTGATTATTCGTAGTGTCCGACCGAAGATTCGGTTTCGGTTTCGGTTTCGGCCATAAAATCATGTTTCGGCCGTAGTTTCGGTTTCGGCCAAAAAACGGCCGAATCTTTCGGCCTGGCCGAAACATACGAAATAGTACTTCGTATTATGAAACTAAACTATGTGACAAAGACCAAAAGTTGGCGAGCAAGTAGGACAACAATATTTATATATACAGAAATTTGTGTTTCGGTCGGACACTAATTATTAGGTACTTACTGATTACGCTGCGCCGCGTGGAACGTGAGGTGCGTTGGGGTAAGTACATACAAATCATTCAAGAAAAAAATCCCTTTTAAGATCACTCGTGTGTCTGCCCTTAATAGACTAATTCAATTGAAATTTGGTACACATTTTTCACATATGACAAAGAGTCGGTGATCCAAAGATGGACTAGTAACGTAAATAAATAAACTTTTAACTTTGCGGCCATTTTTTTGTATCGTGTGATATATCAGATATTAAATTGTAAGATATTTACTAATAATAAGCATTGGTCACGTAAATTATTTTTAGTCTTTTTTTGCAAGTAGGTTTAGGTTTAAAAGAATTTTATTACTCATAAGAATATTACAATTCACTTACATGAGTTAACATTACTTATACTAAGAAGTAAGAGTTATGTGCAAATTTATTAAGTGTTTCCAAAATATAGACAAGAAAATATATATGTAGGTAGGTAGACATTTTTTATTATTTAGCCCGCAGCGACTTACACAAGTAAGTACGCGAGCACATTAGATTAGTTTAATCAGCTGCGCGAGCGCAGGCGCGAGGTCTCAGGCTAACCAGAACTGCAGATCGCGGGATGGGTAGCGACTATGTGTAATTAGAGATCATGGTTACTAAGCTAGCTCAGGCGCGCCATTAACTTGCCCGCGCTCGGCAGGCGATCAGAATAGTGCATAGCGATAACAACTAGTCAGTATCATAGCTTATAAAACAGAGGATGTACTTATAACTAAACAAACATTTTGGTATGTATTTTAATAAATTAATTTAGATTTTATATTTCAGTGTTAAATATTGAATACTTGAGGTACATATTATATTATATTCACTTTGCATTATTTATTAAAGTTAAGAGAAGCTATTTTTGTCAATAACGTTCTTTTATTTATTTATATTAATATTGAGAGTTAATTCATATTATTGCGACATGTTTTATTAACAAAAAAAAATGATTTGTATTGAGCTTGTAATGTATTATTTTATTAAATAGTTTATTTAATGGTTTTTATGTAATATATTTTTAAAATGTTTCTAATAGTTATATGAATTATTTGTATTAAGGTTATTTAAAACATGATGTTTAAGTAATTTTTTAAAAGTGGTATTCGATTTAGCATCTTTTATAGTATTTGGTAATTTGTTGTATAAATGACCACCTTCGTAGAGTAAGCTCTTTTTCCCGTAATTAGTGCGTGGGGTCCGGAGTATTAGGTTGTTAGCGTTTCTCAATTTCATTTTTTGTACATTGTGCTTTTTAGTGAAAGTTATCTGGATATGCAGGTCCTTTCGCATGATTTTGCGGATTAGTAGACAGGTGTAATATATGTAGGTCTGGTTGATGTTCATTATTTTGGTCTCTTTATAGATTTTAGATGTAGGTGTTAAATGGTTGTATTTGAAGAGAACTTTTATTAACTTATTTTGTGACCTCTGTAAGCTGTTCATATGGGTAGCGGCAGCTGAACCCCATATTTCGATAAGATAGTCTATATGAGGTTTTACCAATGAGTTGTAGATTGTATAACAAATTTGTTTTGGAAGACATCGGGCTATACCACGTAAAGCTCCAGTAAGCGAAGTTATTTTAGCTCGAATTTTTTCTATGTGGGTTTTCCAAGTAAGTTGTTTATCAAGTATAAGGCCCAGGTATTTTTCATGGTCGACTCTATTTATGCTTTGGTTGTTTATTTTTAAGGTCTCGCTAAATTGAAGTTTCTTGTTTTTTGGAGCAAATATTATATAATTTGTTTTGTTGACGTTGATGGTTAGTAAATTTCTTTGGAACCAGCTGTTTAGTAAATTCAGATCAGCCTGTGCCTCGTTTATCAAATCCTGCATAGAGTTGCCAAAATAAAAAAGACTGGTATCGTCAGCATATAAGGTTACATCACCCCTTAGGCCAATTTCGTGTATATTGTTTATGTAAACAAGGAAAAGTAATGGTCCTAAAATTGACCCTTGGGGGACGCCAAATGTTACTGGAAAGGGTTTACTCTCACACTGGCCAATCTTTACTATTTGTTTCCGGTTTGAGAGATAGGACTCGAACATTTTATAGGCGGTGCCTTTGACGCCAAGTATGAATGATATAGAACATTATTTCAATTATTTTTAAAATTAAGCCTATCCAAAGGCGACTTGGAAGATGTGTCATGGGGATCTATATTCGTTGGGTGAAAAACAAGTTTTTTTGTCTAATTATCGTTTAAAACACAATCGATCGGCAATAACGCGGGCACATAAAACAAAAAACTTCTTTTTTCACTCATAAAACTCCTTAAACCTAATAAGAGCTAAACAAAAACAAGTGCGAGTCGGACTCGCATTCTAAGGGTTCCGTATATTAAGTCCGTCTCACGCTTGACTGCACATTTCTTATAGATTTTCCTGACATATATAGGTAAAGAACTACTTTGTGTATTTTTTTCAAAATTTTAGATCCAGTTGTTTCGGAGAAAGTGGGCGGAGAATGATCATTTTTTGCCTATTTTCATGAATAACTGCTGAACTATTAATCCTAAAATTATAAAAAAAGTTATGTTTGAGATTCTTACAATGAGCTCTTTTATTTGATATGTAACACTATATAGTTTAAAAAACATATTTTTTAATTTTTTCATTTACCCCCCCCCAAAAATGGCTACCGTATTTCAAATTCTCTAAAATACATTTTATTTACGTTACACGTCCATCTTTGGGTCACAAATTTACATTTGTGTGCCAAATTTACATATGTGTGCCAAATTTCAACTGAATTGGTCCAGTAGTTTCGGAGAAAATAGACTGTGACAGACGGACGGACAGACAGACAGACGCACGAAGAATTATATGTATATGCACTTATCCCAACGCACCTCTCGTTCTACGCTGCGCGGGGTTCATTGCCGCTCCTACCGCCGTAAGTGTAAGTACAACTACATCATCAAGGCTACGATCGAAGATAATCAGTTCAGCACTGAAATAATAGCGGTGGAATGCCAGTATAATATTTAATTATTTATTTTAATTTTATAAATTTAATAGCAAAATAAATAGCGAATATAGGATACTCGTACAAGTAAATCTGTAAAGATCTTAGGGGTACATCAGCCGACATATATTATTAAATTTTATTTTGTCGGCCTTAATTAAATTTCCACCCTGCCGAAACTTTATTTATTTAAATTTTTAATTGAATTGATTTTTCGCCTTATGAACAGAGATGCGATTTATTTGAAATACTTCTATTTAAAATGCAAATACAAAATGCAAAATACCTATTTTGTATTTTGCATTTAAATGCCTTTTAGTAAAAACCATTTTGTATTTTATTTGAAATACTTTTCGAGACGTATTTTGCATTTTTAATATTCATTTCTAAATGCAAAATACTTTGTGATTAAGTTTAGCCAACATTACCAGTCAAACAAAATGAAATGAACGAATGACGCTTGTATTGCCGAATTTGACCGATAGAGGCGCCTGCTAGCGCCTGGCGCCAGCAGGCCGATTTTTGAAATTCGACCGCTCGATTTCGTGTATTTCGTTCAGTAATATCTCCACTACTAGGCATGTAAATTCTACTAATAGAATCAAAAACTAGTGGTCAATACCACTAAATTCACAATTTATATCGCTCGTATTTCAAAAATCAGCATCTCGCCGTTTTCCACCGATTTTCGAGTGACGAAATCGAGCGATCGAAATTCAAAAATCGGCCCCCTGGTATTGTTAAAAAGCGTAATAAATAAAAACTGATGTTTTTTTCACTTTTTAACAATACCAGTCCAGTTGTTATTAATAAAAGAAAAGTGTAATAATAATAAAATAAGAACTAGATGCACAATCAACCGAAATAAATGGCCACACAAGTCACAAAATGGAGCCATGGCTCTCTTTTCGTTAGTCTAGTTTTTTACATTATTTTAAGTGAGTATTATTTCCTTTATTTATTTATCTTCTTAGGTTGGTTTTTTACAATATGTATATAAAATTAAAATATAAAAACACTTACAAAAATAATATAAAAAAATATTATAAACACATTATAAAAAACCTAACCTAGGGTGCCGCCAGCAACGGGGCAGGGCCCAAGCTGCCGGTGGTCAGGGCCGCAGAGACAGGAACCGACGGACTATTATTAATACCATAACAGAATTTATTGATACGCGTACTGATAAATATGACCAAAATGTCATGCATAAGGTGCCATGCCATGATATTAGACGTTTTTGTTCGGCTCGGCATTGTGTCTCTATTTCTCATGATCTTCTTCTTCAACCTAGCGTTTTCCCGGCCTAGCGCCAGGGTCCGCTTAGCGCAGGGTCTCTATTTCTCATGATAAATACCTAAAATAAATAAAAATATCTGAGATTTGCTCAAAAGGTATTTTATTTTGAAAAAGTATTTTGAAAATACCTATTTTGCATTTAGCATTTGAAATACAAAACGCAAAACTATTTGGTATTTTGCATTTGAAATAGTAAATCTGAAAAGTATTTTGCATTTTGTATTTAAATGCTTTTTTAAAACCATTTTGTACATCTCTGCTTATGAATAACCGTATAGAGTAGTAAATAACATTTTACATCTGACTTAATGACATCTGGGTTTATTCGGTTTAACTTTACAAAACGCTTATCTCGACAAAGCCATAATATGCAGAAAATAGTTAACAATCAAATGAATTAAATTAGAATTTAAATACGTCACGTGTGACATGAACAGACAAGGAGAGCAAGATTTAATGTATTGTTTCTCTTTCTTCTTTCAATGGAACGTTTTTACAGTTTCTGTTCCTCAAAAGAGGTCAGTGGTTAACACTAAACTCAAAACGCAATCTTAAAAAAACTTGATGGGTCAATGACCTGTCCCAGTAAAGTGAGGTAGTGTGCGTGAAGTGCGCTTGTGTGTGAAATGGGGTAAATTGACAGAATCTGAAAATTTACCCACCTCTACCGTCACCTTAAGTACCTACTCTTGCTATGGATTTTTTGGAAACTGGCAAAAAACTCAAAGGCTGACAGACAGACAGACGGACGGACAGACAGAGGAGTCTTAGTAATAGGGTCCCGTTTTTACCCTTTGTGAACGAAACCCTAAAAATGAACAAAACATTATATTCTTGTAAAAACAAACGATGAAATGCAAAAATATTCAAAAGATATTGAAGATATAGCGAGAAAAGTAAAAATTTCTAAAGTATTTCTGAACGTTTTTAGACAGTGATTTACAGACTTCCCGGTCTCTGCGAATGAAAGATCTCTAAGTTAACCCACTAAATCAAGTTTCACAAAAGCACCGGAGATAGCGATTTGAAATAAGTACGTGTTTTTATGATATCAAAAAAGGGATTTTATTCAGAAACAGAAATGTATAAAGGCCTAGAACTTGGCAAAAACGAGAGTTTGACAAATTTAACACATGTTTGATTAATGAAATATGGACTTAACTGTTATCAACTGTTATCGATACATAGCTACCTCAACTCTGTAGAGAATAAGTGATCTATAATATTATTTATATATATCCAAGAATTCGTACTATCCAATAAATTCGATAAGATATTATTTTACTGATAGTTTACTCTTTATAACGACATAAACTCATACTCATTCTTATACAATCCCGGCTTATGTATCGCTCCAATGGGGATTCGTAAATAAGATATAGCCGTACGAACCGAATAAATATCGACAGTTTCTTTATTAAATACGACTGATCTAACCTTGACATTTATTGAATTATCTGAAAGCGAGCATTCAATAATATTCAATTATTCAGTCACGATCACAAATAAGTAACGACATAATGAAATATTGTAAGTAAGTACACTAAAGAGCAAAAAGGATCACGAACATTTTATACCTACAGTCAGCAGCAGAACTTGCTAAGCGGGCCAGGTGTCCAAAATGATCTTGACGCGACTTTATTGTTAAGGGAGTAAGAGCGATCAAGGTCATTTTGAACACCTCGCCCGCTTAGCAACTTCTGCTGCTGACTGTACATAAAACTGAGATTTAGACTTAACTGTCGGTAATTCCATCAATTGGTCAATGTGGGTAATTCCGTCATAGGGACTATTCCGTCCGCGTATATTTCGACGATTTTCAATCGTAGGAAAAAAAACATTTGCTCTTGATTGCTGAAATTAAAAGCTTGTCGATGAAGTTATCTATTTAGTTCGTTGTTCGAGAAAAACGCTAATGGACGGAATAAGCCCTATGACGGAATCAGATAACAGGATAAGTATTGTTATGTATATAGTTTCGAGCGGGTGATGGGAGTAGAAGTTAAACACCTTATGTGTGATAGTATAAGAACATTCTGAACGTTTATTCTCTAAATGCCTATTGTTTTATACACGTTAGGTTGCGCTGACACAAGCAATATGCGTTTATGTCGCAGTAAACCAAAGCGTTACTGCTAAACACTAAAAGTGGACATTCACCACATTACACCTCCCCCGAAAGTTCCTCTCACCGCCGGGGTGGCAGAAGAAAAAATTTAAACGCATGTTACTTGTTTACAATTTTTTCTGAAATTTAATAAAAAAATATGTTAATAAATTGTATAGGTAGGTATAATAAAACAGTCTTTATTCAGCTTGGTCCTTATGTGTCGTATTAATGTCGTAGTCCTTGTAAAAAATATCGTTATCTTTTAATAAGATAATATTATCTTCACTTAAAATGTTATCATCTCTCAAACGTTAAAATATTAATTTACTTCCTTTTCTCATAAAATATAAATCTTTACCTATTCTTCATCTTTAAAACATTTAAAAACATTTGATATTCAACTTTAAAATATTCACTCTCGCTGTTTATAGTTACGGTATCTCCCATAATTCTGATAATAAAATAAACTAATGCCGTATTAAATGTTAAGCCTTTCACGGACACCTATAAGGTCGACTATGATCAAGGACATAACTGGGTTGCGCCTCTGTGCGCACCCTTCACCTATCAATGCTATCTATAGCAATTCTTCAATAAACACCTAGGGCATGGTCACCCTTTATCAACTCTATAAAATGGCATATCAGGCCAGGCTGTACGGCTCTGCCTGTACCTAGAGACACAAATACATTAAGACAATAAGTCTCCTACAACTTTCACGGAGGATACTGTATATCACACTATGATCAAGTACGAAGGACTAGTGCTCTCTAGCTATGAGGTCACATTTTATAAATAAATGTGCCTAAAAACTCCTTAAAACTTCTCAAACTTGTACCGTACTGTAAGCTTTCTATAAAATAAACATTATTATTTACTTCGAAAATTAAAAAAAATGATGTAATAAATCAAACTTTCGCTGTATATCAGGTAATCAGTCCGACACGTAGCTAAAGTATCAATCATTACTAAGAAACAATTAAATAATTTTATTGAATTGAGTTGTTAATTATTTAATCGTTATGCGATGTATCAATTTCATTCATCGATTATTAAAATATTCTAACTCGCGGCAAAGTCTCGCGGCCTAGTTAAGTTTTCTGTCGACGTGCGCACAAAGTGTGGCACGCGCTGCAAATTGCAACATACATGATTGAGGACACTATTCGACACCGTTAATATTTAATATTATATTATGACTTCTTATGAAAATTATTTATGCTCGAAACGAAATTGAGTTTAGCGACAACCTTTAATAATTATGAATGATTTAAATATGACTGCTACTGAATTGGAAAAATAAATGCTGGCTTTTAGAGAAAAGTAATTAAAATGATAAATTACATGTAGGATTTACATCCTATTGCTGCGTGGCTGGCCGTCCTCGGCTTCGTCTTCGTCCAGTCCGGTGCGAGTTCGCGACCGGCATTCTTGCTGCTGCTGGCGTGGCCTGGCGAGCTGGCACCTCCATGTGGCGCTCGCTTGACGCTTCGTATGGCTGGCTCTGTTTACGACGATGTTAGTGGGCCGGGATAACCCTGGACTCCTCTTGAAATGGGCCGGGATAACCCTGGACACCTCTTGATTTGCGAGCCGGGATACCCTGGACAACGCTCTTCGCTCTTCTTAATTTCTTTTCTTAACGCGGTTTCCGCTTTTTAATGTTGGTTGGTTCTTCTCAGGTTGTTTCTTGATTCTTGATAAGCTGGTTGGTTCTGACTGCGTGGATTGGTGTTGATAAAGTGGTTCTTCTTTTTTTTCCTTTCTTGCTTGATTTTTCCTTCTTTCTTGAGTGTTAGTTCCTTGTTGGTTCACTGGTCTGGATCGCCATCAGATAACAGGATAAGTATTGTTATGTATATAGTTTCGAGCGGGTGATGGGAGTAGAAGTTAAACACCTTATGTGTGATAGTATAAGAACATTCTGAACGTTTATTCTCTAAATGCCTATTGTTTTATACACGTTAGGTTGCGCTGACACAAGCAATATGCGTTTATGTCGCAGTAAACCAAAGCGTTACTGCTAAACACTAAAAGTGGACATTCACCACATTACAGGAATAAGCCACATGGACCTTACACAAAATGAATGTAAGTGTATGTTTGTTCATTGTGTTTATTTTTTGTGCTATTCAAGCGAATTTGGTTATACAATATGTATGTCATTGTCATGTCACTCATGTCACTATCACTACATAGTATTAAAACAAAGTCGCTTCCCGCTGTCTGTCTGTACGCAACGGATTTTGATGCGGTTTTTTTTAATTGATAGAGTGATTCAAGAGGAAGGTTTATGTATAGTTTGTCATCCCGTGCGAAGCCGGGCGGGTCGCTAGTTTAATATAAAATGGCTTAAGAATTAAAGACCGTGACAGTGGCAGATGATGTAGTCGTCAAATACATTCGCATAATTCGTTCCATGCGCGTAAGCCTACAAATGTAAAGGGTATTACGGAAATGTTCACAGGCTTATTTAGCAAGTAAATCGCAAAGCCTCTGTGACGTGTATGCAGTCATAGTAAAGGTATTATAAGCAGTGACAGTATCTTAACTATAAGCACGCTGTAAACGGTTAAAAGTGGTTACTTAAGGGTCTCTTATTCATCGTTAGTAACCCCCTTATTTGCGCTTTGCGCTACAAGCCTCAATTAGCTAATAATCTGTCATTTGGACTTATACGTGTGTAAGAAAGACATAATACAATGTCAGGATACTGACCATAACACCTACTTTAATTGTGACGTGGTAACCCCTCTACCTCCGTTCTATAGTATTGTCTAAACCTGGAAGCTACAAATCATCCTTTCTATTTACTCTTTAATTTCACAACTAAAGAGTGAGAGGGATGAAATGAAAGCTACATATTTACTAGTCGAGTTAAAGCGTAGGTACATGCTAATTTAATGCGAGTAACTCATTGTGCTTTAGATATAAATTGGTTAAATTAATAGAATAATTAATGTTAGCATGTGTTGAACAGAGTAATATATTAATATTATCAAACATTGGTACATTACTAGGGGCTTAATGTGTTAATGTATGTTTATGTATTTGCCACAATGATTCTAAGTATTGTTGTAGTGATATTTATAGTTTCTATGTTTACTTAATTTACGTGAAAATGTTGTGTTTTCTTTTATCCATGTACCTGCTGCTAGCAGGAACAGATAAAAGTAACATGCGGGTAGCAAATTTATAGAATTTTCTATAAATATGTCATTTTCCCACCAAAATAAAGTAGTGTCGAGACAGCAAAAAAGCGGTACTGGGCAGATGTTCTTTCTTTTGTCCAATAAAACACAAAGAAATATTGCGCTCAACTTTATTCCTTTGTGTCGGTATGAAATACGAAAGGTCCGGTCGGATAAAAATCGTATGATGGCCAGTTTTACCTCACGTGATTTATTTAGAGTTTCATAAAGGTTTGCGTGCCTAAGGCCAATAAATAAACATTGCCAAAGAATTGAATAGGGGTTCGTGTTCCTATTAAAGTTGCTGTAAAAACCCTATGAATAGTTACCTACGTAGGTACGAATATCGCTTATTAGGTATAAGTTTTGATTTGTGGGTGCCGTAGAGGAGAGACCATAGTAATGTCTTTAATGTGGCTTTTATTAATTAACTTTAGCGATGTCAAATAAAGAAATTCCAGTGTGCCATAATTTGCGAGGTACTTCACATAACATATTTAGGTTTTAGGTAGGTATATAAATATAAAGCACAAACCAGGCATATATGGGCTAATTGTTAGAAATACGTCGTGGACGTGGTGCTAAAATCGGAAAACCGTAGAAATGCTGAGTTTCACGTTATTACAGTATCGGTAATTGTAAAAATGAATCATACAACTTATTCATGTATCAGTAAATTCAAATCTGATCACAGACATATGATGACACAAGAGAAGAACAACCTTGCATATTATGATACTTTGGGTCTCTTGCAGTAGATATCCGATTTCAAATTCAAATAATTTTCGAACGCAAAGTGCCAGGGAGATGCGAGGGAGTGTTTTAGTTTCGTGAGTGTTACGGTTAGATTAGTGAAAATGGATCGCTGACCAGCAGAGCAGCATGCATTTGCTATGAAGGCGGATCTGAATATAATATAATAAAGAAATATAAATAGAAATATATGGCGACTGTCTTAAGGGGCAGATTACCAGTTCGCCGGACGATATTAGCCTGTCAAACGCAAAAGGTAAAGGGGCCCACTGATTACCAATCCGCCGGACGATATCGGCCTGTCAGTTAAACGCAAAAGCTGACAGTTCCGAACAACTGACACGCCGATACCGTCCGGCGGACTGGTAATCAGTGGGCCCCTTAACAGTTCCGAACAACTGACAGGCTGATATCATCCGGTGAACTGGTAATCTGTGGGCCCCTTTACACAAATCAACCAATCTTCCCAAAGATGTTTCACCTCCAAGGGCTTTCAACTTCCAAATTAAAGTAGTGTCTTTATTTTTGTAGGTACTTATTTGGGACTTTCAGGGGCTTTTCCGCAAGTTATGCATTCATTTCTGAATATGGAAAGCATTCATCTTCTTTTCATAAAAAATAATTATGTATGTTTTGATTTGTATGTTTTAGTTTTATCGTCTCAACAACGGTAACTTCAAACTTAACATACCTTTACGGCTACCATCAGTTTGGCACTGACATAAACGCTATCGAGAACGTATTTAATTTACTTTCTATACATCTCGCAGTTCGAACGAGATGTATAGAAAGTAAATTACGTTCTCGATACGTACGGGCTCTTGTCATTCTGCCGACTTTACGAGCGTAAACATCACCCACGTTAGCCCAAGAAAAAACTTCAGCACATTTTTTCCCTTAGCGAATAACATTTTTTCCCTTGTCCCGCTAAGTAGAAGTGAGGTTCGAAGTCGCCCTAATGACAAACTGATGGACCCAATCTTCGACCGATAACTGACGGATTGAATCAGGGACGTTCCCTCTTTACAAAACGTTTCGCACAAGTACTCGCCTATGCCAAGTATAACATGACCTCAAAATGAACAAGTATGCGTAGTGGGGTATTAAACTTAAAGTGGTTTACCTATGGCGGTATAGTTAGGAAGTTTAGCGAATAAGAGTCCCTTAATTGAGGCTTGGGTTTACAAAAACATCTTAGTCGAGCTGTTATCGGTCGGGCAGCTGGCAGTACTTATAGGTTTTTTTGATGTAATATTAAATACCGAAAGGCGAAATAAGAGCAAATATTTGAAAATTGTAGGATTCAGTATGCCTACGTTTTTTGAATTATTTTTAACCTCAGAGGCAATACAAGGAGTGAAGGAAATAGTTAAATTGAAAGACAATGATAACAATTTGACTTTTAACAAACACTATTTTACTGTGCCTATTTTTACAGGTTATGTAGGTAGGTAGGTATGTATGTATATTCTTTATTGTACATAGAAAAAGAAATACAAGAAACACATTACAAAGATAACTAAATATAACAAAGGCGATCTTATCCCTGGCCTATATGGTATGGTTATCAAGGGGTATTATCAGCCACATTTAACCTTTTGGACGCCAATGACCGATATATCCGCACCGTAGGTTCAACGCCAAAGACCAATTAATCGGTCACAGACCACAGAGCAACATAGACCTACGTGCAACGTGCATATGCATAAAGTTCAATTTCAGTTTTGACACTTCGGTGACGTGGCGTCAGCGTGACAGCTTTTGTGTTTGACACGGCGTCGAAAAGGTTAATAACACTTACCTATTACTTGACACTTTCCTACGAACCTAGAAACATACATATATTTTTCTAGGCTGAAACTAGACAACTCATTGAAACTCACAACCCCACAAGTACTGCCAATACTTAGGCAAGTGTAATTGTGCGTAGAACTCGCATATTGTCCGAACAATTAGGCTCACAACTCAGGCTAACTTTAATTTCGGGACGTTACGCGCGTCAATCATTACCGATGCCTCGGCTCGTTCGGAGAACTAATTAGAACATTATTAATGATTAAAACATAACAGACCTAGTAATTAAAAACTTTAGATAGTACGTAAAATATAAAGATCGAAATATCCTACTAATATTGGAAATAAGTAGTAAAGTTTGTATGTTTGGATACATACCTATTTGAATCTTAGAAGTTAGGATGTTTTCTTCCTAAATAAGTAGAATTAATTTGTAGGGATTTTACACGTACATAGGTCGTTGGACTTAAATAAAAACTTGGATAACTTATTATATGTATTAATTCACCAACTTTCCTAAAATCCCTACTCTACGCAGAAAAATCTGCCCTTTATGAAAAAATTATATTAAAGGTAATTCGCAATAACCCTGCTAACGTTGTGTTATAAAATGAAAATAATTGCGTTAACAAAAACGAATCACAGGTTTTTAATTCCATAAACCAAATGCTTAACCGAAATATTTCAACGGACACAACCGGCTTTGAAAATCGGCAAAGCTGGAAATTTGCAGCAACAAATCCAATTCTCTTACATTCCAAGAAAATCTTTGGCCGAGCCATAGATTACGACATAATGTTTGAGTAAAGAGATCTGTCACTCTCAACTCTCAATAGTCTCAATACTCATCAATCTCAATCTCAATACTAAGTGTATTAATTGACACAAGTGTCAATTAACTATTTCCGTGGAAAGACGAAATTGGTCGAAGGACATCTCGTCCTTTTTTTCTCTCAAAGATGATAATAAACAGCTGAAAAAATCTTAATCTTAGTATAGCATTGAACAATGAACTTGCGTGCGCTTATGGCAATTGGGATAAAATTGAGGAGTGATAACTATTTGAGAAAATACTTTCGACGACCTTTAGCGTTAAGTAATCTGTGGCCAAAGAGAGGAATCGTAAAATGTCTCATGTGTGGAACAATGTAAGACTGGCAGGAAACAATAAAGCCACCTAAGGCTAAGGGCAAGGGATGCCTTTCGCACATTCCATATTACGCATGTAGAAGTCATGTTTGCTATGACGTAATATTTACTTGTTTGAGATGCTATAAATGAGGTAAGGTTACCGACATTGCCAAAAGAATTGCGCAACTGAAGTGGGAGTGGGCCGGCCATATCTGTCGAAGGGATGACGACCGATGGGGCCAGCGAGTACTGCTCTGGAGACCTCGACTGGGAAGCCGGAGTGACGGAAAACCACGAGCCAGATGGTCGGACGACATTAGAAAGACGGCAGGGCCGACCTGGCATAGAACCGCCGCGTACAGAACAACATGGAAATCCATACATGAAAGAGGCATATGTTCAGCAGTGGACGCAAATATGCTGAGAAGAAGAAGAATAAGAAGAAATGAGGTAATTACATCGGGCGGTCAAATTAATGAAAATTCTCTAGGGAACGTTCATTGTGTGTCTTGTCTTGTTCTCATATTAATACGCATAACTATAAATATCAAAATGTTAAAAATTAAGTAGGTAGGTAGAAGCTTTTGTGTAAATCGGTGATATAGTGATACCCAGAATTAGGAAAAAATTACATAATGTTTTATTACCAGTACGTTATATAAGTCTGAATATTTTTTTAATTATTAAAGTATCATTCATCGTCAGGGTTTAACGTCTTTATTAAAATTATATTTTTTATTTTTAAATAGGCACCTCACTTCATTCATCGCAGGACACATGATGCCAAAAAAGCAGCTCTGTTAATAGGTGTATTTAGATTTGTTAATCTCAAAAATATCTCAAAACGCAATTTAAAATAATAATAATATGATTCAGTAAATACTCGTAATATGACAAGTTCGGTGCGTACTATCAAGTACCTAATCGGTGGCCCTATTGCGAGAGAATTCGCAAAATATCTCATCTGTGGGACAAAGCGGCTGAGGGAATAAAAGCCTTAATCTAAAGGGCAATGGATGCCCTTTTATTTGCATTTGATATTACACAAGTAGTGGTCATGTTTGCTTTCACATAATTGTACGTGAATTTGCCGCCATAATTAAGGTCCCAATATTAGTAGGAATCATTGATTTATCCTTATAAAACTTTCATTCTTTTTGAGCTCATAATTTTAATATCGCAAAACCACCCACTTCAGTTCAATACTACAACCACTACAACTATGGTCCACGAGTGCAAAATGCAATTAAGTACTAATAGGTACAGTCAGCAGCAGAAGTTGCTAGGCGACTTTATTGTTAAGAGATAAGACCGTGTCAAGGTAATTTTGAACACCTCACCCGCTTAGCAACTTCTGCTGCTGATTGTACCGATTAATGATCTTTATGTTTTTGTCTGACATTTTTATTAAAATATAACTATGACAAATAATAATCACACCTGAACAAAGATATTAGAGTTAATTTTGGAACATGTAGTTGGGAGCTTTTGGACTAGGTAGGGTAATTCGCCAGTAACTGGCCACCTGTTAGTAACTGGCCACTAAAAATGAATTATATTCACCTATAAACAGAATTCATTTTAGTATTAAGATGGCTAGTTATTGAAGGCTGGCCAGTTATTGAAACCTTATACTAAAATGAATTCTGTTTATAGGTGAATATAATTCATTTTTAGTTTAGGGTGGCCAAGTATTTATTATTGTAATAATAGATCATTTGCTTACCCACAGCTCCATGGCTCCGTCGCTGCGACACTCAGTACGGCAACCAGTCATTTTGTTCACCGATTTTGTTTCATGAAGATACTCTGAAACGAAAGAGAATTGACAACTAAAGCTTATCTGCGCTGTGGCCCGCTGCACAATAGTGCCAGTTTGCGCTCATTGAGCTCGCTCAATCTCTTTATAGTCTTTTGTGTAGATATTATCTGTGAAAATAGATGGGTAAAATGTTTTAAGCGCGCTATAGGGTCGTGAAACGAAGCTTAAGTTGAATTCTGCAGGCCAAAAACATTGGAAGTTAAGGTTCCCCAATGTTAACATCTAATGGAAACAACCAACAAAACCAACAAACAAAACCAACAACAAAGCCAACAAATCTATCGCCATTCATAGATTTTCACCGATTTTTTTACCTTTAGATTTCCAAAGACTGTAGGTAATTTGCATCAACTTTTTTCAAATATTCTGCCGTAGAATCCATGTAGAATTATGACTATTATGAGGCAAATGTAAGTAGAATAATATTTTTGTAATGAAAATAAATACAAGGTTAACAGTTAACAGGTCTCAAAGACAAATTTAATATTTAGGTATGTAATTTCCTCAGTCTCCCAATTTTCAATTTCAATGGAACACTTTTCAAATTATTTACTTACCTTAGTTAAGTTTTCAGGCACGTCCTCGCCTTGTTTACAAAAGTTTCCAAAGCTGGATTGGAAGGAGTCCTGCAGAATAACAAATTGGACAAATTAAAACTTGGATATCCAAAGATCGGCCAAGTTACTTAAGTGGAGATGGCTAATGGTTCTCTGATTTTGTTAGTAAATAGATATTACCTACTAAGTAGGTATTAAATAATTTACAGGCGCCGAGAAGGCTTTCATTAGAAAAGGAGTAAATTTAAAACTTTCAAAAGTAGGATAGGTAATTATATCTAACATCAATTGAAGAATACAAATAAACAAATAGCCATCACCAGCTGATCTATAAAAGTGATATACTTCTATGGGAACATTGGGGGTAGCAATAGTTTTTGAATTCCATTTTTTTACTCGTCCTGGACAGGCAAAGACTAGGCCATTAATGTACCTACTGCCTCTTTTCAGTGAGATTAAAATAGGTCTTGAATTCGTTGAAAAAATGACTGAGATAGGTAATAGGTAGTAGTGTAGATGTAGGTACGAGGAAATAACTGTTTTAAACAACAATAATAATTGACATATCTTTTTTTAGAGTTTATTAGACAGGTGGAAATCGGCCTGTTTCGAGAAAAGTCGTCGACATCTCTTCTAAATACCTAAAACTGGTATGGATGTGTTCCTCGTGATCTCTAGAATACGAAATGACCGGTTTTAGTTTATGGAGTGGGGGACGGGTCGAAAAAAAGGGGGGCAAAGATGGCGGCCGACCATTATTGATATTTGTTCACATCTTGAGTCCTATGGGACCGATCGGTTCGTGTGAGGTGTCGTTTGAAAGAGTATTAAACGTGCTATTATTGTTTTATAATAACCGTAGTCATAACTGTAGTCGTTTACAAAATATTTTAAAATATTTGATTTTATACCGTGCATGGATGGCATAAGTACTGATTAAATATGCGCCTAACTCAATAAATTACAACAATACCGCAATTATTTTATTACAAAATATACGAGACATTTCATTAGCTTACCAAAAACATAAGTTTTATTGGCGTATGATATTATATAACCAATTAATAACGAATTTTGTTCAGCATGGGTCACTACGCACCGTCACGTAAATGGCGGGCGACCGACGTAAACTTTTCATTATTTCTCGGGTTCTATTTTATTGATCAATTGCTGATAGGTACCATTTGAAAGGTTATTAAACGTACAATAAATGGTTTCTAATAGCCGTAGTCATAACTTTAGTAATTTACAAAATATTTTAAAATATTTGATTTTTTTACCGTGCATGGATGGCATAAGTACTGATAAAATATGCGTCTAACTCAATAAATTATAACTTTACTCCAATAATATTCTTACAAAATGTACGTAAAATTTCATTAGCTTTCCAAAAATATAAGTTTTATTGGTGTATGATATTATATAACCAAGTAATTACGAATTTTGTTCAACATGGGTCACTAAGCGCCGTCACGTAAATGGCAGGAGATCGGCGTCAACTTTTCATTATTTCTCGGGTTTTATTTTATTGATCAGTTCGTGATAGATACCATTTGAAAGAATATTAAACGTACTATAATTGGTTTTCAATAACTGTAGTCATAACTTTAGTCATTTTCAAAATAATTGAAAACATGATTTTTTACCGTGCATGCACATAAGTACTGCTAAAACATGGTTCTAACTTAATAAATTATAACTTTATCGCAATTAATGTATTTACAAAATATACGAGACATTTCATTATCTTTCCAAAAACATAAGATTTATTGGTGTAAGATATTATATAACCAAGTAATAATGAATTTTGTTCAGCATGGGTCACTGCGCACCGTCATATAAATTCCAACAAACAATTAGGCGACACTTAGCACCTATTTTCTTACCTAAAGACAGCCTGGCTCTAGAATAGCTACATCTATAGTCTTAGTTTACAGTTTACAGGCTCTGGTGAGATAAAAGTGTTTAAAAGGTTCATCTAAAGATTTAAGATCTACAGTAGCTGTTTTGGGCGCTATATTTCATGTTAAGCTGCTAGTATTATAGCTTATAGCTCAAAGTGAATTGAACAACCTTAACATCTATATGAGTAATAATCTGCAATTTTCACTTAAGGTTCTAAACGTGTGATAAAGCCTTCTACTTATAACTTTTTATATCGCAATCGCTACTTAACTCTCTTGTATGACTTACAGTCGAACAGAGAAGTTATGAGTCGCTATTGTAGATCTAAGATCATGTAGTTACAGACGAGCGTTATTTAAATACCGTAGTACATCTTATAACTGTCAATAGAGTCATACTTACAAGCTAAAACTACAATGCCAAACGCCAATGAATCAATAGGTAAGCAAAAACTATAAATTAGACCGTAAAATAAAATAGTAAATAAATATAATATAGATAGTTTACTCAATATTGACCTTATCTTACTATTACTATACTTAAAACCGGACTTCACGGATAGTTATTATGTGGACATACGCTGCTACTCAAATAGTAGTCACTTATTTTGCATCCTGGAGCGTGCGGCGACAAATATCTCTTTAACGCCACAAGCCTCAGATCTCACTAAAAAGGTGATTTTAAATTATTAACTACGGAGTGGGTTTGAAAACGTTTTACGTATAGACGCGTGAGTCAAATAACAACACAGATATTAAGTACTTCATATGCAGTGGTTTTGCAATCATGAAAGCTACGAACTTAACGATGTTATGAACCTAGAACTGGGCTTTTGTCAAAAGAGTCAAACTATACTTAAGTTTCCTGTGATAAAAAAACAAAACAAACAAACCATTATTTATATCGATATTTTATCATTTTGGATACCTACATTATAAAATGTACTGTCAAACAATAATAGAATGCTGCTTGTCTACCAGGCGCTCGCCGCGCCGTGTCTTTGCTTGCTTGGCGAAATTGGTCCTGGCATACCTACATATATGGTTATAGTTGTACGGTAACTAAACAATATTTTTGGAAAGTTAATAAATAGTTTGCTGATTTTACTCTAAAAATTTCACGCTATATTTACTACATTATCTCTTTCTCAAATTATTTCAGTCACTAAGCAAACCTTTAAGGTAAAAATTAAACATTTTCTTTAATATTTTTAAAATGGTTATTTTGGGCCTCAGATTTCAAACAATCGAGTATTCACAGAAAATTTAATATGCTTGCAAATGGTATCCACCATGTATCAGAAAAATAGAACCTGAAATATAATGAAAACTCAACGATGGCCGGGCTCCATTTACGTGACGGTGCACAGTACCCATGCTGAACAAAATTCATGATTACTTAGTTATACAACATTATAAAGCAATAAAACTTATATTTTTGGATAGCTCATAAAATTTCCCGTATATTTTGAAAATATTTATTGTGGTAATGTTATAATCTATTGAGTTAGAAGCATGTTTTACCAGTACTTATGTCCATGCACGGTAAAAATCATATATTTTCAATTATTTTGTAAATGACTACAGTTATGACTACGGTTATTAGAAACCAATTATTGTACATTTAACATTCTTTCTAATGGTATCCATCACCAATTGATCAGTAAAATAGAACCCGAGAAACAATGAACAGTTGAGGTCGGTCGCCCGCCATTTACGTGACGGTGCGTAGTGACCCATGCTGAACAAAATTCATCATTACATGGTTATATAATACCATACACCAATAAACCTTATGTTTTTAGAAAGCTAATGAAATTTCTCGCATATTTTGTGATAACATTAATTGCGGTAAAGTTATAATTTATTGAGTTAGACGCATGTTTTGTCAGTACTTATGCCATCCATGCACGGTAAAAAATCATATATTTTAAAATATTTTCTAAACGACTACAGTTATGACTACAGTTATTATGAAGTAATAATAGCACGTTTAATACTCTTTCAAACGACACCTGAAACGAACCGATCGGTCCCATAGGACTCAAGATGTGAACAAATATCAATGCTGGTCGGCCGCCCACATTCCCCCCCTTTTTATCGACACGTCCCCCTCTCCATAAACTAAAACCGGTCAATTCGTATTCTAGAGACCACGAGGAACACATCCATACCAGTTTTAGGTATTTAGAAGAGATGTCTACGAAAATCGTGAAGGAGACGACTTGTGTTTAATTTAACGCCAGACTATATGTAGATAAAAAGTGAAACGATGACTTTTTAAATGAAAATAACTTGACATGTGTAACGTTAAGGGAGAAGTACGTCCCTGTTGGTAGGGAAGGTAAAAGAAGTACTACCAACTCGTTAACAAATTAAGTATTTATTTAAATAAAAAAACTAAGTTTTGAATAGGGTCGTGGGTGGTCAAGGTCCGTCTAAATTTGCACCCGAGATCCGGTACTGCCCTGGCTGGTCGAGGGTCCGCAGCAGGTGGGTGTCACTCGACAGCGCTGAAGAGGAGCAGGGGCGACGGCGGGCGAACGGCTATGGCTCCAACCCTGCCGTCGAGGTGGTGATGGTGTTTGTCGGCCGACGGTCTTGAATTTAAAATGTTACGACGCAAAAGATGACGACGCACCCTGTGGATTTCCAGATGTCTTAGTAAGGTGTTCCTGCTCGCTCTGCTTTTGTGAACACCCTGTGATGATGATGATGGGACCATGGGAAAGCCGGTGCACCATAAGCAGAAAGCGTGTTTGTATTCACAAGCAGAGCGGAGTTACAAAAGCGAAGGAAAAGCACAGAATAAAGAAAGAAAGAAGAACAAAGAAGTGAATTTAAATAACTAGGAGGGTACGTACACATACTTACTCGTACCCGCCACTATGAGAACAAAAGAAATTGCTATATCACTCTCGAGCTAAGGGCATTTAGCAAAAGATGGAATGTATGATTAAACTAGCTGTTGCCCGCGACTTCGTACGCGTGGATTTGTATATTGGTGGTTATAATTATATTCTACATTAGCTTAGAACATTGTGCAGCAAGTGATTGCGGTAGGACGGTTAATCATTTGTTAATTATTAATATTATTATACAACGCATGAGACTTTGTCTTTCACAACCTACGAAGTTTCAAGCCCCTAACTGAATAAAATTGTCCTCGATATAATCCCTCTAAACCCCCTTTGAAGATTTTCATGTCCTCTATTTAATAAAACCTACTACCTAACTACCTATTTACGAAGTTTGAAGTTCCTAGCTTTAAATAAAATTTGAACCCTATTCAAACTTTCAACCCCTTTTTAATCATTTTAGGGGATGATTTTTTAAAAGCTGAAATTATTTTTCTTGTATTCTAATAATATGCCTTTATACAACGATTCAAGTCCCGCACTCAAAAAAATGTTTGGCCTCCAAACAAATTTTCAACCCCTTTTTCACCACCTCGGGGGATGAATTATCAAAATCTCTGAAATTAGTTTTCTTCTCTTTTGATAAAATACATTTTTACGAAGTTTCAAGTTTGTAGCTTTAAATAAAATTTGAACCCTATACAAACTTTCAACTCCCTGTTTTAACCCTGTTAGGGGATGAATTTTACAAAACGCTAAAATAACTTTTCCTGTCTTCTAATAATATCCCCAAATAGAAAGATTCAAGTCGCGCGTTCGAAAAAATGTTTGATATCCATACAAACTTCCAACCCCTTTTTCACCACCTTAGGGGATGAATTTTCAAAAACGCTGAAATTAGTTTTCTTGTATCTTAATTTAATACCTTTTTGCAAAGTTTCAAGTTCCTAGCTTAAAATAAAATTTGCACCCTAAGACGAACTTTCATCCTCTTTTTATCCCCCTTAGGGGTTGAATTTCCAAAAACGTAGCAATTACTTTTTTTTTGTAATCGGCTATTATGCCTTTCTAAGAAGTTTCAAAGCATTTGTAATGGATTAAAACTTTCAACCCCTTTTTAACCCTGTTGGGGGATGAATTTTACAAAACGCTGAAATTATTTTTCCTGTATTTTAATAATATCCCGAAATACAAAGATTCAAGTCCCGCGTTCGAAAAAATGTTTGATATCCATACAAAATTTCAACCCCCTTTTTACCACCTTAGAGGATGATAATTCAAAAACACTGAAATTAGTTTTCTTGTATTTTAATAACATATATTTTTACGAAGTTTCAAGTTCCGAACATAAAATAAAATTTGAACTCCATACAAACTTTCAACCCCCTTTTAACCCTGTTAGGGGATGATTTTTACAAAACGCTTAAATAACTTTTCCCGTCTTCTAATAATATCCCCAAATACAAAGATTCAAGTCCCGCACTCTCAAAAATATTTGATCTCCGTACAAACTTTCAACCCCGTTTTTACCACCTCGGGGGATGAAGTTTTAAAAACGCTGAAATTAGTTTTCTTGTTTTTTTAATTAATTACGATTATTACTTATTAATTAATTACTTTTTACGAAGTTTTAAGGTCCTAGCTTAAAATAAAATTTGTACCCCAGGACAAAGTTTCATCCCCTTTTTTACCCCCTTAGGGGTTGAATTGCCTAAAACGTCGCAATTCCTGTTTTTTGTCATCGGCTATTATGTCTTTCTAAGAAGTTTCAAAGCATTTGTAATGGATTCAAACTTTCAACCCCTTTTTAACCCTGTTAGGGGATGAATTTTCAAAAACGCTGAAATTACTTTTCCCGTCTTATAATAGTATCCCCATATACAAAGTTTCAAGTCCAACACTCACAAAAAGATTTGATCTCCATACAAACTTTCAACCCCTTTTTCACCACCTTGGGGGATTAATTTTCAAAAACGCTGAAATTACTTTTCCCGTCTTATAATAATATCCCCATATACAAAGTTTAAAGTCCAACACTCGCAAAAATATTTGATCTCCATACAAACTTTCAACCCCTTTTTCACCACCTTGGGGGATGAATTTTCAAAAACGCAGAAATTAGTTTTCTTGTTTTTTAATTTAATACCTTTTTACGAAGTTTCAAGGTCCTAGCTTAAAATAAAATTTGCACCCCAGGACAAAGTTTCATCCCATTTTTTACCCCCTTAGGGGTTGAATTACCTAAAACGTCGCAATTCATTTTTTTTGTCATCGGCTATTATGTCTTTCTAAGAAGTTTCAAAGCATTTGTAATGGGTTCAAACTTTCAACCCCTTTTTAACCCTGTTAGGGGATGAATTTTCAAAAACGCTGAAATTACTTTTCCCGTCTTATAATAATATCCCCATATACAAAGTTTCAAGTCCAACACTCACAAAAATATTTGATCTCCATACAAACTTTCAACCCCTTTTTCACCACCTTGGGGGATGAATTTTCGAAAACGCAGAAATTAGTTTTCTTGTTTTTTAATGTAGTACATTTTTACAAAGTTTCAAATTCCTAGCTTAAAATAAAACTTGCACCCCATACAACCTTTCATCCCCTTTTTAACCCCCTTAG
Source organism: Cydia amplana (assembly GCF_948474715.1). Taxonomy (NCBI): domain Eukaryota; kingdom Metazoa; phylum Arthropoda; class Insecta; order Lepidoptera; family Tortricidae; genus Cydia; species Cydia amplana. Next base: position 7,162,385 of record NC_086081.1, read on the forward strand.
GGGTTGAATTTTTCAAAATCGCTTCTTATCTCTTGTACACTTTATAAATTCAACCTAGTGTGCAAATTTCAACTTTCTAGCTTTTGTAATTTCGGCTCTGCGTTGATGAATCAGTCAGTCAGTCAGTCAGTCAGTCAGTCAGGACACTTGCATTTATATATATAGATTATAGTTTTACAATGAGTAGGAATCGAATAACAAAGGTACTACTTTAACTCTAAGCTACTTATTCTTATTTAATGAAACGTTCAACACTTTGCACTTACCAATACGTGGGTGCGGGGAATCTTTAATGTGCGAATACGTCGCGAATCATATTAATTACAAAGAAAGGTGTCCGCGCTCACCATAATAAAATGTTTGTACCGCGCGCTAGACGACACGGGTTCCCCCGTGTGCGCAACGGCACAACCATATACGACGGCGAGGTGGCGATGGCGCGGACTGAATCGCCAGTGGTCAATGGGAGGGGTCAAGCGCGCGCGCAACCGCTTCTCGATCCTTCCATGACGTCAATCAATGGACCGGTCGCGAGTACAGTCCGTACGAATAAAGTGTCATGCATTGTAAAAACTATCTATGTATTGTATATATTACTTATGATAATTTATGTCTTACTTTACAATAGTAAAGTAGAATAAGACGATTACTGTAAATATAAAATTGATTAATATATAAAATTGTAAAAATAAATAATTAGTTCATTTCCATAAATAATAATTGATTAAAATAAAAGTAAAATAATAATTCATGCGTTAATAAATTAAAATCTATTATAAATAAGTTATTTTTATTTAAATTTAATTTATTTAATATGTAAAAATAATAAAATCTAAGCTTATAATTAAAACATGTACGTACAACGTTACACATGGTAATTATTATTATTATTTTTAATTGTATAATCTTAATTTATAGTTTGACTTTATTTCCTTTTGTATTATTTTTGGAATTGATATATGAAATTTTATATATCTAACTTGACATGAAATATGATCTAGATGTAAGTGATTTTAAAATGTAAGTGCAATGATTCTAAAAATATAAATAATAAATATGATATAATGTATAAAATTAGGAATATTAGATATGAGTTTATAATTTTATTGGGATTATTGTAAATTAAAATATGTATGACATTGCAATGCCCTGCCAGGGCCCATATGACTCTAAATGTACCTAGTTATAAGATCTGTACTACACTATGGTTGCAATAAATAAATGACTAAATGACTAAATACTTTTAATTTAAAACTACAGTATTGTTTGGTCTAACTCTAGTAACTAGAGTTAGACCAAGCTAAGCTAGCAGCGATTTTGATAGCCCAGACTATGGAAGTGTTATTTTAAACGTCAAACTTAAAGCAGAGTTCAATTGGGGAAGTACCACCTCCACTTTACATGACTTTAGCCCGTTTCTACACTTGTAAGTTTTACTTACGTAAGTAGGGACAAAGCTATTTGTTAGAATGAGATAACGATATTAATCTCTCATTCTCTAGTATAGCTGTGTCCCTACTTACGTAAGTAAAACTTACAAGTGTAGAAACGGGCTAACAGAAAACCGCAGCCAAATAACACTAGCTAAGCCCTACTCATAGTGTTGTTCCAGCCGGTGAATAAGGTTGCCGGAGCTCAACAAGGGCAGGGGGGTGTCACTCCGCAGTTTAGGTACATTTGGCCGGCGCGCCCATCGTACAGGCGTATGGCAGTGGGCTGCCGCTCGGCGTGCACGATAGTCGTGTCACGTGGCGTTCGCGCAAAATTGAAAATACACAATAGCTTCGAAACTTACTTCCGTGAGAATCAGACATACTGTCTCCGGATAAAAAATGTATGTTTACATAATCAACGTTTGTAATTCCTACATATTTATCTTAAAAATAATAAATCAGTGGGTATAGGTATAAAAACTAAAAAAAAATAACTCATTTATCATTTATTTATTAATTTTTTTATTCATTTATTTAGTGTTAAGTCTAAAATGTTACTAACAAAATATGGATCGATCTTTTGGTCTGAAATAAAGAATTTTTATTTTATTTTTTTTATTTTTTTTTATTGCATAATAAGTGTTATAAAATGAATATGAAACTAAAATTAAGTAAGAACTAAAAACGATTTGTTAGCCGTTCGTCTGGCTCGCATTTGGTCCAGGTCGCTGTTTGTCCAGTTCGCGTTTGGTCCAATACGCAATTTGTCCTAAAATCCGGACCAAAAGCGAATTGACTTAGTAGCAGTTGGTCCCAATCGGAGTTCGCCATATACGCGTTTTGACACACTCGCTGCTCGCCCCAAATGCGGTTCGTCCTATACGCAAATAACCCTTTTTCGTCTTTCTTTGACTAATTGGACGTTATATAACGTAATATTAATGACATCGTCAAACAGACAACAATGTGTTTTAGCTACATTCCATGCTTCGTTAACAAGTCTGTTACTTGTTGATTTTAATTTCCTTCTATCTTAACGCTTATAGTGTTTTAAAGGTTAAGGAAGTGTAAAACATAATGTATCACTGGTGTTATAAAGCCAAGACAAGGTCCTAAGTATAGGTTTTTTTTGTTGATGTTAAGATAAGTTTTAAGTTGTTTTTTAAATAAATAAACTGTTTTGCCCAAATGAGAGTTTTCTTTCAATTATTACGCTGCTTTAGGATTGTAGGTATATTATCTGATTTTAACATCTCAAACCGTGCAATAACTCCCCTGCCTACTCGTATCTAGACGAGTAGGCAGGGGAGAGTGGTTACCATTCGTATATTTTCTTATTGAAGGCCTTGTAAAACAAAGGCTAATACAATATTTAAACGTCCAATTAGTCAAAGAAAGACGAAAAAGGCTTATTTGCGTATAGGACGAACCGCATTTGGGGCGAGCAGCGAGTGTGTCAAAACGCGTATATGGCGAACTCCGATTGGGACCAACTGCTACTAAGTCAATTCGCTTTTGGTCCGGATTTTAGGACAAATTGCGTATTGGACCAAACGCGAACTGGACAAACAGCGACCTGGACCAAATGCGAGCCAGACGAACGGCTAACAAATCCTAAAAACTTGTCATGTGATGACCCCGTGCCGACACTCACAGCACGGTCATAAAACTGCGGCGCGCAAAGGAGATCCACGGTTCGTGGGCGGTTATAAGTTTCAAGTTTGCTTGCAGGCGGCGATATAGGTGTAATTTTATACCTAAATCTGACTTTTGTGAAGGAGTGAATTTTCTGTACGGTAGTAATATTAGTTATTCTGTGCCCTCATCATTAGGATAATGTTTTTGTTAAGGTTAGTGTTTATGTTGGGTGTTTAGAAATATGGATAAGTATAGAAAGTTTTTAATCCCAGTGTCTGTAACAAATTATTTTATTAGGTAGCCGTTTTATTTAAACGTCATAAAGTTTTTACCTATAGGTACTACGTCGGTGGCAAACACGCATACGGACCGCCGGATGGTAAGCAGTCTCCGTAGCCTATGGACCGTTGCAGACCTCCAACTCTCGCACGCTCTCGAACACTCCGCAAGTCCGCACCCTTGTCACAGAATAACTAATATTACTACCGTACAGAAAATTCACTCCTTCACAAAAGTCAGATTTAGGTATAAAATTACACCTATATCGCCGCCTGCAAGCAAACTTGAAACTTATAACCGCCCACGAACCGTGGATCTCCTTTGCGCGCCGCAGTTTTATGACCGTGCTGTGAGTGTCGGCACGGGGTCATCACATGACAAGTTTTTAGTTCTTACTTAATTTTAGTTTCATATTCATTTTATAACACTTATTATGCAATAAAAAAAAATAAAAAAAATAAAATAAAAATTCTTTATTTCAGACCAAAAGATCGATCCATATTTTGTTAGTAACATTTTAGACTTAACACTAAATAAATGAATAAAAAAATTAATAAATAAATGATAAATGAGTTATTTTTTTTTAGTTTTTATACCTATACCCACTGATTTATTATTTTTAAGATAAATATGTAGGAATTACAAACGTTGATTATGTAAACATACATTTTTTATCCGGAGACAGTATGTCTGATTCTCACGGAAGTAAGTTTCGAAGCTATTGTGTATTTTCAATTTTGCGCGAACGCCACGTGACACGACTATCGTGCACGCCGAGCGGCAGCCCACTGCCATACGCCTGTACGATGGGCGCGCCGGCCAAATGTACCTAAACTGCGGAGTGACACCCCCCTGATGAGGGATCCTAGGTTTCGGCGGGTTCGGTTATTGTTCTAACTTCAGTCATTAAGAGCCATCTAGTGGATTACCAGAACACTATTTACATATGTCGTGAAAATTTCGTACCTACTTTGAAACACGTAAAATAAAGAATAGCTCGCTCGGATACACTTAATTAAACGTTTGTACTTTTTTTAGCTTATTTCACTTTCCTTTATAAATTCCATGGCTTCAATGCTTCTTCAAATTGTTCAATGCAATGTCAATGTCAACGGCATTCGGTAAGGATCCTAGATTCATGGGCAATAGTATGTTGGTCAAACCAATTTGTCAGTAAATAAGAACAAAAAAAACTATACTCATCCTTTTCTTTTGGGTGCCAGTACTAGCGTAAGACAAAGATACTATGATTTTCTCTGTCTATGTTTGAAATGAGACAGTCCTTTGACAAACTATACATTATTTGTTGTAGTGTAGTGAATACATGACTGGCCTAAACGTTTGTCCTTAGGTTGGCTATCCTGATCAAACATGATTTTATACCCTAAATTTGCCCTAATGCATGCGGTGCGATAGTGTGTTACGACTTTTTGAAACATCTCCGGTTCCGGAAACGTCAAATCTTGTCTATGACATTTAAAACAAATAAGGTGTCTATGACTTCGTCACATGACCCTATTATTTTGTCCCCGTGATCAAGTTGAGAAAATTCAAAAATAATTACGCGCAATGGCCAAAGTGGAAATTGACATTGATATGCATGACCATTCTCTCGAAAACAGGTAAAGTGCAATTTGTGTGAAAATGTGATTCGGTGTGAAGTGCATTACATAATTATCTCGTTAAAAATAATGCTATCGAAGGTCATAGTTTATTCGCAACTTGGCAAACGACGCAGTCTTTGAGTTCGCTATCAAGTGATTGTAATTTTATTTACCGCCTTTTGTTTGCAGTGGAGACGGTGAACTTATGGGCATGGTAGACGAGGGATCTTTCGGTGAGTGATAGAGATAACCTTTCAAACATGAGTAATGTTTTTGTAACTTTGTTAGGCGGTTTGTTTACCTACGGTAAATACAATTAAATTATCAGGAGAGCGTAATTTGTTTGGGTTTTATTGAATTAAGTATAAATTGAATTATGCTTGAATTTCAGGGAGTGCTGAGGATCGGTCTCAATTAGTGGCTCAGTCATTATTCGAGTCCAACGTGGACACCACTACATATAACTTCAGAGATTTGTGTAAGTTTGGCAATTCCAAAACAAATATGTAAATAACAATTCTAAAATGCATGTATATCCAATGGTCTTGGCAAAACTATCAAAACCGAACCCAGCACTCCCTTTTTCTAACACTATCTCAATTATTCATACTACCTTCCGACTTAATGTTTCTAAGAGTTGAATGATTAGGAAATGAAAATAGTTCAAATCTTCTAGCACATGGTGCTTGTGGTTAAGGCATGTATGGCCGAAGCCAGGAAAATTCCTGGTATTGTAATATAACATCAGTATCAGGTGCATGCCCTACTTGCAGTACTGCTTGCCAAAGCAGAAGGAAACATTATGGTTAGCTGGCTCCCAATCTTGCAAGACTGTAAGCATACATATAAGTTTAACACTTTTGTCGACTGTACTAGAGAAAAGCTTACAAGTGCCCCGTGCCTGTTGGCAAGAGGATAAGGAAAATGACAATGTATTAACTATCAATTTAGAGATATGTATAGTCAGTTGACAATATTTTTTGACCCTTCATTTGACAGCATAGAAGATACTGGACTCTTTTTCCAGTTTATTCCTAACTAGACGATTCTAGTTAAGAATACCTAAACTGCAAAATGAGCATAAACTGCAACTGTAAGCGCCAAGGAGGTTTAAACAATACTTCCCGTTTTGTCTGTCAAATGAAAGGTTAAAGGATTTCAAAAAATCAAGTTATCCTTGTGTTGTTTCATTCAGTTTTGAAACAAAACAAAATCAAATCTATTTCTTACACTATAGCTTTAAATTTTACTGACAAATTTTGGATGTTTTTCTGTTACGGCTGGGCCTTAGAAGGATATTATTTAAACTTAAGGTGACAGTCCATTTCCAACCGCAGCTGCACTACTGTTCATTTTACTATGGAAATTGACAGTAACAGCGACGCGTTTAGTACCAGTAGTGCAGCTGCGGTCAGAAATGGAATGTTACCCTTAGTGTAATAAAACTATAATGTCATGAATGTCATGATTGTATGACTATTTAGAGTCATAAAGACTTCAGTCATTATAAGAGAGTCCATTTTCAGCTGGCGGTGTAACATACAAGTTAGTCCAAATGACATCTGGCGAGGAGTCCACCAATAACATAGCAGCCCACTCACCAACACATGGTAAGTCAGTTATTTTATATCTTAGGAGCTTATTATACCTTCCTGAATTTAGTAACTGACAACAGGGATGCAGCAATAATTAGAATTGAATATACTCTGTAAATTTTTTTTTGTTTTTTAAATCTTAATTTTTAAAGGGGTTTTGTCACACAGTGACTGTGTCACCCCTCTACTGAGATCAAGTAATAATGTAGAAGCATAGCATTACTTACACCACTACATTATTTTTAAGTACCTATATTGCACATCATCCTGGCCTAGTCCGATAGAGGCGATGCCAGGACGACGTTGCAACTACCTAAGTTGGTAGTTTTGATAAATGTCATGTCACTCCTCAGCGCCTCGTTGCAGACACATTCCATCAGAGATATAATTCTGATGAATTGGAGCAATCAAAGTGTAGCTTACTTAAATCATAATGTTGTTAACCTCTACTTGTGTTGCTGTATTTTCTATATTCTCCTATTGAGGTGTGCAATAAAGAGTATGTAGTATTTCTATTTGTAAAACAAAACTTTGTGTGTCACTAGTTTAAAATTAAATAATAATGGGATTAGATTAGTATCAATTATAATAATGTTTTTTTTTGCCAGTCCTTCCAGATGGCGAATTTTTTGTAATAAGCAACCCAGTGGAGGTGTTCGGGACTGGCACAGCACAAAAGAAAACTATCCGCACGGAACGGCTGCAGGCAAAAGCAGTTACTGCTAAAAAAGTAAGTAAAAAGTAAAATATCCAGAGATGATTACGAAATAACGATTTTGTTTAGAATACCTGCATGCTTGTAAAGTTGAGATGACATTTTCGATTGAATCCAATAAGTAAAGTGTGTCGAGTGTTTGATTATTTGAAGAGTTCATAGAAAGCCATTCAGATTCGATTTACAGATCAGTTTGCAAAATAGTCAAGTGGATCAATACATCTGGGATGGATGATCTTTTGATACCCTTTTGGGAGGGTGTGTGAGGTATCGACCGCATTCCTGCTTCGGAGACTGTCCCATCCTCGTGGGGCGGTCTTCCGTCGTCATTGTATGGACGACTGTGCGATGATCCTGGGCCAGCTTTATCGCTACCGGCCGTTTACCACTAGGTATCTGATATTTAATGTCTATTCCTAAACTTTCAGCGAGACGACAAAAGGCGAGCGACACACAACGAGGTAGAGAGGCGCCGGAGAGACAAAATCAACACTTGGATCACGAAGCTGGCTGCCCTGGTGCCCAACTCGGGCCTGCCCGACACAGCAAGCAAGGGCGGCATACTGGCCAAGGCTTGTGACCACATCACAGAACTTACGGAGAAACAGAAGAGGTAATGGTTCATTAGGGTTCCGTACCCAAAGGGTAAAAACGGGACCCTATTACTAAGACTCCGCTGTCCGTCCGTCCATCCGTCTGTCACCAGGCTGTATCTCACGAACCGTGATAGCTAGACAGTTGAAATTTTCACAGATGATGTATTTCTGTTGCCGCTATAACAACAAATACTAAAAACAGAATAAGATAAAGATTTAAGTGGGGCTCCCATACAACAAACGTGATGTTTGACCGAAGTTAAGCAACGTCGGGCGGGGTCAGTAATTGGATGGGTGACCGTTTTTTTGCTTGTTTTGTTCTATTTTTTGTTGATGGTGCGAAACCCTCCGTGCGCGAGTTCGACTCGCACTTGGCCGGTTTTTTTTAAAACAAGAATGCACCTACCTTCTCTTGGTAATTACTTAATTGATTTACAGCTGAAATGTCTTGATTCTTAACCTTTTTAACGCCAAGAACACCTAAAGTCGTCGTTACTATTCGTGCCCACCGCGCCATGGCCAACTATATATAGGTGTTATGACGTCCGTATGACACTTTCAAATAAGGTTTACATTATCTCGCTTGCGCCTGGGACCTTGGCGTGTCAGTGACGTTTTTGTTTATAATATAACGTAAAGCGTTCAAAGGGTTAAAAAAGTTTCCTGGGCCTAGCCTGTTGTTCTACATTGAGGGTTACCGTTACGTTAAAGTTAAGGGCTAACTGGAAATTCTAAAATATAGTCTGTCAAACAACTTCGTAGAAAAACGAGAAATTAAATATTTTTTAAAAGCCTACATTTTTTGACGGTAATGGTTTGACAGACTATAGTTTATCTGTGTTCTTGTCACTCTTATAATAATATTACCTATATGTAGAGACGAGATAGATACAGATTTTTTTCAAATTGGTTTAGACTTTCTCCTATCTCCCATGTCATGCAACAAAACTGAAATTATTTTACATCAGTTATGTGAAATTTTTGCTGAATACACAATTCACTCGCTAAAATTAAGAAAAATTAAAACAAATTGCATTTCATTGAAATTTCCACATACAAAGTGTTCTCAATTTTTCTTGAGTTGCAGGTTATGAAACTGGTTCTGTCTTAGTGTAAGGCCTGAGTGGACGCTCGAGTTGGGCGTGCGGCGTGCATGTTAAACAAACGCAAGCGTATAGTAGCGGCCTTAGTGCACGCTGCTCACATCACGCGTGAGCCCGACGCCACGCTGCACGCCCCGCCGAACGCTCCGCTTCGAGCGTCCACTCAGGCCTTACACTAAGAGAAAGTTGTCAAATTCAGAATTTATCTCCTAAACTACTGTATTTTACAAATTGGAATTTCCTATTTCAGATTAGAAAAGATAGAAGTAGACAACGAAAAGCTGGTACTAGAAATATTAAGGCTCAACCAAGAGCTAACCGAGCTCCGGAAAGAAAATGTGACGATGCGGAACCAACTGGCCGACAACTGCGTGGTGCCGCGGCCGAAGGCGCAGAAGCCTTAGCTGGAGCCCTAACCTGTGCTGGTTTAGAACTGAACATAGGACCTCGATATCCGCATGAAGCGTTTATGAAAACTCGCGGTCACCACACATAGGCGCTCTGACACTTAGTAGTGGGGGCAAGTGCAGAAATGATAGCAGTATGCAATTATCCCAAGCTGTCTGACACGATTGTTCTTCGGATCCATACTAAGTTGATCTAATGCCCTAGCCACGAGATTGGATGTTGGCTACCCCCCAAAAAGAAAGACAAGAAAGGCGGTGCCGGCGGTAGAGTATGCGATGTTTCTACCTACCTGTAGCTGTCAGTTCAAGTTTGGTATCATTTTCGTGTAAATCATAGACTTGAGACAAAAGCGTAGACTCACTGCACCTATACTAGTTTATCATGGATGCCACGCCGGATGCTTTAATGGCTACCCCGCTCGAGCGCTCTATACAGAGTACTAAGCGTGACATAGCGGCATACTACCCGGTTTTATACAAGTACAGTCAACAGAAGTAGCTAAGCCGTTTTAGTGTTCAAAATTACTTTCACACACTAGTCTCTTAACAATAGTGTTAAAGTTCATTTGGATATTTGTAATTAATACTCGGACGCTACTGAAATTGTGGGCCTGTGAGCGCAAATGTTTGGTGATCGTGATTAATATTATATGCTCCATTTGTAAGTGATTTGTGGAACTGAGGTGACTAATTTAAACTCTTGGTGCTGGAATGTGCGTGTGTTCAATTCGAGTTATGAATAGTGACGATGTATATTTGAACGTTTCGGCAACAGTGTGCATGTTGTAAATTATATTATCTGTACTTTTCGGTATTTAAAATAATGTGAAGCATGAAAACCACAGCCAGAATAAAAGTTGACTGCAGTGACTACCTTTAGACCTTTAGCCTACAACAGAGACAGTGAACATACTATGTATGTTATTATATCATTACAGAATGTGTCACGTGGTTTTGCTTAAGACACATTATTTGAAATAGCTAAGTACAGATGTAATTGTATATGTAATTGAGAACCAAATATGAAGTTTCTGTAAATATAAGTTACTGCCTGATATTCTAAATAATTGTATGTATATCTGTTTGTATATGTTAACTCACATTAACGTTTTGCAAGAGAAATTTTATTTCCAAATAATAAAAGTAATAAACACCAATCAAGACAGAATTTTATTAGGAGTAGTTGATTTATTGACAACTTCTGACCAATATAAATTTTAGAAGTAATACCAACGTGATTGACATTTTTTTAAATTTATGGCTTGAGTACACTCTTGAGTATGAAGTATCTTACTTTTTCTTAATGTTTTGTTTACCGGCATTGCAGCTAGGAAATAATCTTATCTTTTAATCATGTCTTGAGTATTATTATTAAACACGCAGTGAAAAGGTATAACTGTACCATATTGCCAAAATATTGTTCTAGCAATTGATTTATAGTTAGGTACTATTTGTATGTATAGTTTGTGTAAAATTGTGTTCTCGTTTTATTTGTTTAACATGCTAAATTAAATTAAGTGTTAGTTTATAATGTTAAAGAAATATTTTGTTTTGTTCAATTTTTTTATCAAATCAACACTTTTATGTTATTGCATATTATGTGAAAAATAATACTCTCAAGAAATAACGTATGATAGCTAAATTCTGCCTGCATTAATTTGATCGTACTTAATACATTTTTGCCATAGTAAAAACATCACAGTGTGCTAATAAGACTAATAGAAAGGAAGAAATGTATTTAGTCAACATTTTGGAACCCATTTGCACATATTTCGCTTATTCTTACTTCAGCAAAAATTACTTTATTTGCATTGATCAAATGGATATGTTTAACAATTGAATATTTATAAAAGTAAAGCTGTTGTAAGTGATACGAAAGTCATCGAACGAATAAATTTTAGTGTAATTGGGTCCAATCGTTGAATATTTTAAGTTTTCCCCGTTATAAAGGTGTGTTATTAGATGTATAGTTGGTATGTGTGTGTTTATTTACAATCAGTTTACGGAGGCGTCCACAAGCAGTACCGAATAATTTGTCATGAAATCGGTTAGCTATTTAAATAAGTTAAAAAAATACAATAAGATCCTAGGTTACAATAGCATCGTCCGCAGACGTTTCTGCTTGTTAAAAATTAAAATTAAGATCCTAGGTTGTTTAAAAGAGATCAATATTATTCTAAGATACTAATAATTATATTATTAGCTGTTTCGTTTTGAGAGGGCCTAGACAAGATGACAATTGTTGACAGAAGACGGTATGGAAATAGTCACCTCGTAGCATCATTCATCTTGTTCCTTTTTTACAAGCTTTTATTTACTTTCACCTGTTGTCTGTCTGTCTGTAATCAAATCTTGCAAGTTAAATTTGATCTACTTCCCGGTTTCAGATTGAGCTGAAATGTTGCATACACATGTAAGTCGAGTGACAATGCAATATTATGTTACCATCGAGCTGATCTGATGATGGAGACAGGAGGTGGCCATAGGAACTCTGTGATGAAACAACGCAACCTAATTGTGTTAGGGGTTTTTAGAACTGTCTCGATGAGTATTAGTTGTCTGTCGCAAGAAAAGTACAATCAGCGATAAAAGCTTGTACCAAAAATAAATATTTTGCCAAAAACTTATTTCTTATCCCAATCAATACCCACAAACCTTTCAAATCTCCTTGATACACTCTGCTTTAATCTTCTGTGTTTTTCCTTGTGAAAGGTAAACAATAAATAATATTTCTATTATATTATTGTAAGTAGTCATGTGATAGCTGTCCACGTTTTCCTATTGGCACCGTGCGAAGTCGGTGGAGGGGGAAGTGGCGCTGATCGTCACAAACACAGGTAATCTTATGGAATGTCCGACATTAGTACTAGCGGCAGCCGCTTGAACTATGTCCGAGAAAATGAGGGCAGCACCAGTCGTGCACATAGCGAATACATATTTATGTTTAATAAACACGTTCGCACGTGAGATGGTTCAAGAACTTGCAAGCGATTTCGTTTACGGAATTTGGTCTATCGATCGACTGAATTGATTGTTCTCTGTCACTGACTTAATATAAAAGAAATAGACACACAAAGCAGAACAAAAACGTCAAGAAATGTGGATCCCAATGACGTTTCGCACCATTTGCATTGATGATAAAAACGCTTACGTAAATTTTGAGTCAAGATAAATGTTTCGTACAGAAAAGAGCTTAATGTCGTAAGCATTAAGTGTCAAATTTGCAAACATAAGTACCAACACTGTTAAAAAATGTAGTCCGATGGCACTAAACGTAACGTATTTACGTCAAACGAGAATAATGAACGAATGGAGTCACTTTGGTACACTTTAATATGTATTACTGTACAGGAAAATATTAAAATTGAAGTAATAAATAAAACAAATTTAATTTAATCGGGAGCTCAAATAAAATTAATTCGTGGTTCAAATTCAAACAAATTAAATTTTTAATTCGTAAGTATACGTCTTTAAATACTAATTTCCTTGAAATAAATTCTACTTATTAAATAACTGTGTATTTAAGATCTACATTTACTCATAGCACGGGTGCACGGGGACATTTAGATACTGATTGGATTTTTTTTATAAAGTCTACCTATACTTTATAAAAAAAAATCCTGTGGTTGTCACTGTGTTCCGACAGGTTTAGCATTTACAGTTAGTCGATATAAGCCCTTATTGGTGGTGTATATGTCGGAAACAGGGAAATGGGCCAAACACACAAGTGCCGTTTTGCCTTGTTTAAAACTGCATCACCCCTATCTCTTGCTATAATTAAATAGCAGTCCACTTTGCACGTCCCATAGGTTTTCTTGGAAATCTTCAATTTAAACATAATATTATTTCTTATGAATTCCATATAAAAATATAAAAAAATATTGACCTCACATCGACTCAATAGAATTTTGTTCCTTGACATCCCTTCTTTGGTACTAACAAATTAATTTATTCAAAACCATAAAATTACCACCAGATTACATAAATTATGTAATGCTATCCAAAGAACTAACCGAAAGAAATACATTCCATCCTTTTTCCTTGTTTTATCATTGTTATTTTTACATATTTTAACGGCACATTTCGTAATTGTTGACAACTTCACATTTGAGCGTTTCAAACAAGACTAAACGAAAAAGTAATGCATGATCTGTTTTGACATCACTTTCGTGGGGCCATTTTTGGCGGCTGATTGGGTATCCAGTTCTTTATACTATATCAATGTTCTCTGTACTTAGCAGTGTACCTTTCAAATGAGGTTTTAGGTATATATTCCTCTATTTAAATAACTAACCGATGTGGCGCATGAATACGGATCAAATTAACCGTATCGATATTTAAATCCGTACGCCGATTACTGCGCTGTGAAACAGAATAGTTAAGTGTTGTTTTTGTACGACAGTGGTACAATGCGTGGCCTACCACGTGATTGGCAAAATTCCCATCATTGACTAAGTAGAATTATGTATAGAAGATGCATTTAAAATCAAACCCGTGTTTTATAATATTGGAAACCCGATCATAATACATTTTGTATTTTTTTATTTATCTCGAGACCCTAATGAAATATAATTAAGTGTTGATGAGAAACCATCTTTGATTTGTGCCTTTTTCCTGTTCCCTGTTCGTAGAAAAATGAAAAGTATCTACCTACAGGTTTAGCACTTAACTCAGGTAGTTGATAAAGATGCGCAGTGAAATTTTAGTTGAAGGTAGGTAGCAGTTTTTTATAGTCTTTCCTGCCGAAACCGAAACTTCGGTCGGCCACTACCGAAAACAGAGTTTCGGAGCGGCCGAAGGGTTCGGCAGTTTTTTTTCCGAAACCGAAACTTCGACATCTACATACAAATCAGCTTGATGCACATAATAACTTTTTACCAATCGCCTCTATGGTAAAATATAAAATGTTCGTATCTGCCAGTCTGTCACAGCGAAATATGATCTATAACCCGCCTAGCGGGTCGCTGGCAGTGAATGTGTTGAAAACTTTTGGTAATTGATACAACGAAATGAGGTAGAAATTCTATATTATAATTATTACAACTTCCACAAGGGCTCATTATTTACATTTTCATGTAAAGCCCCTTAACCGTTTCGTTGCGTGTTCCATTTTCGAAAACTTTTGGCTATGGCGGCGAACAATTATTTCATGACACGACAGACGTGCCTTACGCCATAGAATACGATGGCACGCCTATTGTGTCATACGCCATACGCCACACGTTAAAAAAATTGATGACACGTCTGTCCTGCCATCCGCAGTATCCGCACCGAATCGGTTAACCTTTTGGATGCCATCAATGACCGATATATCCAAAGGTTCAACGCCAAAGACCGATTAATCGGTCACATATCACAGCAACATAGACCTACGTGCATATGCATAAAGTTCAATTTCAGTTTTGACACTTCGGTGACGTGGCGTCAGCGTGACATCTTTTGTGTTGGACACGGCGTCGAAAAGGTTAAGAGCCAACAGGAGTGGTCATTTCTCCATACAAACGTACTCGACTGTTTCCTCCGTGGGTTTTGAAGCTAGAGCAATGATTTTTTCAACACAGATTAATATTGTCAATATCTGTGTCGGACCGTTTTGCTTTTTTTTATATTTTTGTTTTTTAAGGCGCTAGAGCCCTTCAAAAATGGCCAAAATGGCCTAATTGACTATGCCGCAATGAGAGGCGTGCTATTCAAAACTGACATCAATTAGCCAAAAAAGCAAAACGGTCCGACACAGATAATGTCATAATCATTTAGATTTCCAAATTTGGTTAAAATTGGTTAAGTTTTGAAGGAGGAAACAGTCGAGTACGAAACCTCGATTTTTGAGATTTTTACGCAGGATTTTTCGCCTTGTCCTTATCGCACTAGTTTTAGGAGCCGCTTCCGTTAGTGAGACGGGTATATTTACCTAAAATATTTAAATCTTAGCTCCTGTTGGCTCTTAAAGCACGATGTTGACTCTCCTCTCCACTTCCTTTTGAAGTAACTCTTCTGTAACTATAGTATTCGAGGGATTATTCTCTTCGAATTCTCTCTGTTTCTTAGCGACTGTTTCTCTGTCTTTTGTACAGCGTGTCGATTTCTTTCGGTGGTTCTGTAAGTTGTAGTTATTGAGGAAGCGGCTTTTGCAGTAATCGCATTGATACGGCCTTAGGTCTGAAATAAATAATGTAGGTACATACTTTATGTTATTGCTTGTAAAAAATGGTATCGTCTTGGGTCGTCCCATTCGTTTTTCGTCAAGTTCTTAAATTAGTCCTATTCTGCTTTCGTCACGCATTCTACATTGAAAGCCACCGACAATTGTGACGAATGTAGAATGAGTGACGAAAGCAGAATAGGACTAATTTAAGAACTTGACGAAAAACGAATGGGACGACCCAAGATGATACCTAAAAATAAATGAATGCATAGGCTGTATAGGGTCTCGGATAATCCTTGGAGAAAAACAACTGCTAAAGAGTGCATTAACACATTCACTGCCAGCGACCCGCTAGGCGGGTTCACTGTCCGTAGGTGCTTTTCGCTACATACAATTTTTCCCGAGTTATCGGCTACGCTCGTAGCGCGTAGCTCCGGCTGGCACTGAGTGTTAACGCTTTCTTTTAGCCAATAAATATTTGCTAAAAGACTAAATAAAAATACAGACACTTTTTTTAATTTGGTTCTTTGGGGTCGTATCCGTCATCCCATATCGGATCGGAAAACGCTCTTACTTAAATACAGGGTGGCCAAATAAGAGGTATACATTTTATTTTTGAAATTTTATTCTATAAAACATAAATAATATTAAGTATTCCTTGTTAAATATAATATGTAGGGTCAGCAATTACACATGGAAAATAATTTCAGACAAATGTCCACCTCTAGCAGCATGGCAGATGCGAACCCTTTTCATCGCGTTTTTCATCACTTTTTCACACATTTCTGGCCTTATCTCGCGACAGTGTTTCGAATATTTTGTTTTAATTGCTGAAGGTTCGTTGGCCTATTAGCATAGACACGTCCCTTTAGATAGCCCCACAGAAAAAAGTCAGGAGCTGTTAAATCAGGCGATCTTGGGGGCCAGTCAATGTCACCGTTTCTCGAAATTAATCGACCGGGAAACGTTATTTTTAATTTTTCTATTATTTTAATGATTAAAACACGTTATTCCGTCGTAAAACGCTCCATAATAAATTTGCCGTATCTACACAAACTAATTTTCATGCAATAACTGTCATATTTACCGCCAAAATAAAATGGCGGCAAAAAAAAGTTATATACCTCTAAGTTGGCCACCCTGTAGATACTACACTTGCAACGACAACGCCCATCCTAATAATGGTACTAACACACTATCGTACCGCACCGCGACCTTGGTGCGTCGAAGGTCGCGGTGCGGTGCGACAGTGTGTAACGGGCCTTACCCTTGGAAGGTGCCATCGAAATAAGAATCATATGGGATGAAAATGGTATGAAAATTTTAAAACGACTTCTAGTTATGAATATTTACCTAAATGGTGTTTGGTATGTTTAGTGAGGATGTCTCGGCGCACGAAGCTCTTAGGGCAGTGTTGGCACTTGAACGGCCTCTCGCCGGTGTGATATCTAAAAATACAATACGAAAAGATCGTTTTAAAAAATGTATCCGGTTCGAAGGACCAACTTAGGAAATAGCTGACTTGGAGGGCTAATTCGACAAGAATAAAGGAGAACTATACAAAAACATGCAATTAAAAAGAAATAAGTGATAGTAAACACATTGACATGTTAAAAATAAAGTGTGATTCTAAAATGTATTTATTTTAAATATTATTTTAATGTAAAAACTATTTTATTGTATATTTGCATGTACCTATACTTGTGTACGTATGGCAAATAAATGATTTGATTTGAAGGCTCATGCACCAAAATTCTACCAAAATTAGACCTATTCTTCTTTACATAAAGTCCTATGGATTTTTTTATCCATATGATGACGGAGTGAAAATCGTCAGGTGACAAGCAAAAGTCACTAATTACTATAAAATATTTAAACAAAAATCAACCTTCTTTTCGTACTAATATGGTTCACTACGGCTATGAACTTGTGGTGGTAGTTACTACTTAGTGACTTTTGCTTGTCAGCTGACGAAATAAGGTCTATATTCTATATCTTTATTATTTTCTATATTATATCTTTAAACCGATATTATACAGGGTGGATTTAAAATATGCCCCAATGACATCCGTGGACCGTAAGCGAACATTTTCGACTCGTAAATGGATCCTAAATTATGATTTGTTTTCAAAATGACGGGCGTTTTTCAGAGCCTAGCTAATCACCTCATGTGTGTAGTCAGCTCCGCGAGCCGGTAGAACCCCTTGGAGCACTCGGGACACTTGTGCTTGTACTCCTTGTTATGTCGCATCATGTGCACCGCGTGGTTGCTGGCCTTGTCCGTCGTCGCTCCGCACTCCGCACACGCGAATTATTATATGTCTAATCACCAGAGGTCGGATAGGGTGAGCTATTTACCTTATAATTTGACAAGTCTTACGTCATATTATAAGGAAAATAGCTCACCCTATCCGACCTCTGCTAATCACCTCATGTGTGTAGTCAGCTCCGCGAGCCGGTAGAATCCCTTGGAGCACTCGGAGCACTTGTGCTTATAGTCCTTGTTATGTCTCATCATATGCACCGCGTGGTTGCTCGCCTTGTCCGTCGTCGCGCCGCACTCCGCACACACGAATTATTATATGTCTAATCACCTCATGTGTGTAGTCAGCTCCGCGAGCCGGTAGAACCCCTTGGAGCACTCGGGACACTTGTGCTTGTACTCCTTGTTATGTCGCATCATGTGCACCGCGTGGTTGCTCGCCTTGTCCGTCGTCGCTCCACACTCCGCACACACGAATTATTATATGTCTAATCACCTCATGTGTGTAGTCAGCTCCGCGAGCCGGTAGAATCCCTTGGAGCACTCGGAGCACTTGTGCTTATAGTCCTTGTTATGTCTCATCATATGCACCGCGTGGTTGCTCGCCTTGTCCGTCGTCGCTCCACATGTGGTAATGGAGTGTACGGTCTTTGTTTACTTAGAAATGCAAAGCGGACTTACCAGTAAGGTACTCGTATAGCGGGGATGCGGTGATAAATAATAACTCACAAGCGTATCTTCAAGCACTATAATGTTCCAAAGGCACACACAGGTACATAGCAACACAAATACGTGAGAAAGGCGTAAGCAAGTATGATAGAAAGCGAAGTAGGTGCTAGCGCAAAGCGACGTGCGTTCAGTGCGGGATCGAGATATGCACTGGCGGGGCGCGGGCGCATGAAGCGGCCGCGCAGCGACGGGCAGGACCGGTTGGCGCGGTGGTGACTCGCTGCTGTCGACACGGCCGGGAACTTGGATTTTGTAGTTGCAAATATTTACGTTTATTTATTGATAGTTATTTATGTATGTACCTATTATGAATTTAGTGTTATACTTATATACTTATGTAAATGTATTTATGTGATGAATATATTTATAATGTTTACTATATAAGTAGGTATATTTGTACTATGTATGTAATATTTATGTATACAAGTAAATAATATGTATTTATAAGTATATACATATGGGTGGCATTGCCACATCAGTCCCCCCCAGAGACCGTCTCACGGGCGATAATAATCTGGGAAGGTTACCCGTCGGCCTGATCTGGTATGCCTTATTATATTTCCCTTCTCTGGTTCTTTCTCTATTTCTTTTTCACTAACCCTTCTCTTTTCTTTCAGAGGCTTCGGCGTATTCTCTTTTTCAGGATCTCTTTCTCTTTCAGGTTGAGTTCCGGTACCAGGCGTTGACTCGGCTAACAGGTAAGCTGGTTTCAAGCGATCGATGGTTACGGTGGTGATCTTTCCGTTCACCTGTATCTTGAAGACCTTCTCTCCTCTTTCCAGCACTGCGTGTGGTCCTGTATATGCTGGCTTTAGCGCGCCACGCACAGCGTCTTCCCTTAAGAAAACGTGGGTGGAGGATGCCAAGTCTTTGAATATAAACGTCTTCTTCTGACCATGCCTTGAAGTAGGCACAGGTTGAAGTTTATGGGTTATATTCTTCAGGCGTGCAGTGAAGTCGGTGAGGTCAGTTGTGGTGTCGATACTGGGCTGGAAAAACTCCCCTGGCAGTCGGAGCGGTTCGCCGTACACCAGCTCTGCAGAAGAAGTTTGCAACTCTTCCTTAAAAGCGCTCCTTACACCCATCAGGACCAACGGTAAGGCTTCTGTCCAGCTTTCTTGCGCATGACATATGATTGCTGCCTTCAACTGCCTGTGGAATCTCTTTATGATTCCATTGCAGGCAGGGTGGTATGCAGTTGTGCGTCGATGCTTATACCCGATGACCTTCGCCAAGTAATTAAACAGAGCCGATTCAAATTGTGATCCTCGATCGGTCACTATATCTATAGGGCAACCGAATCTGGAGATCCACGTAGAGAGCAGTGATTTTGCCACGGTTTCTGCAGTTATGTCCATCATTGGTATCGCTTCTGGCCATCGCGTAAAGCGGTCTATGGCGGTCAAGCAGTAGCGAAACCCTTGAGAAGGAGGCAGCGGTCCGACTATGTCAATATGCACATGGGTAAACCTAGCTTTTGGCAACTGGTACGTACCCAAAGGTGCTTGAACGTGTCTCGTTATCTTTGACCTCTGACAGGCCAAGCAGGCCCGAGCCCATTCGCGACAATCTTTGTTTAAGCTAGGCCATATGAATCGCTCAGACACAAGTTTTGTTGATGCCTTGATCCCAGGATGGCTGAGTGAGTGTAGGCTGTTGAATACTTGTCGTCTATACTGTGGAGTCACATACGGTCTGAGGGTCGAAGTGCTGTCGTCACAGTAGAGCGCCGTTGATGACCCTGGTATCGTCAACTTCTTTAGGCTGATGCTGTACCCGGTGTCTCCTTCCAAGATGTGCCTCAGTTCCTGGTCAGTCTCCTGTGCTTTGGCGAGGATGGACAGATCAATTGGTGGCTCAAGCTCCTCGACTCTGGACAAGGTGTCGGCCACGACGTTGTTTTTCCCAGCGATGTGTCTGATGTCCGTCGTAAATTGGGAGATGTAGTCGAGGTGTCGGAACTGTCTCGGCGAGCAATTTGACTTGCTGTTTGTGAAGGCGAAACACAACGGCTTGTGGTCTGTGAAGACGGTGAATACTCGCGCCTCCAGCATATGCTTAAAATACCTAATCGAGTTGTAGATGGCTAGCAGTTCGCGGTCATAGGGCGAGTATTTCCGTTGTGCCGAACTGAGCTTCTTGGAGTAAAATGCAAGTGGCTGCCATGCGTCGTCTTTCCGTTGCTGAAGTACTCCGCCTACAGCTGTGTCGGAAGCATCTGTAACGAGCGCCAGATGGGCATCAGGATCAGGGTGTGCTAACATTGCGGCTTGGCAGAGGCTAGACTTGCAGTCGAGGAAAGCTTTCATCTGGTCATCTTTCAGGTCGACTGGTTGTGATCCTCTGACTGAGCCGGTGAGCAACTCGTGCAGCGGAGCTTGGAGCTGGGCGGCTTGGGGTATAAACCGACGATAAAAGTTAATCATCCCTAGGAACCTCCTAAGTTCTTTAACTGTTTTGGGCGTAGGGAATGACTGAACGGCTTCCACCTTGGTTTCCAGGGGCTTCGTGCCATCTGCTGTAATGTGGTACCCCAAGAACTTGACCTCTGGAACTCCGAAGACGCACTTTGATGAGTTGATAACCATGCCGTAATCCCTCAACTTGGTGAAGAGCTGTCGCAAGTGATCTTCGTGCGTTGCTTCATCAGGCGAGAAGATGAGAAAGTCATCCAGATAGGCGTAAACGAAGTCCATTCCCCTAGTGACCTCGTCGACAAAGCGCTGGAACGTTTGTCCTGCGTTCCTGAGGCCGAAGGTCATAAAGGGAAATTCATACAGGCCAAATGGTGTCGAAATCGCTGTCTTGGCTATGTCATCCTTGTTCACCGGTATTTGGTTGTAGGCCTTGACCAAGTCGATTGTCGAGAAGACCCTACGTCCGGCGAGCTGATGCGAGAAGTCATGGATGTGACGAATCGGATAGCGATCTGGAACAGTTCTGGCATTCAATTGCCTATAATCGCCACATGGTCTCCAGCCATTATCTTTCTTAGGTGCGAGATGCAGTGGCGAAGACCAGGGACTTAGTGACGGTCTGGCTGTTCCACACTTGAGCATGGACTCAAACTCCTGTTTGGCTATCTTGAGTTTGTCTGGTGCTAACCGTCTGGGTGTGCAGTGGACTGGAGGACCATCTGTCGTCTTGATATAGTGGACCGTGCCGTGTTTTATTTCACGATGAACTCCAGGTGGCCGTGTGATGTCTGGGAACTCCTGTACTATGCTATCATACCTCGAATCTCCAATTGACGTCTTGATTGATGATATGTGACGTGCTTTGTAGGCTGACATGGCTGCTACAGAGAGGGACGTCATATTGTCAATTAAGCGTTTGTTACGGCTGTCGACGAGTAAATAGTAGAAAGAAAGAAAGTCGACGCCTATAATTGGTTTGGTGACGTCGGCCACAGTGAATTGCCAACTGTACTCACGACGAAGTCCTAAATCCAAGTGTAGCTGTGCATAGCCGTAAGTGTTGATCACGGTTCCATTTGCGGCGAACAGTTCATACGTGGTTTTGGGTCGGTGTTCACGCAGAGCCGAGCGCGGAAAAACACAGAGGTCGCTTCCTGTATCTACGAGAAACTGCATTTTGGTACGTCGGTCTGTAACGAACAGGCGACCGGGTCTAGGACAATCGTCGGCCGCCATCACAGATTGCCCTGGCCGTTTCCCGAAACAAAATCGCAGGGTTTTACGCACTTCGTTGCTTGCGAGTGGAATTTGGAATGGTACCAGCACACAGGCCATCTACGGTAGCTGGACTGTGATCGACCTTGACTAGTCCCACGACTACGACTGCGGGCATACCTCTGTGATCCATTGTTCTTACCCCTTGGTCGCGATCTGGAGCTCATTTCTGCACGCAGGTCATGCATTT
Source organism: Cydia amplana (assembly GCF_948474715.1). Taxonomy (NCBI): domain Eukaryota; kingdom Metazoa; phylum Arthropoda; class Insecta; order Lepidoptera; family Tortricidae; genus Cydia; species Cydia amplana. The sequence goes on from NC_086081.1 coordinate 7,184,774, forward strand.
GCCTAGTCAATTCGGCTATCTGGTTGGCCATGTAGTCGATTGCAGCATTCTGAGGCACCGGCATAGCCCCGGCTTGTGACGTACTTGCTACCTGGGGGGTGGGAGGTGCGAGGTCCCATACGCGATCGGCGGTGTTTGCCAAGGCGTCGAGCGTCTGCGGGGTCGGTTGCGATGCTATCGCTGCCTGGATGTTCATTGGTAAACGATTTATCCAAATAGTCCTTAAAAGTTCCTCATGTACCTGTGGGCCTGCCAGATGCTGAAGATGCCGCAAGAACTGGGACGGCTTGCGATCTCCCAACTCCTCGTGCACCAACAATCTCTTGAGTTCCTTTTCACGGGATGCTGACAGCCTCGAGATCAGCTCAGTTTTCAGCTTCTCGTACTTGTTCTCTGCTGGCGGGTTAACAATTACGTCCTTCACCTCAGCAGCGTACTCGTGATCTAGCTGTGACAGTACATAATAAAATTTAGTAACATCCGATGTTATCTTCGACAAAACAAAGTGACCTTCCACTTGCGCAAACCAAACGGCCGGTTCCTGACGCCAAAATGGTGGTAATCGTACTCCGACACGGAATGTGTCGGCACCAGTGGACAACGGCATAGTGGAAAATTCCGTTACCGGCTGCGCGGCCGGAGGTTGCGTAACTTGCACATTCGCTTGTGGTGGTTTTGCATTCTCCCCGCTAGGACCGGCTTTGCCATCACCCATATTTGTTCCTCAGAAAGGCTGCGATCAATATCCAAATAGAGGGGTCACCAGTGTGGTAATGGAGTGTACGGTCTTTGTTTACTTAGAAATGCAAAGCGGACTTACCAGTAAGGTACTCGTATAGCGGGGATGCGGTGATAAATAATAACTCACAAGCGTATCTTCAAGCACTATAATGTTCCAAAGGCACACACAGGTACATAGCAACACAAATACGTGAGAAAGGCGTAAGCAAGTATGATAGAAAGCGAAGTAGGTGCTAGCGCAAAGCGACGTGCGTTCAGTGCGGGATCGAGATATGCACTGGCGGGGCGCGGGCGCATGAAGCGGCCGCGCAGCGACGGGCAGGACCGGTTGGCGCGGTGGTGACTCGCTGCTGTCGACACGGCCGGGAACTTGGATTTTGTAGTTGCAAATATTTACGTTTATTTATTGATAGTTATTTATGTATGTACCTATTATGAATTTAGTGTTATACTTATATACTTATGTAAATGTATTTATGTGATGAATATATTTATAATGTTTACTATATAAGTAGGTATATTTGTACTATGTATGTAATATTTATGTATACAAGTAAATAATATGTATTTATAAGTATATACATATGGGTGGCATTGCCACACACACTCCGCACACACGAATTATTATATGTCTAATCACCTCATGTGTGTAGTCAGCTCCGCGAGCCGGTAGAACCCCTTGGAGCACTCGGGACACTTGTGCTTGTACTCCTTGTTATGTCGCATCATGTGCACCGCGTGGTTGCTCGCCTTGTCCGTCGTCGCTCCGCACTCCGCACACGCGAATTATTATATGTCTAATCACCTCATGTGTGTAGTCAGCTCCGCGAGCCGGTAGAATCCCTTGGAGCACTCGGAGCACTTGTGCTTATAGTCCTTGTTATGTCTCATCATATGCACCGCGTGGTTGCTCGCCTTGTCCGTCGTCGCGCCGCACTCCGCACACACGAATTATTATATGTCTAATCACCTCATGTGTGTAGTCAGCTCCGCGAGCCGGTAGAACCCCTTGGAGCACTCGGGACACTTGTGCTTGTACTCCTTGTTATGTCGCATCATGTGCACCGCGTGGTTGCTCGCCTTGTCCGTCGTCGCTCCGCACTCCGCACACACGAATTTCTAAACTATACGTCTAATCACCTCATGTGTGTAGTCAGCTCCGCGAGCCGGTAGAACCCCTTGGAGCACTCGGGACACTTGTGCTTGTACTCCTTGTTATGTCGCATCATGTGCACCGCGTGGTTGCTCGCCTTGTCCGTCGTCGCTCCGCACTCCGCACACACGAATTTCTAATCTATACGTCTAATCACCTCATGTGTGTAGTCAGCTCCGCGAGCCGGTAGAACCCCTTGGAGCACTCGGGACACTTGTGCTTGTACTCCTTGTTATGTCGCATCATGTGCACCGCGTGGTTGCTCGCCTTATCCGTCGTCGCTCCACATTCCGCACACACGAATTTCTGAAATTAATCATTTATAAAGATAAAGATAGTTTATTATTCATGTAGGCATATTAGAATGCGCTTATGAATGCGTGATTTCTAATACATACAAAAGTGCCATTAGACTGTAGGGCGGAGAGAAACATGTCTGAGCAATTTTATAAGTGAATATGGATGCATACAACCATTTATAAGAGCGGAAAGTCAAATCCAGTCTTGCTTTTACCGTCCTCAAAATCAAAACAGTTAATAAGGTCTACTAAAGCGTGACCGGGCCGTGTTCATCTCAACTACTAGATGATTAAACCAGATTACAAACCGACAAAAAAGGAGTAGAAAAAGAAACAGGTAACTTACATATTCAATTGTCCTGACAACACCAAATTTTCTGCTAAATAGAGTATATTTAAAAGAAAACTTGGCACACCCACTTTGTCAATAGAAAAAGGCCTCAATTTTTTTTTTACGGTAACCCTAAATTTTTAAATTTGCCGCGTTTTTCTACTGACAAAGTGGGTGTGCCAGAGTATATGAGTTTGCAGTTTGTTTTATAATGTTGCCTGCTTCCGCTCAGGGGTATCCCTAATATACCTACTCTATTTTCAACTTAAGAGCTGGAAGTTGCCGCTCAAGATCGCGACAAATGGAAGTTTCTTCTGCGAGCCCTTTCTTCATTTTCAACTTGTTTGTCGGACTTAATTTAGTAATTCCATAGAGAAAAAAATACATAGAGTGCTCACTCCATACATCAGTTCAGACTATTAATTTCAGTGTCTACATCTAGCATCGAGTAGCGGAACTATCAGTACTGCTACTTGACAATAGATGTAGCACAGACCGGAAAGTCTTATCTCAACAGCATAAGACTTTCCGGTCGGTGGCTACATCTATTGTCAAGTAGCAGTACTGATAGTTCCGCTACTCGATGCTAGATGCTAATAGTCTTTTTGGTACTGATGTATGGAGTGAGCACTCTATGTAATTCAAACTGTATTTACCTTTTTGCTCGGACCGGGCACAAACTTCTCCCCGGTGTGTGTTTTCTTGTGTTTTTTGAGGCCGTCTGGTGTACGAAACTTTATGTTGCAAACGTCACACTCAAGATTGGTGAAAGAAGGACGCTGTAAATTCAGTTATTTAGAGATTTTAGTGATCCACATCTTAAGGGGCCCACTGATTACCAGTCTGCCGGACGGTATCGGCCTGTCAGTTGTTCGGAGCTGTCAACTTTTTGCTCTAACTGACAGGCCGATAGCGTCCGGCGGACTGGTAATCAGTGGGCCCCTTTAGGTCATACGCAGTGGCATCTTACGGGATCATTAGTAGCTCCTGCGTAGGTATACTGAGCAATCTTATGAGACCTGAAACAGCCGCCAAAAAGCCGCAACATACAATAGAGCGAGTAGCGAATGGTAATTTTTTGGCTAGTTTCTTAAATAACTTCTAACCTATATATTTTAAAATTACAAAAAATATATATATTTGAAATTCTCAAAATGAGCTCTTTCATTTGATATATAGCACGATATAGTTTGAAAAACTTTATTTTCTAACTTTCTCATTTACCCCCTAAAAGTGGTCGCCATGCTTAAAATTCATTTGTTTACGTTACATGTCCATCTTTGGGTCACTAATTTACATATGTGTACCAAATTTCAACTTAATTGGTCCAGTAGTTTCCGAGAAAATAGGCTGTGACAGACGGACATACAGACGCACGAGGGATCCCATAAGGGTTCCGTTTTTTCCTTTTGAGGCACGGAACCCTAAAAATCGGCCTCATTCTCACCTGATGAGTCTGGAGATGCCTCACAAAGTTAGTTCTATTATTCCATTGGCTCCCACAATAATCGCATATCAATATCCTTTGCGGTCTAACTTGCGTCGAATGTTTCATTTTAGAGTGTCGCTGTAACCCCCTTAAGCTCACAAATTTCTTTTGACACATATTACAGTAGAAATTAGTTATGTTAAAATGGTTTTCTTTCTCCTGATTTGTTTCTTTCTCAAATTCATCCAATAATTCAGTCTTTAGTTCTTCTAAATCTAGTTCGTCTTCTAACTTTATATGAAGATTTCCCGGAAATTCTTCCACGATTTCCATTTCGCCTCTGACGTTTTCGAATGTCTCTATGCATTGGCCGGTTTTGTATTTTTGTGAGCTGTTGCTATTTTCGTCTATGTCTAGTTTTTCGCTGAATAAAAGATTGTTTATGAATGGTGTCGCTGGCGATTTTATATCCGGTATTACTGAAAAATAAAAGTATGTAAATAAAATCACAATAAAATGACCTAGCCTAGCGTCAACTACATATTGTGTAACTTGTTGCCCCTGCGGAAATCTGCATATTCTATATTGAAATATTCAAAGAAATTATTAATTGAATCTGGTGAACAAACTATAGAACCTAATTATGAAGGAAATAAGGTTAAATTCCTTTTGTTTTTAAAATCCAGAAAAATAAAATATATGTTCCAATTGGAAGTAAAGTCTCAGACAGACGATGTGAGAACTCACATACGTGTTGGTATTAACTAACAAAGTCAAAGAATCAAATTCTGCAATGTACTGAAATACGCAAGCGATCTCTAGCACCATCTGAATCAGCCTTTAAAAGGTATAAAATTTGACGACCGGTCTGGCCTAGTGGGTAGTGACCCTGCCTGTGAAGCCGCGGTCCTGGGTTCGAATCCCGGTAAGGGCATTTATTTGTGTGATTAACACAGATATTTGTTCCTGAGTCATGGTTGTTTTCTATGTATTTAAGTATTTGTATATTATATATATCGTTGTCTGAGAGCCCACAACACAAGCCTTTTTGAGCTTACTGCGGGGCTTACTCAATTTGTGTAAAAATGTCCTATAATATTTATTTTATTTATTTATTTAATATATAAATTACCTTTAGGAGACACCAGCAACTCGTCCAACGAGAACTCCTTGTGATCCGTATTCTTTAACGCATCCTCTAAATTTCTATCTATAGTACATTGTGTGTCTGTCTCCTCAACGTGATTTTCGCTTTCATACTTCAAAAATTCATTGACAACATCTAAAGAATCCATAGTTTCATCTAAGTTTCTTTCCTGTTTTATTGAAATTTGGAGCATAGAATCCTGGTTCAAGTTTTCTATTATTGCTGGAGGTTTAGAAACTTGGTTTAACTCTTCTGTCATTGGTGGAGGCAATGAATTTGACCCATCATCTATCAGTGGCATATCCAGATTATTTAGAGATTTTGGAATGTTAAAGTTGTCTAGAAATTTTGGTGTATCAGGTTTATCTACAAGTTTGTCAAGAAGTGTGGTGCTTATAGACTTGGGTTCTTTCGTTTTTTCAGTTTTTATTTCTGTCTGTTTCTTTGGTGTGTAGCGGTCGTTGTTTACAGGGCGCGGTGTAGAAAATGGACTGAAACTAAAAACAAAATTACACTTAGAATATAAAGCCTCAGTTTGGTGTCACTCTGGTGACCCAGTAGGTACGAGAATTACTATTTCGGGACAAGAGTAACCAATAGATTTAATTAATGAAAATTAAAAATCATACCTTTAATTTTTGATTCATAAAATAGGAAGCTAGGAAATAATCTTAATTTTTTTATACCACATCGGTGGCAAACAAGCATACGGGCCGCCTGATGGTAAGCAGTCGCCGTAGCCTATGGACGCCTGCAACTCCAGAGGTGTTACATGCGCGTTGCCGACCTTTTTAAAAACCCGTACACTCCTTTTTTGAAGAACCCCATACTGTAGACCCTCGGGAAAACCTCGGAAGGGAGCTCATTCCACACAATCTTAAATTAAATTGAATATCCTCATGTAAAACTTCCCTACTTCCCCATATCCGACCAGACTGAAGTTGTAGGCATACCCATTCAAAAAAAGTACAACACATCTGGTCTGGTTATGATTTGAATAGGGTAAAAAATGCCCTTAACCCTTTGACCGCCAAAGACGTGAACTGACGCGCGCGGCTACAGCCCAATATGGACCTTCGTGCATTCCGACAAGGTTTACAATAACGCGCTGCACACAATATGAAGAGGTTTTTATCTAAAATCGAGTCTAAAATCCGAATCGATGGACGCGTCGTCCTGCAGCCAATGCGAGTCCATCGAGTCGTCCAACACATCCGCCTCCTCGTCTATGACTTCCCTAATAATACGGGCTGCTGTGTCCGGCAGGATCTGTATATTAAAATGTGTACATCTATGCACATGTATCCAGTGTGCACAAGGTTCAAATCTTACCCAAAATCGAGTCTAAAGTCCGAATCGATGGACGCGTCGTCCTGCAGCCAATGCGAGTCCAGCGAGTCGTCCAACACATCCGCCTCCTCGTCTATGGCTTCCCTAATGATACGGGCTTCTGTGTCCGGCAGGATCTGTATATTAAAATGTGTACATCTAGGCACATGTATCCAGTGTGCACAAGGTTTAAATCTTACCTAAAATCGAGTCTAAAATCCGAATCGATAGACGCGTCGTCCTGCAGCCAATGCGAGTCCAGCGAGTCGTCCAACACATCCGCCTCCTCGTCTATGACTTCCTTAATGATACGGGCTTCTGTGTCCGCCAGGTCGTCCTCCGGCATTATGTCGTTCATGAAGTTACGAATGCTTGTGGTTGTAGATTCTGGAATGAAGTATCACTGTTTAAAGGCTTCGTCACACAGGCGCGTTTTCCGGGCGGGGCGTGAGCGGGGCGCGCCGCTTTTACATATAAAACGCTCACGCGCCGCTCACGCCCCGCCCGGAAAACGCTCCTATGTGACGAAGCCTTAATCCTCTGAACGCCACGCCCATAGACTAGTCTATGGCCACGCCTATAGGTACGTGGTGCGTCACTGTGCATAATGATTGCATTTTTAGTGCTATGTGCATGACTTTTTAATAATGATTATATAGTCTTAAAGGTACTTAAAGAAATAAATTAGTTTACCATTGTCATCATCTCTAACCCTCTGGTAAGCTGGAGTACTGCTTCCAGGGAATCTGAAAGTAAAAGATTGAAATCATAAACCTATACAAATTAAAAAAAAAAGAATATGACATATACTATGTCAAGCAATTTTTTACAGAAATTTCAGTAGTCTCTTACTAAAGTTTCAGTTTCTGCAGGTTTTGGCATAAAAATCATGTTCCAGCCAAAGGAACTAGAGCAAAGCCAAACAAGTTTCAGTTTAGGTTGGACAGTACTCAAAATGTATAGAAATAATGTTTTCACAAAGAAACAAATACAGAGGATATATCCGAATATGTTACCATTTGTAAGTGATGCACTCAAGCAATCTGCATTGATAAATAAAGTAAATAAATCTCTGTGCTTTTCAAGTATCACACTACTAAATAGAAATTATTAACTCATTAGATGTCATATACCCGTGTATTTATTTATTTATTTATAGAAGCTTCATTTGTTCTACAGTCAGGTTGTTTTTTTTTTAACTTTGTTTTGGGGCTGACTGCAGATCCCATCTGCTGGGTGAAAGCCTCCTCACTTTTTCTCCACTCATCCCTGTCTTGGGCTTTTTGGAGCCAATCTTTTCCTGCGTTGGAGGAGATGTTGTCTATCCACTTCTTTTAGGGCTTTCCTGGGCGCCCAGGAAAGAGCCCACTTTCTATATAGCATATCACATCTATTTCAGTTTATAATATTGTGACTTGTTACAACACTCACCTAAAAGTCCAAGAATCATCATTATTCTTAAGGAATGTGCTCAGATCCACATTCTCTTCGTTATCTTTGAGGCCCTGGTAGCTTTTGAACAGCCTGTCTGAGTTGCGGCACTGCTTCTTGAAGTTGCAGGCCGCTTTCATGTTGAGGTAACAACCCCTGCATAGTTGGAATGTGAATGTGTCTGTGCGTTTCACCTGAAACAAAAATCATACCTAATAAGACTTTTATATTTTATTCCTTTCGCTGATAAAAATTTAAGCATCAATCAATCTTTGGGTAATATGGCTCCATCGATACTGTCGATGATTTCGCCAACGTCAAAGTGGATCCCACGTGGGATCGAATTAATATTATTTGTATCAGGGCTAGCTAGCTAGACTTTACAAGAACCCGCGTGGGCTACCCGGCGTTGACGCCAGAATGGTGGTTATACGCGTTTCATGATTATTTTTTCATTATCTGCACACTTCCACATTAGTTTACTGCATAATACGCTATCAATATTACACTTTAAACAATATTAATAAGCAAAAACAAAGAAATTAATCACGAGGCTATGTTACCAAAATGGCGGTCGACGAATAACCCAATTTAAGCATCATATATTTTTGTTAAATATTACATCAAAATGAAATCATTAAACAGGGTAAGTATACTTAAAAACCTGACATAGTCACATAACTACACAGATCAGCTGATTTTGCACGCTCACATACTCGCTTCTTATTTGAGTGTTTTGGCTTAATGATTCCTCTACCTTCCTTCAACTTCTAACACACATAATAATATTAGACATGTTAAACACTTGCTTATCTTGTATCAGTAAAACCCCTAAGCTGTATGACGGGAGAAGAAAATGACCAAAAATGCCCAGGACCAAGAAAATGAATAAGAAAATGATGAAATTGAAGCCGTAGGTACTTCAAGCTTTACACATCAACAACAACAGAAAAACGTACCATTTTTTGCCTGTTGTACCTTTCGTGTTTCTTTCAAAGAAAGCAAATTTGACGATCGTAATTTACCTGTAAGCCGGTGCAGTAAACAAACAACCTTCGGTTTTTCTCAGTGTATTGTAAAAGCTCTGCTGGATCTTCATACCGTACTAAACATCCTCGGCAAAATCTATCCATATTGTAAAATCACTACTGCAACGATTAAAAGTTTATACCATGTATCATATTTAGGTCGAATATGGTGCACTTATTACAAAATATAACAAATAAATTTTAGTTTAAGTTTTTAGTTTACAGTGAACTGAACTTCAGAGAAGTGACATTGAAGTGACAGATAACACAAAAATACAACAAAGCAATAATGGCGGTATTGGCGGCTTCTTTTATAGGGCCATTACACGATCAGTCAAGATTGATGGAATGGCGCGCCAGACATGGTTCTGTATATCAGCGGGCTCAGAACGGTTCCATTTTTATCGACTATCACTATGCCCGTCACTTTCGCACTTACATACTTGTTAGAACGTGACAGGCATGGTGATAAACGATAAAAATGCTACCGTGCTACTAGGGATGTACTAAATAGATGAATATTTTATCAAAAAAATGTGACTGCAAGAGAAGTCAAACTAGCGAATTGCATATCGGTTTGGTTGGAGAAATAACGTTATAGGTAATTTTATTAATTACGCCAACAT